>NC_081412.1:385753160-386082048 GCF_030272615.1 Cryptomeria japonica | reverse complement strand
CATATTCCTAGCTCAATCGTTGACAGAGTCAGAAATGTCAAAATTCATAAGTTTCTTCAAAGAACGACAAATCAACTTTGCCTGGTCATATGTTGATATGCCTGGATTAGACCTGGATTTGGTAATGCATCATTTGATAGTTAAACTGGGGGCAAAACCAGTGAAATAGAAATTAAAAAAGATGCATCCACAAGGGGCATTACTAGTCAAAGTAGAACTTGAGAAATTATTGGATGTCGGATTCATACGCCCAATTGATTATCCTAAATGGATCTCTAACTTAGTGCCTGTCAGTAAACCAGATCACAACATCAGAATTTGTACAAATTTCAGAGACATCAACAAAGCTTGTCCAAAGGATGACTTCCCATTACCAAATATTGACTTGATTGTTGATCTCATAGTAGGTCATGAAATGTTATCATTTATGGATGGATTCTCTGGTTATAATCAAATAAGGATCGTGCTCGAGGATCAACACAAAACATCATTCACTTGTCCTTGGGGAACTTTCTACTAGAACGTCATGCCCTTCAGGCTAAAGAATGTTGGTGCTACATATCAAAGAGCCATGACTACTATCTTTCATGATCTCATGCACATAACCGTGGAAGATTATGTCGATGACCTCTTGGGCAAATCAATAGGTAGAAATACACATTTGGACATACTTTTAGTCATCTTTGATCAGTTGGAAAAATACAAAGTAAGATTAAACCCCAAGAAATGTGTCTTTGGAGTAACCTCCAGGAAGCTCCTAGGATTCATTGTATCCAAAAGAGGAATTGAAGCTGATCCAGCAAAAGTCAAGGTCATCTTGGAGATGCAACCACCAAGAAATATCAGTCAACTTCACTCCTTACAAGGCAGACTCCAATCCATCTGAAGATTCATAGCACAACTTGCAGATAAGTGTAATCCTTTTCAGCACCTGCTACATAAAAACATCAAATTCCAATGGGATGATAACTGTCAATAGGCTTTCCAGATGCTCAAAGATTATCTTCTAAATCCGCTAGTTCTGATGCCACCAGTTCCAAATCAACCACTGTTACTATACATATCAGCTACTCCAACAGCACTGGGGGCACTCTTAGCACAACAAATTACTAAGGGCAAAGAAAAAATGGTATACTATATCAGTCGCACATTGGTAGGATATGAGCTAAACTACACACCAATTGAGCGTGCATGTCTCACCGTGGTCTTTGCTTCGCAAAAATTACAACATTATATGCTCACTCATAAGACTAAGTTGGTTGCAAGAATCGATCCATTGAAATACCTTCTCAATAAAGCAACACTTACTGGGCGACTGGCCAAATGGGTAATGATCCTGAGTGAATTCGACATCGAATATGTGGATAGAAAAGCAATAAAAGGAAAAGCCATCACAGATCAATTAGCAGATGCCCCCATGATAGATGATGTTCCTCTAAGTTCAGAATTTCTAGATGAATCCATTTTAACAATGTTACATGCAAAGCCATGGCAACTGTACTTTGATGGCTCATACACACAACACGGGGTAGGAGCTGGCATCCTCTTTATAACTCCTCAAGGGGATTCTATACCAAAATCATACCGCTTATCATTTCCTTGCACTAACAATATAACGGAATATGAGGCATTAACAACAGGATTACAAATTGCAGTTCAATGGAAGATCTAGGAACTTCATGTTTTTGGGGACTCCCAACTTGTCATCCGTCAAGCAACTGATGATTACCAAACAAAAGATGAAAAATTAATGCCTTATAAACAAATGGTGGATGACCTGAAACAACACTTCGCAAAGATAGACTTTGAGCAGATACCAAGAGAGCAGAATCGCGTTGCAGATGCCATGGCTACAATTGCTTCACTGATTGATCTACCTCCAAACGAGCCCTGCTATGAGTTCTTGGTGGATAACCTTTTGGTCCTTCATATGAGATCATGCCTACTGAGATGATATGTTTCATTGGTCCCAAGTCCCAGTTATATGGTTCCATTTTCACATACATACGTGATAATATCCTACCTCCTGATCTATCAAATAACCAACGTCGCACTTTTATTCGCCAATCCTCTCGATATGTCATTTTAGCTGATATCCTATATCGGTGAGGTCTAGATGGCACTCTTCTTAGATGTTTAGAAAGTGACGAAGCTCAGATTGCATTATGTGAAGTGCATGAAGGGATATGTGGTCCACATGCTAGTGGTCCTACCTTGGCCAAGAAACTCATCAGGACTGGATATTATTGGCCCAATATGGAAAAAGACTCATATCAGTTTGTCAAGAAGTGTAAGCAATGTCAAATTCATGGAGACCTCATACATGCACCAGCACAAGAACTTCAACCAGTTGCATCTCCTTGGCCCTTTTGTCAGTGGGGACTCGATCTCATAGGCAAGATTCACCCTCCTTCTTCCAATGGTCATAAATTCATTATCACTGCCACAGAGTATTTCACAAAATGAATTGAAGCTGTGCCTCTCACACAGGTCATTGGAAAACATATTACTACATTCATCTTCAACTATATCATTTGCCAATACGGTATTCCTATTTCCATTATCACTGATAACGGGCGTCCCTTCAAAAATTAGGATGTTCATGAACTCTATGATCGCTTCCATATTTCCCATCATTTCTCCACACCATATTACCCCCAAGGTAATGGCCAAGCTGAGGCGTCTAATAAAACAATCCTTAAAATCCTAAAGAAGATAGTTGATGACGTTGGCCGTAATTGGCATATCCAACTTAATCCTGCACTTTGGGCTTACCACACAAGTGTCCGCACACCTACAGGAGCTACACCTTATTCACTTGTCTATGGTGCTGAAGCTATCTTGCCTATTGAGGTTGAGCTACCCTCTTTATGGGTCTCTTTGAAAAACATCATCAGTGATGAAGACTATAGGGTCTCCCGCTTACAAGAGCTGGAACTACTGGATGAACGAAGACAAACTGCTTTTAATCATCTCAAGGCTTACCAACAACGAATGAGTCGCAGCTACAATCACAAGGTGAAGCCTCGCATATTTGAGGTAGGTGATTTGGTTCTCAGAGAAAACCCCCAAAATCAGCAAGACAGAGAGAAGAAGGGTAAGTTCGAACCAAATTGGCGTGGTCCTTATATCATCACAGCAGCATATGGATCTGGTGCATATCAGCTCTCAACTACAGAAGGTGAACCTTTGGAGGATCCTATCAAGAGCATGCACCTTCGTAGGTTCTACACATAGCTCTTTGGAATATCCTAATTCAAAAATACAAAAAAAATTGTTACTTGGTGAAAACCTGGCAAACAGGTGCCTTGTGACACAAAAAACATTGAAAAATCAAAAAAAGTAAAGAGAAATAATTTCGTCCAATGGTGAAAACCACTTCGGTGGCGCCCTGGGCAAGTACCATGGTGAAAAATGGGTCACCAGTGCCATGTGTAGAGACATTGCTCCTCCTTCCTTCAGGATTCACTTTCATCCTTGCACTTTGCACACACTCACAACCTATTCGTTCATAATACACTTACCCATTCCCATCATGGCTTGTTATTGATCTACCGAAGATTGGTTAGCCATTCATAATAAACCTCCCTTTTCACTCCCTTTCCATCCATAATAAATCAGATCCTATCTATGGCTAAGGAAAATCCTACATCTAGTGATGGGTGTGGAACTAAGAACATCACATGTTTTGAGGAGTACAGTTTCTTCCAGCTTCCTTCACTCTATCCGCACACAATTCACAATAAAGCAGCATCTACATTGCCGGTCCACAATAAAGTTTCATCTTCTCCACAATAAAGTATCAGTTTCATGGATTTAGTCAGTTTCAGATGAGACATAGTAGCAACTATGGGCTTCAACAAATCAAATCTTTCAACAGACTCAGACAACATTATGGTTCAGTGCTATCTATCCTTTTTGTGAAAGTAAACATTGTGACCACAATCAAATAAGACTTATACAAGTGACAAGAGACACTAAATTTGAGGACTACATTGGATGTTGGTGTCGAGTCTTGGTTTTCTTTTGATTTCATCTTTTTTGGTGACATGTCTTTTAGCTTTTCCGGGATGTCTTTGACTAGAGATTCTATCTCCAAGATGTCTTTGACTAGAAAGGTGAGGATGGGGTATCGTCACCTATTTGTATTTGCTATTTGTGGATTGTCTCTTAGTAATGCTATGACTTGTCCAAGGATATGAGGACACTGTGAGTCTAGTGTGAACTAGGGCATTCCTTGTTTGTGACTGTCTTATCTCCATGCAAACAGGTACAATGACTTTCTGGGTCGAATATATGCCTCGATTGTCAGAACCTATTTTTCCATAATAAAGCTCAATGATGATAATGCACAAGAAGCTCTCTTTCATATCTTCTGTCTTCCATCCCCTTTCTTGATTGACTTTCATCATCCTTCTCGAATCTGTGTAGCCTGCTATCACATGATCGAGTATAATGACACACCAAAAACATTTGCATCTCATGTAGTTTCACCTGCATTATCACATGTTGGCATTTCATACATACATATAGACATCACATCCTGCACACAACACATGTTAGCACAATTTACATTTGCATTATCATATTCATCTACATTACATACATTCACATTTGCATCATGCATACACATATAAAACATAAAAGACCCAAAAATATATTGCATTGCATCATATACATATTTGCATCCATAAACATAAAACAAACATCACATAAGAACATCTCATCATATAGGTACACATGCATATAGCTGCCGCAAAGATGAATCATCTCATATATATATATATAAAGTGTCATGATACAATGATGTCAAAATCATACGGCTACAAAGCACTCGCAGGTGTCTACATCATCATACAAAAATGGTACAATATTGATACATAGGGAGCCCTCTATGGCTATGATGAAATCCCTCCCTCGGAGCCGCCTGGCCTCGATGGAATCTGAGCCCCTGAAGGACCCACCCCAAGATCATCCCTCCTGTCCCCTCTATCTAATGGTGGTGGAGGACCCATAACCCCACCACTAGATACCTGTCTCCTCTAGCTCCCTCCCGTAGCTGTCGCTGTACGTGATGGTCTATGGAAGCTCCTTGCCCGCTGATCTGTTAGTACTGCACCATAATAGAGATCTCGCCAGTAGGAAATCTCCTCCCCTGCCCGCAGGACATAAGCATATCCTGCCCCTGTGTCCTCTGCTGCCTGTCTCCTAGCTCTTAGTGCTGTCTCAGCCTCTGTATAATGTTGAATAGCCTGATCCTGCTCCCGCTTAGTATCTCTGAGCCTCCTCCTGAGCCTATCCCTCTCCCTCTCCAACTCCTGGATCTCATCTGCCTATCCCTAGCAGATCTCCATCAACTCTATCAGCTCATCCTCCTCTGCATCAGCCCCCTCTGGCTCTACCTGTGGCTCCCCCTATATGGGTTCCTGCCCCTATGCCTGTGCCTGTACCTGTACGGGTGCCTGTACTGGTACCTATCCCTATATCTATCCCTGTCCCTATACCTGTACTTGTCTGGGACCCTGTGCTACTGGCACCTGTAGCGGCAATCCACTATGACCCCTTACCACCTGAGCCTATCTCTCCTCTCCACCCTCCCTCCATGGTGCAACCCTCCACTCTCCAACTGCTCCCCTCCTCCTCCATCAACCTTTGCCCCCATCACCTCCACCATCATCATCATCCCCACCACCGTCTCCATCTAATGCCTCTCCCAGATCCATCAGGCGTGGAAATGGATGCTCTGCCTAGTATGCTGTGTACTCAGCATCCATGTCGGCATCCTCAATCTCTAGCCACATGTCTCAGGGTAGTGGCATCATCTCTACCAGCTGCGTAACAGCCTGATCATATGATAACAGGGGCCCAAACTACACCTGATCTCTCACAATCCGTGCATACATGCCTGAGCCCCGTGGCATCCTTTGGATCCTACCAAACTACCTGCCAACCCTGTCCACTAGCTGCCTCTCCAGCACATAGGGCATCTGCCCAATCAATTACTTGCTTCGAAAGGTGTAGGGAAGCTCAATAGCATCATCCTCCCACTACTCGCATCCCGGATATGGCCTCCATATGACCACATCAATATCATCTATCACCCATCGCCAGTGCTCCAACTTGCCAATCTGTGGCTGTGATGTGATCATGTCATACAAGTGAACAAAACTGTGTCCATGACCTCTGCCTCTGAAGTGTATCAGCCTTGTCACTGGCAGATGCTCATAAGCCCACACCTGCAGCAATGTCACCCCATAGCCCAATCCCACTGATCCATGATATACAAACTAATGTAGCTCATAGTATACGTGTGCCAGCACACACGGTCCCCAAGCATATCTGGTGTGTTGTGTCACCAGTGTCTCTAGTGCTCCTCCCCAACCCACAACCGACCCCTGTGTCGCTCTATCCAGACATAGGAACCCATTGATCGCTCCTCCTACCACTGCTGGCAGCACTAGCCCTGTAGCTGTCATAGTGTCCCAAGCCACATGTCCTACCCTCATCTCCAGTCCTGGGTCCTGGAACACTCATCTCAGGGCCTCCCTATCTCCATCTCGATCATATGGAATCAGCTCCCCATCGATCGGTATCCGCAGGATCCTGTATACATCCTCAAGGGTGACTATCATCTCCCCCATCGACAAATGAAAAGTACATGTCTCGGAGTGCCATCTCTCCACCAACGCAGTCAACAATCCCATGCTCGCCCGAAACTCAGGCACATATAGAACATGTCTCAATCTCATAGCCTTGATAGCAACTTGGTCCTGAAATATCAGCTTAGGTTGCAACCTCTGAGTCGATGGGAATCTCTCCCGTGACTCCAACATAGGCAAATACTCCTGCAGTCAAGCAAATCAATCATGTTAGTCATAGTGGCATTCACTATTCATCACAAAATGCTACTTTTTATCTAAATGCATATGGCTATCTATCCTAGTAACACTCACTGTTCATCACAAAGTGTTGCTTCTATCCTAGTAGTACTCTCTATTCATCACAAAGTACTACGTGTGTGACACTCACTGTTCATCACAAAGTACTATATCTTGGTAATCACTGTTCATCACAAAGTGCCTAGATCTATCCTAGTTTTCCCTAGAGGACCTGCTTGAGTGTATCCTCTCAGTAGCTTATCCAATCGACAGCGTATGTTCATCACAGAACTGCCGATTTGACCTAGAAGACAAAAATTCACATTTTTTAAACATAAATGCGCTTACCTGACATAAACGCGCTTCAAGACTGCACAGACGCGCCTGAAAAATATAGATGCGCCTGACCAACACATACATGCCTATGCTCTGCACAGATGCACCTGGGCAACATAGGCGTGCCTTCTTGGCATAGACGTGATTAAACATCACAAACGCGGCCGCATTTGACACAGATGCGATTTCAAATGCAGACGTGCCTGGCACAAACATAGATGCCCCTGGCACCAACACAGACGCACCTGGACATTTTTGGACATTTTTTTGGACCCTAGTCTAAGCGCATTTATTGCCCTATCTACCATGCATTAATGACAATAATAAATGCGTCAAAGTACGAGGAGATTTTGCAGTACTTACCAGCTCTCTTGCCTCTGCCGGCCTCTGAAATCGGCAAACGCGGTCGAATCTATGAATGAAGGCCATCGCTGCTGACTGCTGCTGCTCTATTTTCGCTCTGCACTTTGCTCTCGTGAATGTGTAGATGACAATGAGGATGTATTTCCCCCGTGGTCTATCTTATAGACTACCCTAGCCCTAGCCCTCGTCTCCCGAGTCAGTCTTCATTATCCCGTGACTTTGTCACTTTATCTGGTCAGTCCATTCTATCCCATCTTTCTTATCGAAAGATTGTTTGTGATCTTTCCAGACATTTTCATCCAATCTCTCAAGGGGGCATATCATTCCCATCTTGGGGCAACTCTGTATCAGTTCATCTTATCTTCTTTGAAACAACGCGACAAGACGCATTGTCTCAAAGAGGGGCAAAATGTAGACACCCAAAATTGTCCAGTCTAATTAAATAAATATTTTATTTATTTAATTATCTAAGCTTAATTCTTCTATTAATTAAATAAATCTTTATTTATTTAATTAATTCATTTATCCTCTTCTAGCCTTATTTCTCATTTAAATAAGTACATTTATTTATTTAAATTATCCTTTTCCTAAACTACATAAATATCTTATTTATTTAATTGATCCCACTTCTTCTATTAATTAAATAAATCTTTATTTATTTAATTAATTCATGAACCTTTTCTACCTATGACACATTCCATTCATCTCTTAATTCATAACTTACCTACCCCTTTCATTATTTTATTATTTCTTTTACCTACCCTCTAATCATAGCCGACCTCCTTTACACCTCTCAATCTTATCCCTCCATTTCATATAGTGTCTTCTATATAAGGAGATGCTTCCTTCATTATCAAACCCTAATCAATTACCCTAATGAATCATCTTTTATGGAATTGACTACACTATGATCTTACTTGCAACCACATTCTGTTCTTTGTTGTGCTCTTGTGCACATAAAATCTGAGAGCAAATATATCAAGCAAGATCAATGGAGATAGGAAGAATGGAGATCCAAACCCTATTGGACATGTGATGGTATAATCTTTGTGATTTCGTTTGATTTGCATTGTCTTAGGTAATCTTCATATGTTATGGTGGATCTTTGTTGTTGTTAGGCTAGGGTTTTGTGGTTGAATTCATTTAGCCTTTCAATATTGTCAATATTGTTATCCATTTTTACCATATATATATATATATTTGGTTATTTATATAAGTAATAAAATCAATTAACTATTGTATAGGGATTTGATTCACACAATTTAAATTAAATTAAATAAAAATTTAAACAAACCCTTTTAGTCCTTTATCCTTTGAAAAAATGGCACTCCAGAGCTGTTTGAAATCTCCACTGGCTAGGGCTAGGGTTTCTTTCTCAGTGCTGAGTCACAAGGAAAAACTTGGCTTTCCCTCTAATCAAAACTACTCTATTTCAGCATGGAACTAGGGTTCCAAATGTGCTTCAAAAATCATTTTTGCCCTTTGAGCAATGATTATTTTGTGTCATGGATGTAGTGTAGTGATTTCGTCAATTTTGAAGATGGGGAGCCTTCCCGTTGTGTTGTGGATCTGCCATGTGCTAGGTACAACCATGCCAGGGAGCCAGCTTTTGGGGATGGTAGTGCAAAAAGATATAAGGTGGCTTCATCTTAGGGGTGTAGCTTAAAAATCCTATGACATATGAACAAATAGTTACCATAACCCCATCAACAACAAAATGGTATTTTCGGGAACTTTGTAAAGCTCTCATCTAAATCCATTTCTTTGTCTTTGGATGTGAAGGCTGAGGAGGAAGTTTCTCACAATATATTAGTTTTTTTTCCGAGTGGAGGTTGATTGGACACTTTAGGTGCTTGTGGCCAAGCCTTCATGACTTACATGCTTGGATTTCTGATAAGTGGGAGCCTATTCTTGACGGGTCCATGCAAATTTACCCTGTGGCAAAAGGTTTTTAAATTGTGATTTTTGAAAATCTCCAAGACAGAAACAAGGTTTTATGTGAACATTTATAGATTTGGGAATATAAGTTCCCCTTGATGTTGAAGCCCTCGCATCCATCATTTTATCCAACTACTAATGTTTTTGACAAGATTTTGATATGGGTGAGGCTTCCTAATCTCCCCTTACACCTCTGGTTCCATTCTTGTTTTGAGGCTATAGGAAACTCATTGGGAAGTTTCATGATGGTAGATGAAGGATCTTCCAATCTCTTTCACTCTACATTTGCACATATTTTGGTGGAAATGGATGTCTCTGGTGGACTTCCTATAGAAATATCAGTTAAATCTTCAAAAGGTTGTTGGGTATAGCCTTTGGACTATGAAGGGATCCCCTTCAAGTGTAGGAGATGTTTCCAAATAGGGCATATGGCAGCACAATGTGCCAAAGATAGGATGATCAAGTCAACCTCTTGGAGGAAAGATGCTACTCAAGGGCTTTATACAGTGGAGAAGAACGATGGGTTGTAAAAAATCTTTTCTCAAGTTGTTTCCATAGAAATGACTAAGAAATATATAGATCCTCTACCTCTAGATGAGTAAGCGATAAAAGATAGAGTTGTATCTGGTTCAAGTGGGTGTGATGGGGAGTTTTTATTGTGAAAGGGTGTTGTTACCCTGGAGGAAAAGGAAAGATGCAAGACCCCAGGGTCCCAGGATATGGAGGAGACTTTGTTGATAGAGGATGGTAAGTCCCAATAGGAAGTATCCTCTACAATAGATCGGGTGATTTGTTCTAAGGATTGGAAGGTTGAGGCTGCTAGGATTGAAGATGGCTAGTACACTATGAAAAGGAAAAAAGAGAGAAAGGTGAAGAATAACCCCTTTGATATGTCCTTCATTCACATGCACAGGGAGGTGCTAATAGAAAAATGTAATTTCTACATTGCATGGAGGTTTTGGATATTTTTCTATTCTATGTGATCTGCTAATGGATCCCTCTATTTTATTCACTTCAAGATGGTGGTATTGTTGGAAATTGACACTCATCTGGTGGATATTGATGCATGAACAATGGTATAGGGTGTTCATTGATGGCAACTCTTAATGGAAATCCTATCTGGTAACTATAAATTTTGGTAACCGGAAGTGAATATGATCTAGTGACAGATAACCGATATTTCAGGATAAGCAGAGCAGTTTTGGTCTGGAAGCTTTTCGGTGATTGTGGTGGTCAGATTCATGAATGGGATGATAGGGTCATCATATAGAAATCATTTTAACATAATTTTGATGATCCACATATGTTTTTGGTGATCCAGTTCAAGCCAACTCATAACTACACGTTACATTACAAGTCGACTTGATAATTGTTAACTTTGTGATTGCAGATATATAAGACCAATGTAGAAGATCTTTTTGGAGTGTGGTTTGGTGTGATATGAGAGAGTAGTGATCTAAAACCCTTTTGGTGTAGTTTCACATGTGTATTCTTGATCCGATAGTTGACTGAACAGAAAACAGAGCAGAGTTGTAGAGTAGATACAGTCAAATTTTTTGCACTTAATCAGAACTCATCCACACATTGTTTGATACTATTTTGGAGTTCAATCATTGTAATTCATCACTATAAATTATTTGTATGGTAGTGAGATTTCTGGGGTTACAACCCTTATTGTAATTGAGCAGTGAGCTCTAGGCAATATGCTTGAATGTAAGTGCATTCCCCTTTTGTAATATTATTTTGCTATTGGCCATAGTAGAATAATATTGTGGGCTCAAATCCCATCGTGGTTTTTCCCTTTTGCGTTTCTATGTAAAAATCTTGGTGTTATGATTTTGTGGTTGATTATCTTGTGTTTTTGCATTTTACTTTCTTGCATATACTTTTGGTGGTTTGAGATTAAGTCAAAAAATTCCTTTACTAGTAGATCACTGATTCACCCCCCCCCCCCTCTCAGTCATCCTTGATTCCAACAATTGGTATTCAAGCCTAGTTCCTTTAAGGAAGCCTAACCACTTGAGGAAGGTCTAGAAGATTGAATCAATGGATTCCAGTTTGCAGAGACAGCTTTGTGTGCCACTTGAGGATCTTGATGCAATAAGAAATAAAAATTAGTTCTTTAAAGAGAAACCTGAATGCAGCTGAAGACTTCATTAATGATTTGAAAGATCAGGTCAACACTTCAAGAGATGAGGAAATATTTGATGGACAAGCTGAAGGAGAAAAAAGAACAAACCATGGAAAATCAAGATAAAGTTGATGAATGTGATAAGCTTGCTAGAGAGAATGGTGCATTGAAGAATGAGATGCAATCCATTGTGATTAGCTAACTAAGGAGATTGAAGACCAGAAGAAGAATGGAGAAAGTTTGACTCAATCATTGAAGGATAGAGAAGATGAATGCTTTAATATTACCTATGAGAATGATCAATTGAAGCTTGAGTTAACACAATCAAGGAATAATAGTCAAGAACTTGAGAGATAGATTGTTTCCCTAAGAGATGAACTTGCTACTGCAAATGAATACAAAGACAAATTCAATGCTATCTCAGCAAGGCTTGATGAAATGTTGGAAAGTTAGAGACATGGAAAAGACATGAGAGGACTTGGATTTGAGAAAGGAGAATCCTCTGAATTTGGTCAAAGCAATGCAAATCCTAATCATAAGAAGAGCAAGAATCCTCTGGTAAGACAACCTAATGCCCATTAATTTAATGGTATATGTTTTACTTGCAATAAATTTGGTCATATGGCGAATCAATGTAGAAGTAAGATGAATAATGGAATGAATGATATGAACAATGATCCTACCTTTACCGGTTTGTGTTTTATATGCAATAATTTTGGTCACAAGTCAAACATGTGCAAAGCAGTAATGAACAATTTTCAGAACAAGAGATGTTATGCTTGTGGGATATTTGGAAATATCTTTAATCAATGCAGGATGAGACCAAGTCAGATGAATTTCAAACCTATGCAGAAAAATGTTGTTTTTCGTGCATGCAACAAGCCTGGTCACATTGCAAAGTATTGCAAAAGAAAAAATATAGACAAGAATGCTCCAGTAGACAAAGATAATGAAAAGGGAAAGGAAAAAGTAGAAGAGATCAAGAACAATCATGAGAAGATGTGGGTTAGAAAAGATGAATCCAAGGTAGATAGTGGATCTATACTTGAATCCGATGTAGGATCTTCATCTAGTAACTAAGGTATTTTTCCTTAGGGGGTGGCATCTTCATGCACAAATATTGTGGAACCCCTTGAAGAAATTTGTGATCGATCAAGGTTGATTGCAGATGCTCGGAGATGATTATCCAAAATTCATCATATCAATCTTTGAATCCAGTGAGTTGGTTTATGTTGAACAAGGCATCTGGTTGAACCTTATAGAGAAACCGATGGAGATGAGTCAAGAGAGATCAGTAAATCTATTGGCAAAGATAGAGAAATAAACACCTATCGGCAAGGAAGGAGAGGCTACCAGAATCAGAACAACCTATGCACTATTGAGGATGACACAATAGATGATGAAAATGCATCTGAAGATTATTACCATGAGAATGACAGTAAATTCAATCTCTTCATGGCACTTGGTGAACCAGTTGATGAAAATGAGGAAGAGGAGGATATTGAAGCTGAAGTGGACTTGGAGGGTGAGCTTATTAGTGCTCTTGAAGAATTGAGTAAAACAAGAAGAGAACTCAAAAAGGTCAAGCTTGATGTAGTAGATGAACATGATCTCTTGAAACAATCTCTGGATGAGTTCGGTCAAGTTATATCTAACCTGAAATTGCAGCTTGGAGAAGCTAAAAGGATATGTGAAGCTACGGCCTCCAATCTAACAAAGAAGGAAAAGGAGCATCAGGAGTTGGAAGCATAAATAGTAAAACTCAGAAAGGAGCTTGAAGAAAGTAAGGAAGAAATAAAAATGAGCAAGTATGAAGGAAGCACTGAGGCCCTAGATAAGATGTTAAGCAAACAAAAGAAATCCAAAGACACCAGTGGCTTTGGCTTTGAAGAAGGCCAAAGTTCAACCCACAAAGATAAATCTAGCAAAGAAATAATGTTCACCTCTTTAATTAAAGGTGAAGAAAAGAAGACATTCACTATACGAAAGGATACCAACAAAAAGACATATGCAGATGTTGGAAATCGCCACTCAAATCGGTACACAATAATAAACCCGAGGTCACACTTCTTGTACCAACATGCAGATCCAAGGAGAAATGAAAGAATTGACTGTGAAGGATTCACTAGACTCAAAAACATGAAGGGAAGAACCCCAATAAGGAAGTTCCATTCAAGACCATGACAACTTAATCGATATGTCCCAAACTTTCATGGTTACTATTACTGGTGTAACAAATTTTGACATAGATTAGCTGACTGTAGATTAATCAATCAGCCCTCTATGAGTTATGAAAGTAGAAATCCATTTAATGCATTGTGGGATGTGAATTTTGTCTGTTATCAGTTTAATGGATATGGTCATAAGAGTTTTGATTGTATAAAGAATAAACCAATACCCTACAATAATTTTAAGGATGTTCTCTTAAATGAAAATATAAAATGCTATAACTGTCAAGAGTTTGGAGACATAGCAAAATTTTGTAAAAACCGGAAGATCAACCAGAAGAAGACAAATCCAAATCAAGAACTAGCAACTGAACATGAGCTCAATATATCAGCTAACAAGAAGAAGGATCCCAAACTAGTTTGGGTTGAGAAAGAAAAGAAAAAGGCAAAATCAAGTCTCATAGTACAGACTACTTTACATGCTGAAAGGAAAAATCTATGGGTAGTAGATAGTGGTTGTTCAAACCATATTACTGGTGAGAAAAAAAAAAGTCATTAAACTTGAAGACTAGAATGGTGGATCAGTAAGGTTTGGAGACAATTCTTCCATCAAAATAAAGGGAAAAGGAACTCTAAGCATTGATGGAAAACTAAAGGCACATGATGTTATTATGTGGAAGGCCTAAAGAACAATCTATTGAGAGTGAGTTAGATGTGTGACAAAGGTTAGAAGTTCACCTTTGACTCAACTAGTTGCCAGATAAAGAAAGATAGTACCAATAAAGTTGTAGCAGAAGGAAAGAGAATAGATGGAAATGTCTATAATTTGAAGGAATACTATGAGTCCCAATGTATGTTAGGAAAAGTAGATGAAATTTGGCTATGGCACCAAAGATTGGGACACATAAATTTTGATAACCTAGTTGCAGTAAGTAAAAAGGAGTGTGTGAGGGATATTCCACCTATCATCAAACCGACAAATATATTTTGTGATGAATGTGTAAAAGGTAAGAAAACTAAAGTGATCTTTAGGTAAAAAGAACACCACACCTCAAGACCACTTGAGATTGTGCATATAGATCTATGTGGTCCAACCAGGACCAGAGAACTTACATGTGAAAGATATTTTATTCTCTTCATTGATGACTATTCAAGAATGACATGGGTCACCTTTTTGCAAGATAAATCACAAGAATTTGAAAGATTCAATATTTTTTGAAAAATGGTTGAAAAAGAAAGTGGGTACAGGTTGAACTGCTTGAGATCAAACAGGGGTGGAGAATTTACATCAAATGAATTTGAAGAATATTGTGAAAAACATGGATTCAAAAGCCAATACTCTGCTCCTAGGATACCATAGCAAAATGGTGTGGTAGAAAGGAAGAATAGGTCATTCAAGGAGATGGCTAGAACTATGTTAAATGAGGCCAGTCTTTTGGACACATATTGGAAAGAAGTTGTTCATATAGCTACATATACCTTAAACTAGGTTCAATTAAGAACAAACAACAAAATGACACCTTATGAGTTGTAGTATGACTGGAAGCCATCAGTCAAATACTTCAAAGTATTTGGAAGCAAGTGCTTTATCATGAAATATATGGATGGTCTAGGAAGTTTTGACTCCAAGAGTGATGAAGGAATCTTCCTTGGTTACTCTTCTAACAACAAGGCCTACAAATGCTACAATAAAAGACTAAGAAGAGTCATTGACAGTGTGCATGTAAAAGTTGATGAATATATGTACAAAGGATATCAACCATAGATTAACTAGTATGATAACTCTGGTGATGAAGATGATGAAGTTCAGACAGATACTGAACTAGAGGAAGCATCAAAGAAGGCCCCCAACTGGTATGTATAGCTAAATCACTCGAAAGAGAAAATTTTGGGAAACAAAAGTGATGTTGTGCATACTAGAAGAAGACTTGCCCTGAATGATGAACAGGTCAACCTATGCCTCATGAATGAAGTGGAACCTAAAACATTCAATGAGGCCAACAAAAGATAAGAATGGATGGAAGCCATGGAAGAAGAACTGCAACAGATTGATAAGAATAGGACTTGGGAATTAGTCCTAGGCTGGAAGACAAGAACATCACTAGCACAAAATGGGTCTACCGGAATAAGATGAATGAAGAAGGTAAAATTGTTAGGCATAAAGCTAGACTAGTGTGCAAAGGATACTCTCAAGTAGAGGGAATTGACTTTGAAGAAACATTTGTACTAGTAGCTAGATTAGAAGCAATTAGAATGTTTCTATCCTTCTCTGCCTACAAAGATTATAAAGTATACCAAATGGATGTAAAATCTACCTTCCTAAATGGAAATTTGGAAGAAGAAGTGTCTATGGAGAAACCAAAAGGGTTTATATTGCATGATGATAAGACATTTGTGTGCAGGTTGAAGAAGGCCTTGTATGGTCTAAAGAAGATCCTAGAGCATGCTATTCAAGATTAGATCAGTACCTAAAGGAGCGGGGATTCAAAAAGGGAAGTGCAGATAGCAATTTGTACATAAAGAAAGGTGGGAACCACATGATCATTGTGGTTGTGTACATATAGATGATATTATCTTTGCAGGCAACAAGGATACCCTTTGCAAAGAATCTGTTGAACAAATGCAGTCAGAATTTGAGATGTCAATGCTTGGTGAATTGTCATACTTCCTTGGTTTGGAGATATTACAACAAGATAAAGGAATCTTTATCTCTCAAATCAAGTATGCAAAGGATATGTTGAAGAAATTCCAACTAGAAGATTGTAAACTGGTAAGTACTCCCATGGTGACTGGCAGCAAATTGAGCAAGAATGATGAATCACCGATGGTGGATCAGACTCTATACAGATCCATGATAGGTAGTCTACTATATCTAACTGCTTCAAGATCGGATATAGTTTAGGAAGTATACATGGTGGCCATATTTCAAGATGCACCAAAGTAGTCACATATGAATATTGTTAGTAGAATTTTTAGGTACCTACAAGGAATGCTTAGCTATGGTTTGTGGTATCCTAGACAAGGAGATTTTATCTTGGAAGCATACACTAATGTTGATTGGGCAGGTTGCATTTATGATATAAAGAGCACAAGTGGTGGTACATTCTTTCTAGGTGACTAGTTGGTTGCATGGCATAGCAAGAAGAAGGACTCAGTCTCTCTATCTAATGTTGAAGTTGAATACATTGATGCTACTACATGCTACTCTCAGGTGCTTTGGATGAAGCAGACCCTCAAAGATATGTTGGTTTTATGGATATGTTGCATTGGTTTTGTCATTGATGTCAATACTTATCAACATTGATTCTTCTGGAGATCTTTAATTATGTTCATCGGCAAGTTCAGTGACTTATGCACAGTCACCGATATCTAGTTCATCGGCAGTTTATATTGTTCACCAGCACTGAGGCTAACTTGTTATCATCTAGAGATCACTTGGTTATGTCAAAGACATGGTTTGGACACTTGGTTTTGGAGATATGGTTATTGATCTAATTGGGTTGACATATTTATTGTTATCGACAAATGGGTCTAGGTTATAGACTGACAAGCATTATCTATTCCAGATCAGCACGACACGTTATGGAGATGGTTTAATCAATTAATATTGTTGAGCTGACATGATGCATCACATCTTGACTTACTTGTAATTTATTTTGTTATATTATTCTTAGTAAGATGACCTACACATTTGGTCTTAGGTTTTGATATATATGTAAGATCTCAATTGTGAGATTGATATAGGAGATGTAATAAGGTATTATAAGGTTGTGATATTCGGTATATGCAAATATAAGCAGAGCTACTCACGCAAACATCATTTGAAGATTCAAGGAAGGTTTGAAAAAGACAATCAGAGCTTAACTGGTATTGAATCCAACATTGGAGATGCTACTTTGAGCAGTAAATTATCATTGGATTTAATCATCCAATTGTAGTTAGTGTGACTCTCATTTTGTGATTGAGCAGTGAGCTCTAGGTAGCTGGCCTGTCTGCATGTGCAGACCCCATTTGTTTACACATACTATCTGCATTAGTATCATTTGATTGTGGGTAAGGTTTCCCACCATGGTTTTTCCCCTTACAGGGTTTCCACGTACAAATCTATGTGTTATGTATTGTGGATATTGTTTCTGTTTCTGTTTCATGCATTAAGTGTCACCGGTACTATTATTAACTGTTAATTAGTCTATAGGTAGTAAGTTTGGTTTACTGGTATTAAGTATCAAGTTTGGTTAAAGTATATCTGGGTTGAAATTAATAGACAAATGACTCACCCCCCCCCTCTCTTAGTTGCCTTTCGGTCCTAACAATTGGTATTAGAGCTTAGTCCTCTTTTGCATAAGTTTAACAACTTGATGAGATTCTATGGCAGCTAACTATTTCAGGAAGGAGAGTCTGAAACTTGATGGAACTAACTATGGTATATGGAAGATCAGAATGGAGACTCATCTGAATTGCATTGGAAGAGACATATGGGATGTTACGCAGAATGGTTATGTTGGTCCTACATCGAATCAATCTAATCCACCTACATTGGCTAAGGATCAAGAGAATGATTGCAAAGAAAGAGAAGCACTTTTGAGTGCCTTATCATATCAGTAAATCATGGGATTATCAAACTGATCTACTGCTAAATCTATTTGGGATAAATTGGAGACATTGAATGAAGGAGATCCCACTATCAAAATTGCAAAACTAGAATGCTTTTGGGTCTGGTATGAAAATTTGAAAATGAAGAAGATGAAAGAATTTTTGCTTTTAAGGAAAGGGTTAATGAAATTGTTTGGGGAATGCAATGGTGTGGAGGTTCCTTAAGTGAAGATGAAATTGTTTCTAAAGTTTTAAGAGAATTGCCACTGGCATACAAAATGAAAGTAACTTCTATTAATGAGTTGAGAACTATGTCTAATACATCAGTATCTAGAGATACCTTGGTTGGAAAACTTTCAGCATTTGAGCTTGAGAAATTTAGACATGTTGCTACAATTAAGATAGATTTAGCTTTCAAAGCATCATCATCTACAACATCTTCATCATCAACTAATAAATCTGATTGGAAAGCACTTTATGCAAGAGAACTTGAAGACATCAGGAGGGAAAATGAAGCACTTGAAGAGCTTGAAGCACTATTTGCAAGGAAAATGCCTAAAGGTCCTATTGGAAGTAAGTATGAAGGTAAAGCACCATTCAAGTGTTTTAATTTTAATAAAATTGGTCATATGGCATCTAGATGTCCGGATAGACATGCAAGATTAAGAGAAGAAGTTAAAAGAACATATAAGCCTAACCCTGAATATCAAAGATACAGATTCAAGAAAAATAGAGACAAACCTTGTTACTATGTTGATGAAGGAGTTACTGATGATTCTGATGAAGAACCAAGAGACAATGGATGGGCTTTTGTTGCAATAACAGAAGATCAATCGACACCTACTGTTCCACTAGTAGAGCAGGCCCTGGCAGTTAAAATTGAAGAAAAGGATGAATGGATTATAGATTCTGGATGTTCACATCATATGACCGGTGATAAAAGTAAATTCTTATCTTTTCAGGAATAAAATGGAGGTCTAGTAAGATTTGGAGATGAGAAAACTTGTTTGATCAAAGGAAAAGGCACTATATCTTTTGATGGTAAGCACATTACTGACAATGTTTATTATATTGAAGGGTTGAAGCACAATCTTTTGAGAGTTGGTCAATTAGTTGAAAAGGAATTTCAGTTACAATTCAAGAATGGTAAATGCAAATTCATGAATAGAACTGGTTTGGAAATTGCAACTAGTAATCAGACTAGAGGTAATATCTTTCATTTGAATAATATTGAAAAGACACGCTTGATTGTACACATTGAGGAAAGTTGGTTATGGCATAAAAGACTTTGTCATGTAAATTTTGATTGCATTGTGAAGATTAGTTCATCTAAGGCAGTAAGGGATTTACCTAAGATTATAAAACCTCATAATCTGGTATGTAAGGAATGTCAAATGGGAAAGCAAGTTAGAACAATTTTAAGAGTATTTCTAATAAAACCAATGATGTACCTTATTTAATTCATACTGACTTATGTGGTCTAGCAGGAACAAGAAGTCTACAGGGAGATAGATACTTCATGCTAATCATTGATGATTATTCTAGAATGTGTTGGGTTACTTTTCTCAGGGATAAATCAAAAGCTTTTGGGAAGTTCAAATTATTCAAGGCACTTGTAGAGAATGAAACCGACAAGAAAATCAAATGTTTAAGATCAAATCAAGGAGGTGAGTTTACATCTAAGGAGTTCAATACATTTTGTGAAGTGAATGGAATAAGAAGACAACTATCAACCCCTGTGACACCTCAACAAAATAGAGTTGTAGAAAGGAAGAATAAAACTATTCTGGATGTAGCTAGAAGCATGATATTAGAAGCAAATCTACCTCATGTCTATTGGAGAGAAGCAGTGAATATAGCGGTTTACACTTTCAACAAAGTCCACATCAAAGGTGAAACCGTTAAGACACCCTATGAACTATGGTTTGGTAATATTCCTACTCTTAAGTACTTCAAAATATTTGGAAGCAAGTGTTACATTAGGAGAGATGAGTATATTGGTAAATTTGATCCTCGAAGTGATGAAGGAATATTTTTTAGGTATTCATCTAAAATCAAAGCATATAGATGTTTTAATAAGAAATTGCAGAAAATCATTGAGAGTGAAAATGTGAAGATTGTTGAACATTTTAGAAAAAATTCAAGGTCAATGGATTTTGACCCGGTGGTTGAGATAATCACAAATGAACCTATACAGAATGCACTGGTATATAATGTTGATCCAATCACACTGGCATCATCAGAAAATTCCACAATGACTGAAGAACTGCAGCAAGTGAACACACCCAGGTATGTAAGACCGTATCACTCTGAAAGTTAGATAATTGGGAATAAGTATCAAGGAGTTATGACAAGAGGAAGATTGGAAAATGAAGAGGTGTGTTTAATTTCTCAAATTGAACTAGCATCTATCATTGATGCATGTGAAGATAAACATTGGATTAAGGCTATGGAAGATGAATTGGAACAAATTGAAAAGAACAATACATGGACATTGGTTCCCCGGCCTAAAAATAAAAATGTAATTGGAACTAAATGGGTATTCAGAAATAAACTTAATGAAGATGGTAAGGTAATCAGAAACAAAGCAAGACTAGTATGTAAGGGATATTCACAAAAAGAGGGAATTGATTACAATGAAACCTTTGCACCAGTAGCAAGAATTGAGGCAGTCAGATTATTTCTTGCATTTGCAGCACACAAAAACTATAAAGTATATCAAATGGATGTTAAATGTGCTTTTTTGAATGGTGATCTTGAAGAGGAAGTTTACATTGAACAACCTGATGGATTTTCATTGACAAATGATAAAGGTATGGTTTGCAATTTAAGGAAAGCTTTATATGGATTGAAGCAAGCTCCTAGAGCTTGGTATGCTAGATTGGAGAAATATCTTATGAAACTTGGTTACACTAAAGGTAATATTGACAACAACTTATATTTCAAAGTGACTAATGATGACATTTTGGTTATTGAATTTTTTCTTGATGACATCATTTTTTGGAGGAGAAGATGGATTGTGTAAAGACTTTTCTAACAAGATGCAAGAAGAATTTGAAATGTCTATGATTGGGGAGATAAAATTCTTTTTAGGATTGCAGATTTCATAGACTAATAAAGGTATATTCTTATGTCAATCAAAGTATTTGAAGGAACTGCTAAAGAAATTTGATATGGAAAACTCTAAACCGGTATGTACTCCTATGACTACAACTAATAAACTATCATTGAAGGCTGACTCAATACCTGTTAATCCGACAAGATATAAATATGTGATTGGAGGTTTATATTTGACACAAACAAGACCTGATATAATGAATGCAGTGTGTATTGTTTCAAGATTTTAGAGTAATCCTTGAGAGAATCATGAATCAGTAGTAAAAAGGATTTTCCAGTATTTACAAGGCATAACAAATCTTGATTTATGGTATCCTAAAGATGAAAATTTTGATTTATGTGCATACATCGATGAAGATTATAGAAAGGGCACCACCGGCAGGGCATTCTTTCTTCATAGCAAATTAATTTCATGGTTGAGCAAGAAACAGAGTTGTACATCATTATCAGCAACAAAATCAGAATATGTTGCAGCAACAACCAATTGTACTCAGGTATTATGGAATAAGAAAATATTGAAGGACATAAAGGTAAAATGCAAAGAACATATAATTATCTAAAACTAAACATGTTTCTATCAAATACAATTTTTTGAAAGAGAATGTTGAATCAAAAGAAGTAAGATTGGTTTATGTGAATACTAAAGAGCAGATTGTAGACATCTTTACTAAGTCTTTGCTTAGGGAAACTTTTGAATATCTCAAAGAGCAACTTAGGGTTATACCCTCACCGATAGAGACTTAGACAGTTGATGCTTGGCATCAAACTGACAAAATTTATAGAGAAATATTTTTTCGACTTTGATGGAGGAGAGCTACTTCTCAGGGGGAGTAGTTGGTATTTTTAATTGGTTCTATGAACTGGTTTTATCTGGTATTTGTATTACTTTGGCATTTGATGTCGAAGGGATAGACATATCTATGGAAAAACATTATCCTTTGGGGAGATATTATTCATTAGGGGAGAGGTTTTTACTCTCTGCATTTGTATTTTGATTTCTGGTATTGATCTATTCTAGAGATTGTTGGTTTTTTGTTTTGACATTTTTGCTTTGGCACTTAGATGGTTTTTCCATCTTGTGTTGCCATCCATACCAAAGGGGGAGATTGTTGGTATTATGGATATGCTGCATTGGTTTTGTCATTGATGTCAACACTTATCAACACTTATTCTTCTGGAGATCTTTGGTTATGTTGACCAACAAGTTCAGTGACTTATGCACAGTCACCGGTATTTGGTTCACCGGTAAGTTATATTTTTTCACCGGCACTGAGGATGACTTGTTATCATCTAGAGATCACTTGGTTATGTTGAAGACATGGTTTGGACACTTGGTTTTAGATATATGGCTATTGGTCTAATAGGGTTAAAAAAAATTTTGTTACCGGCAAATGCGTCTAGGTTATGGACCGACAAACATTATCTATTCTAGATCAGCATGACACATTATGGAGATGGTTTAATCAATTACTATTGTTGAGCCGACATGATGCATCATAGATTGACTTACTTGTAATTGATTTTATTATATTATTCTTAGTAAGTTGACCTACACATTTGGTCTTAGGTTTTGGTATATATGTAAGATCTCAATTGTGAGATTGATATAGGAGATGTAATAAGGTATTATAAGGTTGTGATATTCGGTATATGAAAATATAAGCAGAGCTACTCATGCAGACATCTTTTGAAGATTCAAGGAAGGTTTGAAAAAGACAATCATAGCTTAACTGATACAGAATCCAACATTGGAGATGCTACTTTGAGCAGTACATTATCATTGGATTTAATCATCCAATTGTAGTTAGTGTGACTCTCATTTTGTGACTGATCAATGAGCTCTAGACAGCTGGCCTATCTGCATGTACAGACCCCATTTGTTTACACATACTATCTACAGTAGTATCATTTGTTTGTGGGTAAGGTTTCCCACCATGGTTTTTCCCCTTACAATGTTTCCACATACAAATCTCTATGTTATGTGTTGTGGATATTGTTTCTCTTTCTGTTTCATGCATTAAGTTTCACCAGTACTATTATTAACTGTTAATCAGTCTATTGGCAGTAAGTTTGGTTTACCGGTATTAAGTATCAAGTTTGGTTAAAGTATATTTGGGTTAAAATTAATAGACAAATGATTCACCCCCCCCTCTTAGTTTCCTTCAGGTCCTAACAAGATATACATATGGACATCACTGATCCTATTCTCATCCGGTGTGACAATTCGAGTGCAATCAGCATAACAAAGAATTTAGTCATGCATTCCAAAACTAAGCACATTGCTATCAAGTATCACTTTCTCAGAGAGAAGGTTGAAGGACAAGAGGTAAGAATGGATTATGTTCCTACTGGTGAACAAGTAGCAGACATCTTCACCAAACCATTACCTGTAAGCACTTTTGAGTACTTCAGACACAAGCTGGGAGTTGTTCATCTGTCTAGGAATGTTTTATGTGGTTCAGGGGAAGCTGATAGTGGTCACAAGGGGAGGTTGGTATAGAACAAAGGGGGAGTGCATAGTACCCTTTGTCATTGTGTCAAAGGGGGAGAAATCTACTGATATTGAGTGTCTCACTAGAAGTTGACATCAATGCCAAAGGGGGAGATTGTTGGCATTTTGGTACTATGTTATCATTGATGTCAACCGGCATGATGGATATTCATATGAGTGTGAGAATAAACAATGAAGGCCTACCGGTAAAGTACAAACCAGTCTAAAGGTTGGTTCCTTGTTTATGATGAAGAGGCAGAATGTGAAAGTTATCACAAACCACTAGAGGCAAAGATGTGTTACAAGTGTAGTGTTCTCTACCGGTTGATAGAAGAAGAAGGTTCTACCAGAAAAAGGATGTACCGCTATGAGCTTGTTGGATTGATTGTGTTTTGGTGGGCCATGTCTTGATTGTTGTGATGCCATGTGGAGCAAAGGTGGCAAACATGATGAGATCGATGAAGCCCCATTGACAGGGTTGTTGAAACAGATAATCACCATTAATGAAATAGCCAAAAATTACGGGATTGTTTCTGACTATTGCGGCTCAAGGAAGAAATGATAACAGAAAAAGATTAGGGAGTATTTGGCACCTGGATCTATGTAAAGGAAATCCGATTTAGGAAGACCTCGAAAAGGAAACAACTAAAGTGTTTTATGTGTCGAAAGATTTCAAGGCAGAAGATCTTGTTCGAGATTGCTATTTCTAGAAAATTTGTGTTGGACAATGGAAACTGTGTACAGATGCATCCTTGAAGGACAAGTGATCGATCCAAGACAGGCTAGATCAGATCTTATGGAGATCATGTCAGGAAGAAGAAACCCTAAATTCT
This sequence comes from Cryptomeria japonica, assembly GCF_030272615.1. Lineage (NCBI taxonomy): Eukaryota > Viridiplantae > Streptophyta > Pinopsida > Cupressales > Cupressaceae > Cryptomeria > Cryptomeria japonica. The sequence goes on along the minus strand of NC_081412.1, from coordinate 386,057,200 downwards.
CTAAAGTTTGAATTGCTTTCTGGTGGGAAATCATGGGATAGAAGAGAAGAGCTTGAAACAGAGCAGACTGATGCAGTGGAGAAGTGGAAGAGAAAAGAGAGAGAGATAGAAAGAAAGAAGATTTTCTAAGCCTTGGAAATTTTTCTAAGAAACTTGTAGTGTATGTGAGCAAGCATACTGGTGAGAGGATTCTACTGGCATAATTATAGTTTTGAATTTGAGCTCAATCGGCAAGGTGTAGCAGAGCAGGAAGCATCCAAGTGTAACACAGGGTGTTGAGAGACTATGTGAGAAAGGGAGAGAAAGATAACAAAGCCCAAGAATTAGAAGAAAGTAATCTCACAATCGGTAGTGTGAGATTTAGTGGAGGAGGAAAGACTATCAACCGGTAGTGAGTTGTTTGATCAAAGTGTTGCAGAATTCATTTGCAACAAGAAGCCTTAATTGTATTCAAATAGAATTTCAATTTACATCACCAAGTTGAAGCTTGGTACAGGGCTTGGTGCTCCTTGGGTTGGTGCCCTAAAAGTGTAGGGTTTGGTGCTCCTTGGGTTGGTGCCCTAAATCTTTGTAATTTAGTGTTTTACCTATGAGGCTAAATTGGAGCAGTAGTCTCCAGCAGCATTTCTCACTAAGGTTTTTCCCATATTGGTTTTTCCTCGTATACCTGGTGTTGTGAGTTGCATTTGTGCATTTGAACTCTTTAGTTTTTCTTTTTTGCTTTACCAGTTTGGTTGCTTAGAGATTGAATGGTTAACTAGTACTCTGAAGTTGAGTTGAAAGTCAAAAAGATTTAGGAACCACTCAGTCACCCCCCTCTCAGTGGTACTCCATGTTCAACATTATAATTCTTGTCTTATATTTCCCAAGTTCAGAACTGATATAGACAAGTAGATTAGTATTTTCTAGGGCAAGCTAGTTAGAATATCACAATCATTTGATTCTAATGCAACTCTTACTAGCAGCATAGAAGGACAAGTGATGACTCTAAATGATCAAATCTTTAGCCTTAATGCAGAAAAAGATAGAATTTTGAGAAGAGTTGGTGAACTATAGAATCTTATTGCTCCCCAGATGGACACCATGCTAGGTAACAAAGTAGACTATATAAAGGCTATGGTACAACTAGTTCTATCAGACCTGAAAGATGTAGAGATATATGCTTACATTTTTAGTGCTTCCATCACAACTTTGGATAACTTAAAGACTGGGTGGGGTACCCACTTGGGATTTTTGAAGACCCTATTTGCTAATATCTTCAAGTATGTATAGTGTATCCTATAGATATCCTTGTATATATTATTTTGTGCAACACCCCAACTTTGGAATTATTGTCAAAGGGGGAGAATAGGAGTGAAAATTGTACAGTGAATGACAAGATTTTGATACAAGCTTTTGAGTTTTTGAACTAAGGGGGAGCGTTAGAAATTTTGATCCGGTATCCAGGTTGTTTCAACACTTAGTCATTTTCCACGAGTATTGCCATCAATGCCAAAGGGGGAGATTTTGGGGAATTGATACTCATCCAATGGATATTGATGCATGAACAATGATCTAGGGTTTTCATTGATGGCAACTCTTCATGAAAATCCTATCTGGTAAATATGAATTTTGGTAATCGGAAGTGAATGTGATCCAATGACAGGTAACCAATATTTCAAGATAAGCATAGCAGTTTTGGTCTAGAAGCTTTTTGGTGATTACGGTGGTTAGATTTGTGCATGGGACGCGTAGTGTCATAAAATTGCAACCTTGCAATTTTTAACCACATTTGGGTCTTCACATTGGTTAATATAATCCCTAAGCTTGACTGGAGACCCAAGACATGCTCACACTGCTCGAAGCTTGCATCTCCTTGCACCCCGCACTCTCCTTTGTTGCTTTCTATCATGAATCAGGGTAGGATAGGGGCGTGGCACCCCTATCCTTTCTCTATTTTGGGCCCCCTCTACATTTCTCCTTCATCGGACCTTGCATTTGGAAATCAGGAAAATTTTCCCTATGTCAGCCTATGATGAAAAATCAATCAAGTAACCCTAATTCATGAGTATATAAGACACATTTTCCCTTCCTATTTGCATAAGTGAAAATAAGGAGAACAAGCATTATCATCATTTAAGAATTCGAGCATTCAAGCATTCAACTTTCCATTGAGCATCTCAAGTCTCCTTTCAAGGCTAGGTGTTGCATTCAAGTCAAGGATTCAACCATTGAAGAGAATCTCTCTTTCATCATTCAATTCCACACAAGCAACTCTATCTACATTTCAATTGCATCCTCCCTTGAGGTGAATTCTAATTCAATCTTTCATCTACAATTACTTGCAAGTATTACTTTTCATCATTTGGTTAATTCCAAAACTAGGGTTTGACCTAAAGGCAAACCCCCAATCCCAACTCCTTTTTCTCTCTTCTCTATGTGTAAGTTGGAGGTGTGCAGCTGTATTTACAGACTTGGACTTCATTTTCAGAGGTGGAAAAACCCTTTTTGACGTGCGGATTTTTTGGAGGACAATGTGCACTTTCAACACAATCCCGACAAATTTCACTCAAATTTGTAGGGGAGCTTCGTCTTGACATTTTACTTCTGATTCCAGGTGCACAAATTCATCCCACATTCCTATCTCAAGTTATAGTCATTTCTTTGTCTCTTTTACTCTTAGTCTTAAATCGCATAATCCAACCTTTTACATTCTAAAAGAGGGGTTACTTTTACTTTCTAAATCCATTGTCAATTCACTTAGCATTCAATCACTTCCTATTTAGATTGGATCTAGTGAATTATCCCCCCTCTTTTGAATGTAATGTGAGTGAAAAGGTTAAGGAGAATCTTTTGTGAAACTTTCACTCCTTCTCTTGAGGAGAGAAAATATTTCCTCTTGATTTCTTCATCACCCTTTTTCACCACCATTATAGGATGATAGGTCCATCATATAGAAATTATTTTAACATCATTTGGATGATCTGCATATTTTTTTGGTGATCTGGTTCAAGCCGATTCATAATTACACATTACATTATAGGTCGACTTGATAATTGTTTACTTTGTGATTGTGGATATATAAGACCAATGTAGAAGATCTTTTTCGTGTGTGGTGTGGTGTGATATGAGTGATTAGTGACCGAGAAACCTTTTTGGTGCAGTTTCATGTGCGCATTCTTGATCTGGTAGCTGACTGAATAGAAAATAAGGCAGAGTTGCAGAGCCGATACAACCAAAGTTTTTGCACTTAACCAGAACTCATCCAGGCATTGTTTGATGCTATTTTGGAGTTCAATCATTGTAATTCATCACTGTAAATGATTTGTAAGGCAGTGAGCCTTCTGAGGTTATAGCCCTTATTGTAATTGAGTGAGCTCTAGGTAGTATGACTAAATGCAAGTACATTCCCCTTTTGTATTGTTTTGCTACTGACCATAGTAGAATAATATTGTGGGTTCAAATCCCATCGTGGTTTTTCCCATTTGGATTTCCACGTAAAAATCCTAGTGTTATAATTTTGTGATTGATTATCTTGTGTTTCTACATTTTACTTTCTTGCATATGCTTCCGGTGGTTTGAGATTAAGTCCAAAAATTCCTTTACTGGTAGATCACTGATTCAATCCCCCCCCCCTCTCTCAGTGATCGTTGATTCCAACAGGTATCCCTAGTTGTTACCACCCTTGGTCAGGGCCAAGATTTTTCCTCGGTTACTCTTAATAAATTCATAACCTATTACCAAGCAAAAAATAAATAAAAATAAAAATTTAAACAAATAATTAAACTATTTCATTACAAGCATTACACAACAAATATTTCCATTAAAAAAATAAAAACCAAATATGTATCTTTAATAATTATAATTATCTATAGTTTTTTTCGAAATCATTATATTTTTTATTAATACTTTTTGAAAATCATAATTTTGTTTTCAATAAATTTAATATATACAATATAATTTTATATTATTTAAGCCGCCACTTGTCATGGAGTTGGCTAGGGCTTGGTCTTTGCATCCCTCGAGGTCACAGGGTCGACTTCGCTTCATAGTGGGAGAAGACATGGGGTCGGTTATATTGTGTGCCAATTCCTGCTTCACTAACCCAAGGTATAGGAATGGACTTTACCGCTAACATTTTTGACTAATAAATAAATTATTTCAAAGAGGTCTGCAAATTTTTGCAAATGTGGGAGGTCTTCCAGAAACATGGTTGGGGGGATGAGGTGGTCGCAGATCCCTCACCACCTATGGATCCATTTGGGTAGCATGCAGGCCACATTCCCCAATGGGTATTTTGTGGTGGGCACTGGGTTGACATGGCTGTAAAACATGATGTTCAACATTTTGATGAGGGTTTTCATCAGATGGAAGTTCAACGAAGGGATTTTGATACCATCTTGTTTCTAGCTATTTCTGAGGTTTTTTCAAGCAGAGGGGAAAGCATGTTCAAAAGTCTGCGAATAGGGTTTATGTTGTTCGGCGATAGGGTTTAGTGGGTTTGATAAACTTAGGGCTTCCAAAGATGGTGTTAATGTGACTAAGCCTAATTTGAATGTCATGTAGAATGATGGGTCTAGGATTTCCTCCACTAAACAAGCCTTGGTGGAGTTGCAGTCGGCGGCAAACCCTAATCTTTCCTCATCAAGGGAGATTTTGATGGGAGTTGCTAGTGATGATCATCCTTTGGTTGTTAATCAAAATATGGGGATTGCAAAGCCACATATAGTTTGGCTCTCTGTGCCTTCAATTGATGCCTCTATTAATTTGCTGGGTAAGAAAGCTCAGGATCTTTAGGCACTTGCACTCATCATTCAGGTTTGGGGTGATGCTATTCCCCTTTCAAAATTTCAATAAAGGATTCATTTGCATTGATATGGCACTTTATATTTCCAAGTCTTGACTACTAGTTCTTTTATTGTTGTTTTTTATTCACCTGAAGCTAGAGATAAGGCTTTGGAAGTTCCTTTTTTCTGGTTGGGAAGGAATTTAATTTTTGTGGAGATATGGAAACCCCTCTTTGAGCCTTCTTGGGTCTCCTCTAAATAGGTCCTACTCTGTTTTAAGCTCCCTCAGTTCCCCTTTGAATTTGTTGATTCTGATATCTTGCAAAAAAATGGGGATTCTTTTGGAAAGTTTTTATTATCTCACTCGATGTTTGAGGATGATTTGTTCCTTGCTAAAATTTGTGTGTTCATTAATTCAAGAACTTCTCCTCCTTGGACTTGCAATATTAGGTCTACTATTGGTATTTGGCATCAAAACATTGTTAGGGATTTTGATGGTTTTGGTCGCTCCTCTATTACTATGGATTGTGCATTATTTTTTGATATGAAAAGGGTGATGTTTAAATCTGCTTCTAAAGAGCTTGAATCCTCTACTGGGAGGAATTTTGCTAAGTTGGATTCACTCTCTTGGGCTAAAATGCATAATATTTTAAAGGATTCTATTATCTCCTCTTTTGTACCACCTTCACATCCCTTGGGTATGAATGCCTCATCTGGGGTTGGTATTGTTTCGGATAAGACTAAATGTTCCATTCCTATAAATTCTTTAGTTGTTGATAAGGTTAATTGTTCGGACCCTCTGAATTCTTTGCCTACTATTTTTGTTAATCCTTCTTCAAAATCTTATAATCTGGTTAAACCTTCTCATGAGCAAGGCAGAACATGTTCCCTTCCTAAATCTTCTCATATGTTTTTGGATATTCCTCTTATTGCTCCAGATGATCATCTCATTGCTCAAGTGCAAAATATTGTTAACATGAATAATATTACTCTTAAATTTGATATAGCAGATAGAGTGATTACCTTGATTGATAATGATTTAGTTAAGTTGGATAAAGATTTTTCTGCATTTCCTACAACTAATCCTTTTGAGATGCTTGATCTGGATAAGGATATGCATCCTTTTGTTCCTGATGTTCCTTTGGGTAGCAGTGGTTTTGAGGTACTGGATCAAGATAAGGATAGGCTTCCTAGTGGACATGATCTTCCTTTAGGTATGGTAGACTGCCCTTGATTCAGTCTCCACTCTCTCCTGCATCTCCATTTAATACCCCTTTGAAGAGGGGTCGTAAACCTAAGCATGTCAGGACCCAACAAGAAATTGATGTGGGTATTCAATCAACTCTTCTTTCTCCAATGGATTCTTCCAAGAGGAAGAGAAAAAAGAAGCCTTTTAGTCCACCTATTACAAGGGCCTTGGCTTCTAAGAAGTGCCTTCAGAAGGAATTTTCTGAGGGGAAGATCTCTCAGACTTCCAATTGTGTAAAGATAGGAGGCCTAGGCCAATGAGGATAATTTCCTTGAATGTTAGTGGCTTAAATTACCCTAACAAAAGATGCTTGATTAAGTCCCAGTTGGACTTAATGAAGTGTGATATTTTCATGGTGCAAGAAACTAAGTTAAAATTGTCTTTTGTAGAGTCTTTGTTTTCCTCTTGGAAGCCCTGGAAAGTTTGCATTTCTTCTTCTATGGGGGCTTTGGGAGGGCTTGCTTTCCTTTGGAATGATTTTTGTGTGGATCTTTCTCTGGTTGTTTCTTCCTCGAATTAGATGCTTGGTTTAGTGAAAAGAAGATTTTCTAATGTTAAATTTTGGTTTTTCAATATTTATGGTCCTATTAGTATTGTTGAGAAAAGGAAACTCTGGGAGAGTTTAGTTGTGATTTCTTCTCCATTGATGGGTGCCATTTTGGTTTTTGGGGGTGAATTCAATGTTATCTCAAGTCTTGAAGAGAAAGCGGGGGGTATCATTCCAAACAAGCATATTATTGGTGAGTTTTATCATTTTATTAAGGAATTAAACATGGTTGATTGTAAAACTCAAAATGGCCCTTTTACTTGGACTAATATGAGAAAAGATTTTTGTCAGATTGTTGAAAGGTTGGATCATTTTTTGGTGTCTGATAGTTGATTTATTTCAGATTGGGATTTCTTTTCCTCGGTTCTTCTTTATACTGGCTCAGATCATATTCCTATTTTATTTTCTATTCTTGAGGATAGGGCCCCTAGGAAGCTTCCTTTCAAATTTGAACCGATGTGGTTTAGGGATCAATATTTTTTGCCCCTGCTGAAAATATGGTGGACATCTACTCCTCATGTTAGTGGATCTAGGATGTATTAGATTATTAAGAAGTTGGCCTTTCTTAAAGGTAATATTAGAGAATGGAATTCTTTGCATTTTAAGAATATTTTTGGTGAAAAGACTAGGATTCAAGAGGAAATTGAGCAGATGAATGAGGTTATTTTAAATATTGGTATGGATTCTTTGTCCTTTAATAGGCTTCAATGTTTGAAATCCCATCTTGAGGAATTTTTGGCTCATGAAGAATATTATTGGAGGCAGAAATCTAGGGACTTATGGTTATCAGAAGGTGATAGGAATACTAAGTTTTTCCATTCCTCAACTAAGGTAAAGAGACAACATAATAGAATATCTTACATTCATGATTCTAATGGGAATTTTATGACTAATGATGATGCCATCACTTTAGAGGCTGTTAAATTTTTTAAGTCCTTTCTTTTTGCTGAGTCAGTCACTTAGGATAATAACTTTGTTAGTTCAATCCCTCCACTTGCTAGGGAGGATGATAATAAGATTCTCATGGCTCCTTTTACTAGTATTTAGTTAAGAGAGGTGGTCTTTTCCATGTCTCCAGAGAAGGCTCTGGGACCGGATGGGTTCATGTCTTTATTTTTTCAAAAATGTTGGGATTTTGTGGGGAATGATGTCTTACTAGCTCTTGAGGAGTCTAGGTGAAATAGAACTATTTTGAAGGAGCTTAACACAACTCTTATTGTCATTATCCCTAAGCTGGACAATCCTAATTCTTTTTCTGATTTTCATCCTATTGCTTTATGTAATACCTTGTATAAAATCATCACTAAGGCAATTTTAGTTAGGTTGGCTAAACTCATTCCTAGGGTTGTGTCTGTTGATTAGGGTGGTTTTGTAACTAGGAGGGAAACTTCAGAGCGTGTTATTGTTGCACATGAGATCTTGCATTCCATCTCACTTCAGAATACTTCGGCTATGATTCTTAAACTTGATATGATAAAAGTGTATGATCGAGTAGATTGGCATTCATTAGTTTCTATTCTGAATCATTTTGGTTTTTCTCATAGTTGGGTTAAATGGGTTTTTTCTTGCATTTCTTCTTCTCTTTTTTCATTTTTGCTTAATGGTTCCCCTTCTAGCTTTTTGTCTTCCTCTTGAGGTGTTAGGCAAGGGGATCCTCTGTCCCCCTTTCTGTTTATTCTTTTAGCTGAAGCTTTTAGTAGGGCCATTTCTACTGCTAGATCTTCATGCCTTTGGAAAGGTATTAAGATAGATGGGTATCTGATTTCACAATCACATTGTCTTTTTGTAGATGATACTCTCCTATTTGGTTCAGCCTCATTGGCAGAGGCCAGATTTATCAAGAAAATTATTGTTGACTACTCTTCTTTTTCTAGGTAGAAAGTTAACAGTCTCAAATCTAAGGTGTTTTTTCTTAATGTTTCCCCTTTAGTACAGAGTAGGTTGACTCATTTTTGGGGTTTTCAAGTGGGTTCTTTTCCTTGTAAGTATTTAGGTTTTCCTTTTTTTGTTGGATCAGATAAGGCAATGTTTTGGGACAAAGTGGTCCATGTGGTATCTTCTAGAATTTCTTCTTGGAGTTATAAATGGCTTACTTTAGCTGGTAAGATTCTTCTAATTAAGTTAGTTCTTAATGACATTCCTATTTATTTGATGTCTATTTTGAAAACTCCTCCCAAGGTTGTTCATTAGCTTAAGGTGTCTTTAAGATCCTTTCTTTGGAATGACAATATTGGGGGCAAGAAGAAGATCCCTCTATTAGCATGGGATAGGGCATGTCTTCCTAAGGAGTTGGGGGGTTTGGGTATCAGAGATTTAGTTACTTAGAATAAAGCTTTGGGGAATAAAATTTTCTAGAAGCTATATAAGGACCCTTCAAGTAAATGGGCTTCTCTTATGTTTGCTAAGTATCTGAGGGGGGCTCCTAGAGAGCGGTTATTGACAACTTCATCTCTCTCGAATGGATCATCTTTTTGGAATTTTATTTCTAGTTGTAGATCGGTTATCCTTCCTCACCTTTCTTAGGTAAATCATAATGGTAGAAAGGCTCATTTTTGGGATGAAGATTGGAATGGTCATGTTTCCTTGTCTTCCAGTTGCGATTGGTCTCGTTTATCTGATATCCTCACTGATCTTTGGGGTGTGTTTGTTGTTGATTATTGTGTTGTTGATACTTCAATTCCCTATCCTATTTTTTGTTGGAAGTCCATTGATTATGTGTTAATAAGTCAAGAACTTAAAGATGCTTATATGTAGGAGCTTGAGAAGAGATTTGATTTGGACTAAGAATGCTTTAGGTTCTTATGCAGTAAAGGAGGGGTACAAGGTCTTGTCTCATTCCTCTACTATCCCCTCTTATCCTTCTCAGCTCTTTTGGCATTCAGCTTGTCTTCCTAAAGCTGGTTCCTTTGCCTAGCTTGCAGTTCAAGATAGAGTTCTTACAGGGATGAGATTAGATAGGCTTGGGATTACAACAGTGTTTCCTTGTATTTTTTGTGGCTTCTTCATGGAATCCATGGATCATGTGTTTTTACATTGTCCATTTACTTTGGATTGTTTGTATTAATTGTTTGGTATGCTTGGATGGTCTTCTGCTATTGGTCCTAATTTATTATCTCATTTTTTGGCTTGGCCTTTGTTGTATTCATCTTCATTTTACTCATGTCTCTGGATTGTTGCTCCATCTATTGTTATTTTGAATATCTGGCTTGAGAAGAACTCTAGTATTTTTAAGCATAAATCTTCTTCATTGATGGATGTGCTTGATCGGATTCAATCTTCCATTTCTAAAGTGGTGTTTTCTTATATTTATAAAAATTTGGAACATTTGTGTTCCTTTTCCCACTGGGATAATTGGGTGATATGGAAGTGGGAGGCTCTTCTAGTCAATCCATCTCATGGGGTTGTATCATTAGGTTTATCCTCTCTTGTCAAGTGTAGGCTTGCTAAATGGTCCCATCCTCCACAATTTTCTTTTAAATAAAATTTTAATGTGGCTGCCAAGGGTGATTCGGGTAAATCTGGGATCAGAGCTATCCTTTTTTATCATAATTCAAATATTGTCAAAGCTACTTGTAAATATATTGGTGTTGGTTCCAACAATTCTGCTGAATTCCATGCTTTATCATTTGGTCTAGATTTAGCTATTTCTCTGAGCATTAAGGATATTGTCATTGAAGGGGATTCAATGTTGTTTTTTCATTCGGTCTCCAATAAGAAATGTGTCTCCTAGCACTTACAATACCTTTTAGACCGAATTCTTGCTCAATCAAAGTGTTTTAGTTCCTTTACTATTTCTCATTGTTATAGGGAAATTAATTGTATCATTGATTTTCTTGCTAATAAGGCTGCAATTGAGGGTCTGGAATATTTGGAAGTGTCTCCTATGGATATTCCCTCTTCTTGTATTAGCATTCTCTTTTAGTCTTCTATGGTCGACATTTCTTGCTTATTGTGTTGCTTTATGGGCTCGGGGGCCTCTATTTTGAAATGTTCTGGCATGTGTTTTCTTGTTCTTGTGGATGTGTAATCTGACCTTTGACCGGTTTTTTTCATTTCTTAGGATTGGTCGTATCCTTTCTGTTTGTTTGTGGTCTGATGCTTTCATCACACACCCTATTCATCATGGATGTTCTTGTGTGTATTACATTAGGGAGGGTCTTGTCTCATCTTGCGGTAACACTTTTGCTGATGGCATACATGGTAAGTATTTTCTCTATGAACGGGGGTGGTGATGGAGTTTCATCTATGCAGTATGTCTATTTCTTGTTTCCTTTGTCAGAGAGATCGGGCTTATTTGGTTATTTTATGGATTATGATGTTCTCACATGCTCTATTTTCAGTCAATCATTATTGTTCCCTAGCATTACTCTTTATCATGGTACGTAGCTTGGATGATTGATTTGGTAATTATGTTTGGGTGTGCTCTTTATTTTTGTTGATTAAACACTTCTTCAGATCGTGGGCTTGGTAATTATGTTTGGGTGAGTTGGTTATTGTAGCTTTTGTGTGATTTTGTGCTTCACTTCAAGGTGTTGATGTTATGATGTCCTCTCTCACCTGGCTTGGGTTATATATGGGTTATGGTTTTTCTCTATTCTTATTGCTTTTTTTCCTCTTCATGTTTTTGTCTAAGTGGTTGTCTTTCTAATATGTTAAGATGAGATTTGTGGGTGGGGGTGTAATCTGCTTCATGCAAATGATTTTTTTGAGGCTTGAATGGTGGTGGTTGTCTTTGGGATCTTGGAAATTGCATGTGATATGGTATAAGTGGTGGTTTCTCGTTTCTCTTTTGCTTGCTTGGCTCTTTTTATGGGTGATATTTTGGCTTGGCCTCATTTTGGTTCCATCAGGATTCTAGCATCTTGTTCTCCTTCTTATCTGGATTATCCTCTATTTGATCATGGTTCTCATTATGGCATGCTTACTTACAATGGTTTCATTTCTTTTTCTCTATCTCATACTAATAAATGGTTTGGAGAATTGTTCTCTGTAGCCAAGGGTGGTTCAAGGAAGTTCTTTTTTTGCTATTCTATAGTTGTAATTGGTTGGTGTTCTTCACACTGATCTGAAAGGAAGACTATGTTGTTGTTATCTTCTTGTAAGCCTTTTATGGCAGCTTCTTTTGTATCTAATGGAAAGATTATGTAATATGGGGAGGGGTTTTTTGGATTGTGCTCAGGTGGCCTCTTTGTAATGGGTAGGTAGGCTTTGTGATTTTGGAGCAATACTGAAGGGTTTTCTTACTGGTTCTTTCCCTCCAATGCTCATTGAACCAGACACCATGTAAAAGATTAAAAAATATTAATATAATTTAGTGGTATATCAACTTTTATATAGAAATTAAAAAAAAAATTATATTATTTAATTATTAATCTAAATATTTTTCATTTAGTTATTAAAAAATATCTATTTTCACTATATTGTTTATATTCTAGAATTTTATAATTATTAATAGTTATTTTATTAATATCAATTATAATTAATATTACATAAATATAACTAAAAATATATATAATCTTAAACTAATAATTAAGTTTTGGATTAATTTTATTATTATAATTATAATTATATAGATTTTATAATTAAATTAGGATTTTATTCATAAGAAAAATGTATATTTTCACTATAATGTTTATATTATATTATAATTATTAATATTATTTTATTTAATTAAGAGTTATAGTTAATATTACAAGAAATACAATTGAAATAATATAATTTTAAAATAACAATAATTCATTTTTTTTTCAACAAATTTCTACCATAGGGGTAGCTCCCTTCCATTACTTAAAAAGAAAAAAAGATAACATTTTTATTATAGAGAGTATGCATTAGAACTTGAATAGATACATCTCTTGAAGCCATTCGATCTATGTCAGGGATAAACTTTCATCATTGAAGTGTACGAGATAGACATATGTATCCATCTTGCTATCTTTAAGAGACTTCACTTCAGCAATCTCCTTCATTTGTTCACTCTCCTTTCAAGCTTTGACATAGATGGCATCACCAATAAGTCTCAATTCAAGTTCCAACAAAATGTATTTCACCACATCTAGAGCCATGTTTTTAACTACAGATGCACCAATTGTTTGATGGCATTCACTGTGTATTTTCGATTCCCTGTCATGTGAACTATGTTGTAGACATACCTCTCCAAGATCTTAGCATGTGAATGTGCACCCTCAAAATATTATTATCCCCAATAATGGCTCTGATAACATCTTCTTCAATGCCCCCCATGAAAGAAAAAACCTCATTTAACTAGTCATTAACCAACTTTTGCTTGCAACTACACTTTCTGGGAGTAAGATGAAATCATGTTTCCTCTTTGAGCTTGCCATTATACCAATTCCACAATCCATGCATAAAGTTAATCCCTAGCATTTATTTAACTTGTTAGTGATCTAAAAGCAAGAATAGCAATTGATTCAAATTGTCATTGCTTGATTGTGTCGGCTCCTTGTCGAATAGGACCTTGCCCAAATTTAAAACTATGCAATGGAGGCATCCTATTTCCTTATCTCAACATTGATTACTTGCCATCCATTTGGTATGCTTTGGTTGATTTTATGGTTTGAGAGGAAATTTGCTTCTCTATTTGCTTAATGATAAATGTGTGTGATCAAATATTCTCCAACTTCTCTTAATAAATTACAAATTTCATCAATCCACATTTGTGATTTCCAACTTGGTACAAATTTTGCCATCACTACTCTCACCATATTTAAAGAATTCCCCTCAATGTTGATATTAAGTTGGTTTCTTAATCTTACACAACCTAAGTCTACCAAAAAGAGCTACCTATTCAGCATCATTGTTTGTGCCATCAAGATGTTTTACTAAACCAACTCAAATCAAAACCTCTTTAACATTTTTTACAATGAACAATAATTCAAAACTATAATAATTAAGAATTACAACAAATATTTTTATTACAATATTATAAAGGCAAGTACTCCACACTACGTGGCGCTTGTTTCTATTTTGAAATCACCTCTTTCTTTTTTCCTTTTTTTCTTTTTCATTCTTATATATTTGATAGAAATAGTTTTGCTAATTCTTATGAATTAAAATTAATGTTAAATATAACTCATATTTATTGGATAAACTTGTATCTATTAATATTAAATAAAACTTTACTTATATTAAATTAATTTTTAATTATAAAAATTTATAAGAAAAATTTAGATTTATTCTCTTAACTTTAAAATAAATAAATATAAATTCAATTAAATGCAATTGTAATTATATATATACTATTTATTACTAATGACATTTTATATTTTATTTTGATTAATTATTAATTAATTTAAAATATAGATTTTAATTAACAATTAAATTTTATATTTATCTAAATATTTATGTATTTAAATTTAATAATTGAAATACCCTTTTAATTAATATGTAATATTATCATTGAAAATGATGTTAAATTAATATTTAATTTTATGTAATAATGATTATATTGCATCCTTTAACAAGTAAATGAAATCCATTTAAAGATAAATAAATGAACAAACTCCATAACTTTATTAAATATGGCAACACTATTTATTAGTTGGCCCATCACTTATAAAATAATAATAAGGTCACCCTTAATTATTGCCTCTAAATAGGTTCCCACCGCTTTCTAATGAAATTATTAATCTATGTATTTATATATGCAATTTTTTTTATTTTTCCTTTAGTATTATATATATATATATAATTAAGAAATTTATCAAAAATTAATATTATTTAAAACTACTAGAAAATTTTAAAATTAATAGATTAAAATCAATTTCTATAGTCATTTTCTTTTCTAATAAATTAAAATTAATTTCTATTTCATTTCTTAAAATATTATAATGAAAATAATGACTTGGTAATTTTTAAAATAAATGAATTTTATAGAACAAAATTTTTAATCTTTTGAAGGAAAATCCACTTATGTTGTTGATCTTCAAATCTCTTTGATTTCTTCCTAACTTTTCCTCTTGTTGCCTTACAAAATTGTTGACATTACTTCAATTTTGAAATAAAATTTCCTCCAAAATCTATGAAGTAGAAGAAATACAAAAACAACATTTTCAAAAACTATTTCCCATAATTCACAACATCCTCCCAATTTATAGATTTTGAAGATGTAAAATAATTTTACAATTAGTAAGAGTAATTCCCAAATTAGGAAGATTCTCCAATCAATAGTTGTATGAGAATATGTCAAAAATAATATTGTAACTTCCTCCATTTTATTAAATTTTGTCATAGCATTTTTCCAACTTGATTTCATTCCTCCCCAAATTAATTTTGTAGTGTCCCTCCTAGACTTGCATTTTGATTTATGCATCGATAAACATATATTTCAGATGATATTGATGATACTAGATACTTTATGTGGACATGTTATTTGATGACTTAGGTGGACGATTGATACATCTTAGATTATATTGATGATGGACCTGTATTTGATGGTTTATATGTGCTCATTATTTATGATGGATCACATTGCTTATGGTATTTTGATGACATTATGATAACTAAATTGATGCTTTAATAATTGTGATTTTCTTCTAGTATCTTTGTGATTAGAGATGATTGCATACCACTAATTGCAAGCATAATATGACGTTATGATTCTATATCACTTGCCTAATCATTTATGATGTATGTGTGTTGTATATATGATGTATTGCATTTAGTGGTGGATGTAAGTTTGCAGGTACCAGACATCGACTCTGAACTTTGAGCATGCCTTTATCCCAATGGCAAGTTGTTGGAAATGGCATGTGTTTCCCTCTTACACTTTAGGCCTAAGTTGTTCACATTGTTAGTTTTGTGTTGTGGCGCAAGTCGGTGGTTGGAGTTTTGTGTGGATGTTTGACCCCATGCCAGGTTGCCTTGAGGTGACTGTATGTGATTCATATAGCATTAATATTATACTTTGATTATTTATTTATTATTTGGATGACTATTTAATATTTATTTTATTGGCTTGGTTAATGATTAGTTAAGCTTGATTTATTTAATTAATTGATTTATTGTTGTTGTTTATTTATTATTTATTTATTAATGTTTATTTGATTTTATTTAACTATGATTTATTATTTATTTGATTTTATTTAATTATTGTTATTTAATTAATTATTATGGAGTTTATTTATATAGTTTTATTTGACATTATTTATCCCTTGGATATTATATTTCTTAATATTACATTTATTACTTTTCCTATTATCCTATTGGGTTTAATTTATTATTAATTTATTAATGTTTATAATATTATTGCTATTAACTATGTGTTAACCTTGTTGTTATATGGTTATTGGATATATTATATAATCTACCTACCCTTTTACCCTATTGGCTGAATTGTGGGAGGTAAGTAAATAATATTATTAAATATTAATTGCCTCAATATTGTGCATGGTAGGTATAATATATAGTTTTATAGAATATTTTGATTGGCCAGTGCATTCCTATAGTTTTTGTTTAATTTTTCTATTTATTGGTTTTTGTCATGCATTGTTGGTGTTGGCATCTCTGCAAATTTTGATTGAGCTTCGAATTGAATTGCTTGAATTTTAGATTGGATTGGTTGTGCTTCTTCAAATTGCTTTCGCTATCACTTCAATTCTCGGGGTTAAAGCTTGATCTTATTCTTGCATTTTAATTTTTTAGAAAAGAAATTGTCTTCTCTGTTTCTTCTCAAATATTGTCCTTAGGGTAAATGGGGTCTCTATTAGGTATTATGATAATATATAATGATTGGGGAAGAAATTTCAAGGATCTATTTATTCATATGTTCTTATGAAATGGAGGAATGTGACTGTGTGTTGTTATAATGCAAGTGAATGCCTTTGATGTGCTTATTGTTCTTGTTGTCTTTTCTTCATGATGGTCTTATAGAGTCTTGTTGCCTTTCATTACAGTGTAAGAGTCTTCTCTTTTTCCCATTGTATCCCTTGGTGGAGTCTTTTGCGATTTGGACAAGTTCTGTGTAAGCTTGTATGCAAGAGGTGCTTGGTTTTAATGTTGGAATTCATTTGTGTGACTTTGTGAATCCAATTATATGTTATCAGGGCTTTATTTTTTCCTCTCATGCCTTCTAGGAGAGTCTTATGTTCATCTTGAGAGCCTATGTACAAGATTGTGCAGTTTCATCTCTTTATTCTTTAGTTTATGTCAATTTTTCTCTTTGAACCCAAAACACTAAAAGATGGCACCAATATACTAATGTTAACCATGGATGTGCTAGGGAATTTTATCCATGCACTAATTTATCTCCCAAATACACTAGACTATTTTCTTGATGTTTTGATTTGCCATATTTGTTAGCGTTGTCAATTTAGCTCAATGCAAATTCATTTTCTGGATTTTGTGCTTTTACCAGAGGCTCTGTGTGATTGTTTTGCATTCCCAGAGAGGCTACTTGATGTTGTATTTTCCTTTTCATAATTTTTTATTTCTCTGGTAAGATGATTTGTGTCTTACCGTTGAGGGTATTGCTTATATGTTGATTTGCACCAGTAAGAGGAAGAATACCTTGTTGTTGAGGAATTGTTATGAGAACTCTAGTGGGATGCGTTGTCTTCAAAATTTGATTCCCTTTAATATCCTTAGAATAATATGATTTAAGCTTGGTGTAGAAGAGACATCAAAGATAAGGAAATTCTCAAGACAACATATGACAAGGTTTGATTAGACCTTCTACACTTTGGGCTTACACGGAGCCCAGGTGGGTATACCTTTGTGAATTAAAATCACACTTTCAAACATAAACCCACAACAAACCAGTCCACAAAACCAATGGATCTATTCACCTTGAAATCAACTGAAAACAAAGAATGGAAATTGTACTTAAATTCAGCATTTCGATCAACAAAGCATGCAATAAACAATTTCAATTAATACCAGTGCCTTATCCAAGGTCACAAAGTCATCTAAACTCAAATAAAACTCCTCAAACAAGACATCTTTATGCTTCCCGTTGGCTTGGTTTCTATTAATCCTTGTATATGCCTGACACCTACAAGAATTCAAGCATTCCAAACTAAGCTATGGTCCTCAAAATTCAAAATTCCTTCCAAAGACCTTACTGGTATGAGTGATCCTGCATCTTTAATTTCCCTCCTAAAGAGAAAAGCTAACGAACACTTATACTAAAATTGCTTTGCAATTCCATTCAAACAAAACAACCCTGGATTATTCAGAATGAAAATAGTAAACAAATTTGTGAACAAACTTGAAGACAACACAAAGCTTTACTCAAAATTGATGGTCTGTATATTGATATTTAGTTCAAGAAATATTACAAGAAATTTTGATTCTCCATTAGACTTAGAAAAGCTCAGATAAATTTTTGCAGCATTTTCTTACAATTTTTTTTTCGATCTCTCTTCCTCTAGTCCTGGTATCCATTTATAACAACATGGATGCACAAAGCTTTGGACTTCTCGAGGAGAGTTTGTTACAATCATTTCTTTCAAAATAAAGAGGTTACAAGCTTTTCGCAAAAAACAGTTACAAGCTCTTTTCAGCCTCTGCAGTTCCTTCAACAGGTTGTTCAGTTGCAACCTCTTCTATCTTTTTAGGGGCGCTCTCCAACTATTCCGGATCATGGGTGGCATATTTAGTTGTCCACTCACTATATACCTCTTCTGTTGGCCATGAGAAATTAATCACATTATCTTTAGTTTTAGTCAACCTTTTCCAAGAATTTCTCATTTTGTTGACTTCTGAATTGAGAAAACCATAATGTGACTTAATTTTCTCTATCTCTTGTATTGTCACAACAAAGAAAGAAGCATCATCAAGATCAATAATTCCTTTAACTCTTGCTGACAATTTAGCTTCTATCTCCTTATGCCATACCTGTTTGTCTTTTAACTGATCCGGGTTAGCAAAAACTCCTAGGATCAACTCAAAAACTTGATCAGTGTACTCCTTCTTGCACAAATTAACCTTCCTATCCACATTATCCACCTCTTCTGCCAATTGTACTAAGACTTTAGCAACATCAGAAGTGGATTTGATGATGGGATTGGCTCTTGCTTCATCGTAGGATACACACATAAACTCTAGATCTTGCTCCCTAGGCCTCCATCTACCAAAAATAGGTGTCAAAATGGCCATGTCTCTCCTTAGCTCATTCCATATTTCCATAATTTTACCTACATTGTTGAAGAGCAATGAGGCATTTATTGTATCTACAAAACTGGAAATTGTAGCCTTTACTTTCTCCTCATATTTCTTTGCATATAAGGCTTGAGCCTGTTTCAAGTTTTCTAATTCTTGGGGAGTGATTTCAATCATTTGAGAGCTGGAGGGTGCTGGAGATGGTGGAAATTCAATGATAGGGCTAGTAGGTGGAGGTCTTGTAGGAGAAGAGGAAATCATCAGTGTTGAAGACTCACCTTGTTGGTATTGTCTAGTCAACTAGCTCTGCAACTTGGCAATGATGCTATCCTTACCTCTTACCTCCTCCTTGGCATTGTTATAAGCCTTCAAAACTGTTTCCAACTTAATTTGGAAGGCCTCCTTCTCTTTGGCTTCCTTCTCTGCTACTACAACACTAAATTTTGCAGTCTCTAACACAGTGCTAGCAGCCTCTACTACCCTTGTACTCTGCACTCTCTTCACCATCATTCCACCAAGGTAACTTGACCTTGGGGTGTCTTTGTTTTTCTTACTCTCATTTCTCTTGAGAGACCACATGATGAGTGCAGCATTATCCTTATTGAAAGTAACCCCCTCCATAGGTTTAGTCTCTTTTTTTACTGCATCTAATACCAGGGCATCTGCAATATCCCATTTGGATAAGATAAGCACTCCAGCTTGTGCTACCATATATCTTCCCTGCTCAGGGGTGATGGTTTTAAATTCTTCCATCATCTCTTGCTTTATTTCCTCTTCCACTAGGGCTGGATCTTTATTGGGCTGCTCAGCCTTTCTTGTTTCACATCTAGCATTATATTTATCTATGTGTTGTTTCCATATAAACTACATAAATGCTTCTGATGTGACAAAATTGTTATCAGCTAGAAAGGCACTACTTGCCTACTTTATCTCAGGATCCCACTCCTGACCTTTAAGTTTAGTGGAGGTGATATCCGTTTCAGTAGCAATGGGTTCTTCTGGCATCCCTTCCTCCACTTCATCATAAGTGTATGCAATTTCCCCTAGACTACCCAACTGTAAGAGGTGCTGAGCTGCTGCTTGCTCATTTCCTATATGGATACGGGATTGGGATGGGGAATACAAAGGTGTATCTAACTGCACTTCTTTTCCCACCCTTTGCTTCTTTGGGCTCTCTTGGATGTCAATGACATCTTGTATCTTCCTCTTTCCTTTGGAGGTAGAGGGCTCCCCTGTTGTAGGCACAAGCACACTATAACAGGATTTCTTATGCAGTGTGTAATCACCAGGAGGGATTGCTTTGCTAGAAGCTGACCTACTTAGAATTATTCTTGCCTTTTTAGGGTTTCTCTTGATTACAGCTTCCCTCTTCTCCTTCAGTGTCTGCATCACATCTTCAAAGCAAACAATCAAAAGTTTTATTTTCTCTTCCAATGGGAAAAAGCTAGACAATGGTTCATAGCTAGCATCAAACTGATGCACAAAATCCAAGGCTTTCTTATAAGCCACCCACTTTTCTTTCCTTAGCTCTTGCTTATCTAAATCAAACTCATTTCTGATGAGGTCTTCAGGAAACTGGAATTGATGAGGCCTACCACTGCATGCTACCTTCTTCCTAAACATACCATTGAAGAAGTGCTCTGGATCAGCACACTTCGACACTGCAGTGGAAAAATGATAAGGTTTGAGGAAATCCTTAAAGCAATTCCAGCCTCCCTTTGTTATTACAAATTGGTGGGCCATGGTAGTTGCAAGGAAAACAGTTCCTTTACCCCTGCCTGTCAACTCTGGATCTTGTAAGCCACCAATTTGTCTAAGGATCTCTGCGATTCCTACTTTGAGAGGGACCTGGTAAGGTAACAAAAATGGGGTGCCTCTGAAACCAAAAACTTTGAAAACTATGGAGACTCGATATAAATAAATGTCACCCCAGTTATGAACAATTTTTATATTCTCTATGAATTCTTTTGGTCTTATGAATTCTAGAAGAACCTTGGGGATTCTTAGGTTATCAAAGTAGAGGAGAGTCCTTATTTTGGATGCAAAATATTTATCAAACTTCAAAAAACTGGCATCCTCTCTATCCCATGACAACATAGTACTCCATAATTGTACTGGCATTTTTTCTCCTTCCTTCTCTTTAACCAGGTCTAGTCCACTAGCAAAGTAATCAACACCTTTGAAGAGAAAAAGATGCATTAGGAGTGAGTACCATCCGAAAGACCTATCCACCTTTCCATTCTTGATTCCTATCAACCCTCCATGGATAGCATCAGCAATGAAAGAGGCATAATCAAATGTGATTGCAAGAGAAGGATTCAGAATCTGGGCAATCATTAACAAGTAATGATTCGGCATATTTGCTTCAGCATCTTCTCCCAAAACTTGGCAAAGTGCCCAATACATTCCTTTAGCCCTCAAGGTGAACATACTTAATGAAAAGGGCTCTTGTGTGTTGGGTCCTACAACTGTTAACCCTCCTATTTTCACAAAAAATTCCTTGAGAGGCCCATTCCTGAGATGACTCCTCTGTGCACCATAAATTTGGGCTAATGATGCAAAATTTATAGGTTCTAGAAAGTTTGTGAACTCATTAAGCCCAAATTCTATCCTAAACTCTTCAGCATTAATTTCAACAAGGGTTTTCCCATTTACATCCCGAATGCTTCTTGTGACTAGATCATAGTTGAACGCAATTTGGGTCAGCAAATCTGTGTCCATGAATACCCCTAGGACTACTAATTTCCCAACATCTAATTCCTAGATACTATTTTGCAGGACGGGAGAATTTCTCATTCCAAATCCAACTTTAAACAACCCCAACCCAGACAGTCCAACCTGTGGGTCTCTCAACCAATTACCCTTGTCATATAATCCTTCTCCTATCTTTAGACGGGGAGCCTTGGGCACTAACTCTTTTGCCTTTGATGTCTGATTAGTTGAAAACATCAACTGTTCTAAAAAATTATCACACACACTCCTTTCTAAATAGTTAACTTTGCCAGAAAATTCTCTTTTAGGAGCCATTTTGAAAATGCAAGAAATGAATGCCACTCTTAAACAATTCTGCGACGAATCAATTATCTTATTTAGAATACTACACAAGAATTGCTACACAAAAATATGAGAGAACCTGTTCTTTGCTTGAAGGAATTTTCTCTACAACTGAACCGACTTGCTCTATATCTGAGGAAAATAACTCTACGTCTGCTCTTCTGCAAAATCCTTTAAAAGATATCTTCACCCGGTTGATAGGAAATCAAATATTTGTACTAAGGGCCTTAACTATAACATTGATTCCGCATGCTTCGGTCGTCCCTTCAAAATTGAATTCATATGAGAATTCATATTTTTCACTCCAATGGATCACAACATTCCTGCAAGTGTTTCATTTTGCTCTTTCGCAACTTCGCGAAGCATAACTATCAGGCAGCTTAGTCCTACGAAATAACGCCAACCGTTCGATCAAAAGAAACTTGATCAAGCATTAGATTAACTGACGGCTTTGGCTTTTCTCTGGGTCCCACTTTTCTATTGGCTACATAATACCACATGGTGTCCAACCATTGGCCTTGAAATCCCCTTCGCATTCCACTTGATACTGGCCGCGTGTCTTTCTTTTATACCGCCGGTTCCACCTTGGCGGGCCCACACTTTCTTCTTAGACCATGTTTCATCATGACACGTGGATGGCTCTCGTTCACTCTCGCTATTTCATGGGGTATAAAGAATGAGCACCTTACCCTTGCGAAATAGCGCAGGCCATTGGATCATCTCTTAAGCTGATCGGCTTTTAATCCTCTGAAAAGGCTCTCAGGAGGGGTGGGCCCACTGACTCATTGTGAACACCTGGTGCCCAGTCACTTTCGGAGCTGACTTGTCACTCTGTTATACGCCAAAAGGAAACCACAGGGCCCCACTTTCTTCTTAACAGCTATATCCTCCAGGTCATCATCATGACACATGGACGACTCTCGTTCACTCTTGCTATTTCGTGGGGTATAAAGAATGAGCACCTTACCCTTGCGAAATAGCGCGGGCTGTTGGATCATCTCTTAAGCTGATCGGCTTTTAATCCTCTAAAAAGGCTCTCAGGAGTGGTGGGCCCGCTGACTCATTGTGAACACCTGGCACCCAGTCACTTTCGAAGCTGACTTGTCACTCTGTTATACGCCAAAAGGAAACCATGGGGCCCCACTTTCTTGTTAACAGCTATATCCTCCAGGTCATCATCATGACACATGGATGGCTCTCGTTCACTCTCGCTATTTCGCGGGGTATAAAGAATGAGCATCTTACCCTTGCAAAATAGCGCGGGCCGTTGGATCATCTCTTAAGCTAATCGACTTTTAATCCTCTGAAAAGGCTCTCAGGAGGGGTGGGCCCGCTGACTCATTGTGAACACCTGGCGCCCAGTCACCTTCGGAGCTAACTTGTCACTCTGTTATACGCCAAATGGAAACCACGGGGCTCCAGTAAGTTATTAACAACTGTACCCACCAGGTCATCTCCACCTGCGACCTGACTCACCTCTGGGGCCCGCCTTTTAGCCTTTAATCTTGACCCGCTGACTGTTGTGACTTGTGCCACCTACCACCATTTTACTCACTGTCAACAACCAACTAGACCGTCTATGTGGCATGCCATGTGGTTTTCACAACTTCACTAGTTTTAAACTACACACAACTTCGCCTAGTGAAATAATGCGAGCCGTGGATCCATCCGCGAGATGCGCACTAGTTACTGGGCCCAACAACTTTAGAAGAAAAACATACAAGGCATAAATTTTTTGATTAATTAACATAACTACCTAGGCAAACAACAAGGGGGGGGACACTTCCTATGACCCATTACTTAAGTGAATAAAGTAACGAAAGATTAGAAATGAGAGGGTTTAAAACAAACACAAGAGGATCTAAAATCAAAAACCCTTAAACCCTTAAGGTCTAGAACAAAGTTGAAGCATTTGGAACTACACCCTATTCAAAAAATTCAACAAACCATAGCCAATCATGGGAAAAGAAAAGCCCATTTTTAATTAGAGATAACAGCGGCTCTGACTGGGGATGGTTGATCGCAAGGTCAACACAAGAAAACTCAGAAACTCTGGAGAAACAAACCAAAACACAAACCAAAACAGAAAAGCAGGAAAGGAACAAAATATGTACAAACAAAGGACCTACCGTGCATGGACATTAAGAGAAATAATGCTTCAGGAATTGTCCATGCACTGGAAATTCTTGCATTTCATCATCCATATTCTTCAAGAAATATGAATCCTTACCATTTAAGTCACAAACCACAAAAGGGCCAATCCAAAGTGATTCAAATTTCTTATGCTTTCCTTTATCCTATCCTTTTGCATTCCACTGAAGAACCATGTCATCAATTCGAAACTTCCTTAGTGATGTCCTTTTATCAAAAAGATACTTTGACTGCAACTAGATCTTCTGATTTTTCTTATGGGCAGAAGTCCTAAGCTCCTCTATTTCTACAATTTGGATCATTCGGTTTTCCATTGGTTCAGATACCTCCATGTCCTCATTCTGCAAAAACTTATACACTAGAAGAAGGTTATTTAACGGCAGTCTAGCTTGGGCACCATAAACCAACTCAAAAGGTGACATTCCAATGAATTTTTTAACTGTTATTCTATCTGCCCACAGAGCTAACTTCAACTTTTGATCCCAAGATATTTTATTCTCTTCTAGGATTTTCTTGATGATATTGAAGAAGCTTTTATTGCTGGATTCTGCTTGTCCATTCCCCTGAGGGTGATAAGGTGATGAGTATGACATGAGTATACCATGAGTAGTACAAAAGCCTACAAATTCTTCTAATCTGAAACACATGGCATTATCCATCACCAATTTTGCAGGTGTTCCAAATCTAGTTACAATATTATCCATCAGGAAATCAATGACAATTTTACTAGTAGCTCTTCTTGTAGGGATGGCTTCTATCCATTTGGTGAAATAATCAGTGGCCACTATGATCCATCCATGACCTCTCCCTGACTTCTCAACAATTTCTCCAATAAAATCAATGCCCCACTGGACAAAAGGAGCTTCTACAGAGACTGGATTTAGGGGTAAGGCTCCTTCATACTTGAGCTTGGATGAGAATCTTTGACATGGATCACATCTCCGAACATATGCATGGGTATCTTTAAATAAGGTGGGCCAATAATACCTAGCCCGTATTATCTTACCAGCAATAGTCTTAGCAGAATAGTGACCTCCACATACTCCATCATGCATTTCAGTCAACACCTGTTTAGCTTGAAATTCATCCAAACACATTAGTAACTCTCCATCTCTTTTTCTCCAGAAAAGATCACCCTGAATGAGCACATATTTTTGGGACTTGAGTTTCAGAGTTCTTTTCTGATTGTATGTTATTTCTTCTGGGAGTATATCACCTCTCAAAACTTGGATTATCTCTGTGTACCAGGGTTGCCTCTCAATACTAGTGACCAAAACATCTCTAACCTCAACATTGTGTATTTCTACATTCATGAGATTTGACTCAGTCATGAGCTTAGCCAAACCTAAACCTCTCACCAATTTGGTGATCTGTATCTCCAAGTTGAACTCTTGAATTCTATTATTCCATCTGCATCTCTTCCTAGTAACCTCAAACTGAGACAAAATATCTTTAACTGCAGCATGTGGGACATAGGCAATGATGTTTGCATTCACTAAATATGGCCTAAAAGCCTTAACAACGTTAACTAGGGCATAAGCTTTTTTCTCCATGGTTTCATATTTTAGTTCTGCTGCCTACAAAGATTTACTGTAGAAGGCTATGGGATGTTCATATCCTTCATTGTCCTTTTGTAGTAATACTGGAGCCACCGTGTGATATGAAGCAAAAGAAAACAGAGAAAAAGGCTTACTATAATCAGGGGATTTCAACACTGGTGCCTCCTAGATTGCCTTCTTAATCTCAGCAAAAGCTTTTGAAGCTTCTTGATCCCAATGAAACTTTGTGTCCTTCTTAAGCAATTTGACAATAGGCCTCACTATCTCTACGAAGTTTGCAATGAATCTCCTGACAAAATTTACTTTACCTAAAAAGGATTGGATACCTTTCACATTTTTAGGTTCAGACACCCTATTGATTGCTTCAATTCTCTCAGGGTCTATTCTTACCCCCTCCTTAGAAACTATGTGTCCCAATAACTTTCCTTCAATGACCCCAAAATGATATTTCTTGGGATTCAGTGATACACCAAATTCCAAGGCTTTATTGAACACCTTCTCTAGATGTCCACAATGATCATCAGCCGTTTTAGAGAAACAAGTTAGATCATCTTGATACACCACCATGATGATGTTTATGAATTCTTTGAAAGCTACATCCATAGCTCTCTGAAATGTAGCTCCTACATTTTTTAATCCAAATGGCATTCTCAAATATACATAAGTTCCCCATGGAGTAGTGAAAGTTGTTTTAAACTATTCAAACTCCTTTACCAACACTTGATTATATCCTGAGAAACCATCCATCATGGGTAAAAGATCACATCCTGTCACTCTTTGTAGCATGGCTTCCATATTCGGGGATGAGTAATTATCTTAAAGGGAAGCAACATTTAGATTCCTAAAATCTACACACAATCTAATGTCTCCATTCTTCTTCCTTACTGGGACCAAATTGGAGACCCATGAAGAATGCCTTATTGGTTTGATAATCCCCCCTTCTCTCAATTTGGTCAACTCTTGTTGCATTTTAGTTTCTAACAAGGGATTCATAGGTCTCTATTTCTGTCTGAAAGGCTTAGCATCTGGAAGTAAAGGAACTTCATGCTGAAAAAGATCTTGTCTATACGCCTTTAGGTATTCATAAGACCAAGCAAAGACATGCTTATACCTTTTCAATAAATTAATAAGGTTAATCCTGACATGAGGGGGTAATTTCTTTCCAATATATACCAACTTAGGGGATGATTTTGTCCCCAGGTTTACCTTCTCTAACTCTTCCAACTTGGTGGTAGACTGTTGATGTAAATGACTGTCATTATAACTAAACATGCTCTCCAGCTCTACCAGCCCTTTAGGTATTTCATTGGTTTCCAACTGGACAACATCATTTCCAAACACTGTCTCTCTATTGTCTACCACTTCCACCAATGCATTACAATCATTCTTTTGTCCATCATAATCATCAACACATTGAATAAACCTAAGAATGTCTTCATCATCAGCAAAAACTTGCCAATTGTACACATTATCAGGAATAGCAAGCCTAGATTTTATTTCCACAGTGGAATTACCGGTTAGCGTTGCATCATCATTTTTCAAAGCAACATTAGCTAGGAAATCTGCCATAATATTTTTTGCTCGCTCTATCCAATTAATAGAAAATGCATCAAAATGCTCAATAACATCCCAAACAGCATGCTTATAATATTTTAATCTATCATTTTTGGATGCATATTTAGATCTCACCTGAGAGACAACCAATTATGAATCCCCCATTACTTTCAACAGTTGGATTCCATGCCTTTTTGCAACCTCAAGTCCTAGTAACAGGGCTTCATACTCCGCAGTATTATTTGTGCATTGGAATGCCAATAAAAATGAGTATTTAAAAGTTATACCTGACGGGGACACAAAAAGAACCCCTGCTCCAGATCCTTCTTTGGAGCAAGCTCCATCAAAATACATCTACCACAACCCATATTGTTGTGCTTGTAGCTCGACTACAATTGGGTCAGTATTCTTCAATTGAGGTGAAATTGGTTGAAGTCTAAAGTTATCTAAATCTACATCAATCATACAATTAAGCATACTAGGGTCTACATTTTCAATTACCCTAGGAGCTCATGGCTCTCTGTATAATTTGACCTAATTACCACCAATAGGAATGGTAGTGTAAGATAAGTCCAGTTGAACATTTCCCCCTACTACTGCTGCCCATTGTCTAGAAAGTAACATACCATAGTGGGGTTTAGTATCAGTAACAATAACATCCATTTTGTAAGTGGCTTCAGGAAATGCTGCTATTTTTACTTCTACATCTTTCATTGTACCTATCACAGGTACTTCTCTGTTATCCATTGAATAGCATTTCCCATACACAGTGGTTACTGATAACCCTAATTCTTTCATAACACCATAGGGCATTACATTAGCAGCAGCTCTTGAATCTATCATGCAGTTTTTAATCAACCAGTTATTGACTAACAAAGTAACATAGAAGGGATCTACCTGAGAAGGCTCCTGAGTGATAGTGGTTCCAACATAAACCTCTGAGGTTTGGAACTCTTGATCCTTTCCAACTTTAGCTAAACCAGTGGGTAATACTGTGTCACTATCAGATATACTAGAGAATAAGGACAAAGCTACATCCTTATGTTCTTTAATCTTTAGCAATTCTACTAATGGAACAATGACTTTCATTTGAGTTAAAACTTGGGCTATATCAAATGTAGAATTATTGCATTTTTCAGTATTAACCCTAACTTTTTCTATTTTGAATTGACTTGCCCTTTTCACTGTCTCTGCTCCTTGTACATCACCAACATTTTTATCATCTATGCCTTTAGGTACATCTTTAACTTGTTCCTCTTTTCCTTGACTGACCTTAGGAAAAGTAGTAACACTACTTGATGCCCCCCTTTTTGTGACTTCTTTTACAAACATAGAACCTGGCTCACCTTGATCAGTGTCTCTCTTGGTGCTTCTCAGATTATAGTTATGTTTTGCTTTGGCAATTGCAGCCTTAGTGAGATTTCTAACTTCTTCCTCACTGGGCCTTCTAAGATGAACCTCTTCATCTTCAATTGTTACCACATTCAATGTAGGATGTCAACCTAAGGCTAACTGTCCTTGCACTAACTTTTCATTATCTAGCACATCACTGTATTCACTTTGCACAGATTCCTCATCACTTTCTATGGTGGTTTCAAACATATTAATGTCAGGCTCTGCTTCTGGTCTCATAGATTCTTCCAAAGCTTGAGCCACTGCACACTAATGAGGGGAATGTGGTCCATCACAAGAAATACACCAAGGAGTATTTTCTATATTGTGAACAGTTTTCCCTTTCAAGGGATCCGGTGTGTCTTGACTTTGGGTAATTTTGGGCTTCTCGATTCGGTGTTTACCATCCTTCCAATTGGTATTATAGGGCATATCATGTAATCTAGGGGGTCTACCTTGCCAGTTATAATGAGGTTTATCATTTTTGTTAACCTTGGCAGTCAAATCTTTCATGGCAGTAACCAATTTTTCTATCTTATCATCCTCTTTAACAACTTTGTTAGGTTGCTATTTGGTTTCTTGCCATAATATACCATCTGTTCTTCTTCCTAATTTTCCAGATGCTTTTCTGTTACTTTCTACATTTATGGAAATTCTAAAAGCATCTCTGAAATTATGGAGATTTTTATCTCTGAAGATATAGGCCATTTTGGAATCAAATACATTATAATATGTATTAAGACACATGTTATCATCTAGCCTCATCACTTGATACAATCCATGCATGGCTTTCTGGAATCTGGCATTGAAATTAGTGACCATTTCATTTTTAGATTTTCTAATATTATTGAACTCATTTAGCATGAAACTCACATTAGTCTTGTCACCATACTGCTCTTGAAAGCAATTTTTAAAATATTCGCATGAACCTATGCTATTTACTGGAAGACCTCTGTACCAATCTCTTGCATCATCAACCAGGGATTGAACAAATAGTTTCATAATAACATCTTCATCTGCTATCTCATAATCATTTATTAAATCCCCAAAAGATTTCAGATATTCCTCAGCACTAATTGCATTGTTCCCAGCAAATTTATGGAGTTTTTCTCTTAGCTCAGTGGGAACATGATTCGAATATCCTGGGATCCCATCAAAAAACAATTGTCTATATTATTCTAGATTGATGGACCTTCTTTGAAAAGGGGTAATAGCACTATTATTTCCCATGGTCATTTTAGCTTTTGGGATTGGAGATTGAGGTGTTGTGGTGTACTTTATATTCACAGGTAGTTGGCTTACCGAGGCAATATTAGCCTGTATTGCAGGTTGAGAATTAACCTAAGGAAAGGAAATGTGTTGGGGATTAGGCTTGCTAAGATCTTCTGATGGGAATGTAATAGGGTAAGCCTTTAAGTAATTAATCTTTCTTTTTACTTCTTGATTCGCTACTTCTAACTCAGCCTTTTCCAGTTCCATTTGTAGATCTTCCTTTTCCTTCCTCATCCTTTCCATCTCTCTCTCATGTGCTAGAATCCTATGAGAAATCTCTTTTGCAGTTTTAGATTCTATTCCATCATCCACCCATTTTTGTTTTCCTTTCTCTAAATTGGCTTTAGGAAGCTAGGAGTCATTAAATACTTCCCTAATTGGCTGGGCTACTGACTTACAAGCTTGTCTAGTTTTAGGGATTAGGATTTCCCTAATCACAGGGCCTTCCTCATCACTTTTTTCCTTTTCCTTAGCAAGCATTTCAAGATCAGCTATCTATCTAAGAAGCCTATCTCTTTCCATTAATTTGGCTTTAACTTCCTTCTCCTTATTTGCCTCCTTTTGGGCTCTTAGGGAGATTAAATGATGGACTCTTTTATTTAAATCTTCAATCTCTTGAGACACTTTATCCTCATCAAGGAAGTTTTCTTCAGAGTCTGATGCATTAACTTGATCTATGTCAATCAGACTAATGTTCCCATCAATTGTCCTAGGAACAGAGTGCCTAATTGCATTTGAACTGGTTCTATCTTTTGCAGAAACACTAACATGAGATAAATCTTGATTTAAAATAGGTGCATCATCAATATTTCCAAACAATCCCAAATGAAAACCCAAGATATCATGCTCTGAATCTCTGGAAGATGAATTAGACTTTGCATAAACAGGTCAGTCAAGCATCTTACCAGTAGTATTGTTTTTCTGCAGCCAAGCAGCATTTGATGGTTCATGCAACATGGATCTCTTCTAGCCTCTCTGTGACTGTTCTGGCAGACCTTGCAAAGTTTCAAGAGAATGTTTCTTCATGAATGATCTTGTGTTTTTTGCTCCTTGCATCTTGCTTGTCTTCCTTTCAAAAAGATTCGTATCCCACAAGGACTAGTTCAAAGTAACAGAGTCGCCACCCACAAAACTATGGGAATAATGAAAACAAGCAATCTTATCCTAAAACACACAATAATTTTCTTTACAGGCCTCAACACAGATCTATGCTTATATCTCTATTGTAACTCTCCCCAGTAGAGTCACCACTTTTGTTGTCTTCAAAATCTGATTCCCTTTAATATCCTTAGAATAATATGATTTAAGCTTGGTGCAGAAGAGACATCAAAGATAAGGAAATTCTCAAGACAACATATGACAAGGTTTGATTAGACCTTCTTCACTTCGGGCTTACTCGGAGCCCAGGTGGGTATACCTTTGTGAATTAAAATCACACTTTCAAACATAAACCCACAGCAAACCAGTCTAGAAAACCAGTGGATCTATTCACCTTGAAATCAACTGAAAACAAAGGATGGAAATTGCACTTAAATTCAACATTTCGATCAACAAAGCATGCAATAAACAACTTCAATTAATACCAGTGCCTTATCCAAGGTCACAGAGTCATCTAAACTCAAATAAAACTCCTCAAACAAGACATCTTTATGCTTCCTGTTAGCTTGGTTTCTATTAATCCTTGTATATGCCTGACACCTACAAGAATTAAAGAATTCCAAACTAAGCTATGGTCCTCAAAATTCAAAATTCCTTCCAAAGCATTTACTAGTATGAGTGATCCCGCATCTTTAATTTCCCTCCTAAAGAGAAAAGCTAACAAACACTTATACTAAAATTGCTTTGCAATTCCATTCAAACAGAACAAACCTGGATTATTCAGAATGAAAATAGTAAACAAATTTGTGAACAAACTTGAAGACAACACAAAGCTTTACTCAAAACTGATGGTCTGTATATTGATATTTAGTTCAAGAAATATTACAAGAAATTTTGATTCTCCATTAGACTTAGAAAAGCTCAGATAAATTTTTGCAGCATTTTCTTACAATTTTTTTTATGATCTCTCTTCCTCTAGTCCTGGTATCCATTTATAACAACATGGATGCACAAAGATTTGGACTTCTCGAGGAGAGTTTGTTACAATCATTTCTTTCAAAATAAAGAAGTTACAAGCTTTTTGCAAAAAATAGTTACAAGCTCTTTTCAGCCTCTGTAGTTTCTTCAACAGGCTGTTTGGTTGCAACCTCTTCTATCTTTTTAGGGGCGCTCTCCAACTATTCTGGATCATGGGAGCATATTTAGTTGTCCACTCACTATATACCTCTTTTGTCGGCCATGAGAAATTAATCACATTATCTTTAGTTTTAGTCAACCTTTTCCAAGAATTTCTCATTTTGTTGACTTCTGAATTGAGAAAACCATAATGTGACTTAATTTTCTCTATCTCTTGTATTGTCACAACAAAGAAAGAAGCATCATCAAGATCAATAATTCCTTTAACTCTTGCTAACAATTTAGCTTCTATCTGCTTAAGCCATATTTGTTTGTCTTTTAACTGATCCAGGTTAGCAAAAACTCCTAGGAGCAACTCAAAAACTTGATCAGTGTACTCCTTCTTGCACAAATTAACCTTCCTATCCACATTATTCACCTTTGCTGCCAATTTTACTAAGACTTTAGCGACATCAGAAGTGGATTTGATGATGGGATTGGCTCTTGCTTCATTGCAGGATACACACATAAACTCTAGATCTTGCTCCCTAGGCCTCCATCTGTCAAAAATAGGTGTCAAAATGGCCATGTCTCTCCTGAGCTCATTCCATATTTCCATAATTTTACCTACATTGTTGTAGAGCAATGGGGCATTTATTGTATCTGCAAAACTGGAAATTGTAGCCCTTACTTTCTCCTCATATTTCTTTGCATATAAGGCCTAAGCCTGTTTCAAGTTTTCTAATTCTTGGGGAGTGATTTCAATCATTTGAGAGTTGGAGGGTGCTAGAGATCATGGAAATTCAATGATATGGCTAGTAGGTGGAGGTCTTGTAGGAGAAGAGGAAATCATCAGTGTTGAAGACTCACCTTGTTGGTATTGTCTAGTCAACTAGCTCTGCAACTTGGCAATGATGCTATCCTTACCTCTTACCTCCTCCTTGGCATTGTTATAAGCCTTCAGAACTATTTCCAACTTAATTTGGAGGGCCTCCTTCTCTTTGGCTTCCTTCTCTGCTACTACAACACTAAATTTTGCAGTCTCTAACACAGTGCTAGCAGCCTCTACTACCCCTGTACTTTGCACTCTCTTCACCATCATTCCACCAAGGTAACTTGACCCTGGGGTGTCTTTGTTTTTCTTACTCTCATTTCTCTTGAGAGACCACATGATGAGTGCAACATTATCCTTATTGAAAGTAACCCCCTCCATAGGTTTAGTCTCTTTTCTTACTGCATCTAATACCAGGGCATCTGCAATATCCCATTCGGATAAGATAAGCACTCCAGCTTGTGCTACCATATCTCTTCCCTGCTCAGGGGTGATGGTTTTAAATTCTTCCATAATCTCTTGCTTTATTTCCTCTTCCACTGGGGCTGGATCTTTATTGGGCTGCTCAGCCTTTCTTGTTTCACATCTAGCATTATATTTATCTATGTGTTGTTTCCATATAAACTGCATAAATGCTTCTGATGTGACAAAATTGTTATCAGCTAGAAAGGCACTACTTGCCTGCTTTATCTCAGGATCCCACTCCTGACCTTTAAGTTCAGTGGAGGTGATATCCATTTTAGTAGCAATGGGTTCTTCTGGCATCCCTTCCTCCACTTCATCATAAGTGTATGCAATTTTCCCTAGACTACCCAACTGTAAGAGGTGCTGAGCTGCTGCTTGCTCATTTCCTATATGGATACGGGATTGGGATGGGGAATACAAAGGTGTATCTAACTGCACTTCTTTTCCCACCCTTTTCTTCTTTGGGCTCTCTTGGATGTCAATGACATCTTTTATCTTCCTCTTTCATTTGGAGGTAGAGGGCTCCCCTGTTGTAGGCACAAGCACACTATAACAGGATTTCTTATGCAGTGTGTAATCACCAGGAGGGATTGCTTTGTTGGAAGCTGACCTACTTAGAATTATTCTTGCCTTTTCAGGTTTGCTCTTGATTACAACTTCCCTCTTCTCCTTCAATGTCTGCATCACATCTTCAAAGCAAATAATCAAAAACTTTATTTTCTCTTCCAGTCGGAAAAATCTAGACAATGGGTCATAGCTAGCATCAAACTGATGCACAAAATCCAAGGCTTTCTATAAGCCACCCACGTTTCTTTACTTAACTCCTACTCATCTAGATCAAACTCATTTTTGATGAGGTCTTCAAGAAACTGGAATTGATGAGTCCTACCTCTACATGCTACCTTCTTCCTAAACATATCATTGAAGAAGTCCTCTAGATCAGCACACCTGGACACGGCAGTGGACAAATGATAAGGTTTGAGGAAATCCTCAAAGCAATTCTAGCCTCCATTTGTTATTACAAATTGGTGGGCTATGGTAGCTGCAGGGAAAATAGTTCATTTACCCCTGCTTATCAACTCTGCCTCTTGTAAGCCACCAATTTGTCTAAGGATCTCTACGATTCCTACTTTGAGAGGGACCTGGTAAGGTAACAAAAATGGGGTGCCTCTGAAACCAAAAACTTTGAAAACTATGGAGACTAGATATAGATAAATGTCACCCCAGTTATGAACAATTTTGATATTCTCTACGAATTCTTTTGGTCTTATGAATTCCAGAAGAACCTTGGGGATTCTTGGGTTATCAGAGTAGAGGAGAGTCCTTATTTTGGATGCAAAATATTTATCAAACTTCAAAAAACTGGCATCCTCTCTATCCCATGACAACACAGTACTCCATAATTGTACTGGCATTTTTACTCCTTCCTTCTCCTTAACCAGGTCTAGTCCACTTGCAAAGTAATCACCACCTTTGAAGAGAAAAAGATGCATTAGGAGTGAGTACCATCTGAAAGGCCTATCCACCTTTCCATTCTTGATTCCTATCAACCCTCCATGGATAGCATCAGCAATGAAAGAGGCATAATCAAATGTGATTGCAAGAGAAGGATTCAGAATCTGGGCAATCATTAACAAGTAATGATTCGGCATATTTGCTTCAGCATCTTCTCCCAAAACTTGGCAAAGTGCTCAATACATTCCTTTAGCCCTCAGGGTGAACATACTTAATGAAAAGGGCTCTTGTGTGTTGGGTCCTACAACTGTTAACCCTCCTATTTTCACAAAAAATTCCTTGAGAGGCCCATTCCTGAGATGACTCCTCTGTGCACCATAAATTTGGGCTAATGATGTGAAATTTATAGGTTCTAGAAAGTTTGTGAACTCATTAAGCCCAAATGCTGTCCTAAACTCTTTAGCTTTAATTTCAACAAGGGTTTTCCCATTTACATCCCGAATGCTTCTTGTTACTGGATCATAGTTGAACGCAATTTGGGTCAGCAAATATGTGTCCATGAATACCCCTAGGACTACTAATTTCCCAACATCTAATTCCCAGATACTATTTTGCGGGACAAGAGAGTCTCTCATTTTGAATCCAACTTTAAACAATCCCAATCCAGACAGTCCAACCTGTTGGTCTCTCAACTAATTACCCTTATCATATAATCCTTCTCCTATCTTTAGACGAGGAGCCTTGGGCACTAACTCTTTTGCCTTTGATGCCTGATTAGTTGACAACGTCAACTATTCTAAAAAATCATCACACACACTCCTTTCTAAATAGTTAACTTTGTCGAAAAATTCTCTTTTAGGAGCCATTTTGAAAATGCAAGAAATGAATGCCTCTTAAACAATTCTGCGATGAATCAATTATCTTATTTAGAACACTACAC
The DNA here is from genome assembly GCF_030272615.1 of Cryptomeria japonica. Lineage (NCBI taxonomy): Eukaryota > Viridiplantae > Streptophyta > Pinopsida > Cupressales > Cupressaceae > Cryptomeria > Cryptomeria japonica. The sequence goes on along the minus strand of NC_081412.1, from coordinate 386,021,630 downwards.
AAGAATTGCTACACAAAAATATGAGAGAACCTATTCTTTACTTGAAGGAATTTGCTCTGCAACTGAACCGACTTGCTCTATATCTGAGGAAAATAACTCTGCATCTGCTCTTCTACAAAATCCTTTAAAAGATATCTTCACCCGGTTGATAGGAAATCAAATATTTGTACTCAGGGCCTTAACTATAACATTGATTCTGCATGCTTTGGCCGTCCCTTCAAAATTGAATTCATACGAGAATTTGTATTTTTCGCTCCAACAGGTCACAAAATTCCTGCAAGTGTTTCATTTTGCTCTTTCGCAACTTCGCGAAGCATAACAATCGGGCAACTTAGTCCTAAGAAATAATGCCAACCGTTTGATCAAAAGAAACTTCATCGAGCATTAGATTAACTGATGGCTTTGGCTTTGCTCTAGGTCCTGCTTTTCTATTGGTTACATAATTCCATGTGGCATCCAACCATTGGCCTTGAAATCCCCTTCGCATTCCACTTGATACTCGCCGCGTGTCTTTTTTTTATACTACCGGTTCCACCTTGGCGGGCCCACACTTTCTTCTTAGACCACGTGTCATCATATCACGTGGATGGCTCTCGTTCACTCTCGCTATTTCATGGGGTATAAAGAACAAGCACCTTACCCTTGCGAAATAGCGCGGGTCGTTGGATCATCTCTTAAGCTGATCGGCTTTTAATCCTCTAAAAAAGGCTCTCAGGAGGGGTGGGCCCACTGACTCATTGTGAACACCTGGCGCCTAGTCACTTTCGGAGCTGACTTTTCACTTTGTTATTTGCCAAAAGGAAACCATGGGGCCCCACTTTCTTCTTAACAACTATATCCTCCAGGTCATCATCATGACACATGGACAGCTCTCGTTCACTCTCGCTATTTCATGGGGTATAAAGAACGAGCACCTTACCCTTGCAAAATAGCGCAGGCTGTTGGATCATCTCTTAAGCTGATTGGCTTTTAATCCTCTGAAAAGGCTCTCAGGAGGGGTGGGCCCGCTAACTCATTGTGAACACTTGGCACCCAGTCACTTTCAAAGCTTACTTGTCACTCTATTATATGCCAAAAGGAAACCACAGGGCCCCACTTTCTTCTTAACAACTATATCCTGCAGGTCATCATCATGACACATGGACTGCTCTCGTTTAGTCTTGCTATTTCGCGGGGTATAAAGAATGAGCATCTTACCCCTGTGAAATAGCATGGGCCATTGGATCATCTCTTAAGCTAATCGGCTTTTAATCCTCTGAAAAGGCTCTCAGGAGGGGTGGGCCCGCTGACTCATTGTGAACACCTGGCGCCCAGTCACTTTCGGAGCTGACTTGTCACTCTGTTATATGCCAAAAGGAAACCATGGGGCTCCAATAAGTTATTAACAGCTGTACCTGCCAGGTCATCTCCACCTATGACTTGACTCACCTCTGGGGCCCGCCTTTTAGCCTTTAATCCTGACCCAATGACTGTTGTGAGTTGTGCCCCGTGCCACCATTTTACTCGCTGTCAACAACCAGCTGGACCGTCTATGTGGCATGCCATGTGGTTTTTGCAACTTTTCTAGTTTTAAACTACTCACAACTTTTCCTAGTGAAATAACGCGAGCCGTGGATCCATCCGCGAGATGTGCACTAGTTACTGGGCCCGACAACTTTAGAAGAAAAATATACAAGGCATAAATTTTTTTATTAATTAACATAACCGCCTAGGCAAACAACAAGGGGGGTACACTTCCTACGACCCATTACTTAAGTGAATAAAGTAATGAAAGATTAGAAACTAGAGGGTTTAAAACAAACATGAGAGGATCTAAAATCAAAAACCCTTAAACCCTTAAGGTCTAGAACAAAGCTGAAGCATTTGGAACTACACCCTATTCAAAAAATTCAACAAATTATAGCCAATCATGGGAAAAGAAAAGCCCATTTTTAATCAGTGATAACAGGATGATTATGCCTCATTGTTGAGGATTGTTATTATTTTTGGATTATGTTTTGATATTATATATTTTCCTTGTTTCCTTGTTTCATTGATTGTATTGATTTGGTGGAGGCTCTCGCTTTGCATATGGCCGTATGATTCATTTTGTGTTTCAGTTTGTATCAATGATGTTGTGACTATATTACTATTTATGTTCTTGGAGATCCTTCATGATGTTTTTATGATTTTATTTGTGGTTTATGTATCACCCTAAAGTATTGGTCCATGATTAGGGGGAGTGGGATCTTGCATGTGTAGGACCAGGCTCATGAGAAATAGACCTCTAGGAAGGGGTCTAGACCAGATGGAAGCACATGAAGAGTTTTCTTTTTTAATTGCAAGTGATAACCTTAATAAATTGATTAGTGAGTTGGGTAATTAGGAATTCACTAAAATCAAGATAATGAATTTGAGTTTGTGCCCCAATGGAGAGTCCTATGGAGGTTGTTTTGGGATCAAAGATTGGGAAGACGGTGCGGTGAATCAACCTCCCTTGTTTGCCTCCAAGGTTGAGGTGGATTCCACATGAGGCTAGCATGTGATGACACTCTTCCCTACATGTGTCCAATATCCTTATGTCTTAATTGTTGATTATGCCTCTAGGAGTTTATTGACTTTTTATTAGCCTTGTGATGTGATTCGATTCATTGTTTATGGTTGTTATCTTTGTGGATGTCTTGTTAATTCCCTTGGTTGTTAAGTGTCAACCTAGGTCTTGAGTGTGAGTTGGAACCCCATGTCATCTCCTACCACAGGAGGTGGTTCCTATTTGGTTCCAAATGGTCAGGTGGTTTGATATCTTCTTCCATTGGGATGTTCTTCTTTGGATGGATGTTTGCATGGATATGGATTCTATGATTCTTCATTATGTGGATAGGTGTGGAGTTGAATTCTATCTATTGAGATAGTTATTTGTATCATCATGACATTGTAATGTAAAAGAGACTATGTAATTGAACCATGTATAATTATGTAATAGGATTATGATCTTGTAATGGAATGGGATGATGTATTCATTGTATAGTTCATGTTGTAAGAATGTTCATTATGTTAAGCTTGAGATCTTATGTTGGATTATGAAATTGAATGATTAGATTATGTGCATTCTTGTTGTATCATGTTGTTCTTGAATTGGTCTAGTAGCATTAGATCCTAATTATAAATAAGATTATTATTTGTTGTTATAATCTTGCATATGTTTATGGATAGTAATCTTGATGGAATGTGTAATGGTTATTCTTAAGGAAGAAATCTAGTTCCATTTGTAGGAGATGAGGGAGTTAGGAACATTAGATCTGCTGATTCAAAATGAACCTAGAAAGTTAATGGGATTATGAAGATATGCATTTGATAAATCATAATCTTGTGATAGGAATAAAGTAATTGAGTAGGACTTGAATGAAATGGATACTAATGAATTCTTGATATCGATGTGTTAATGTGTTGTTGCTAGTAAGTAGTGACATTGGAATACCCTAGGGAGAGAGTAAATGGATGTATATATTGTTGGTATTTTGGTATGGTTTTGTCATTGATGTCAACACCTACTAAAGCACTAGCACTCTGGAGATCCAGTAGCATTCACCGGCAAGCAAGTAACTATTGCACAGTTACTAGTATATGGTTCACTGGCAGGATATAATGATCACCGACACTTGGATAATGATCACTGGCACTTGGAATGATATGGATGACACTTGGTAATGTTGAAGATATCATGTGGACACTTTGTTTTGAAGAATTAATCATTGGTATATTCATATTTGCATATTTGCTTTTACCAGCAAATAGGTCTAGGGTTACCTAGGGTTACACCAGCAGGTTTATCTTTTCTAGATCACCATAGCACGCTATGGAGATGATTTATTATTGTTGTAAATGCATTAAGCCAACATGTTTAATCGATTATTGCATTGGATATCATATTGTTTGTAAAATGTTTTTATTGTAATATCTTGTAGAGCCGACCTACTAAAATTGGTCTTAGGTTATGGTATAAATGTAAGATCTTATTTGTAAGATCGAATGTGGACTGCGAAAAAGAATTGTGAGAAGGTATATGCGAGATTAAGTAGAGCTATAGATGAAGACATCATTTGAAGGTGAAGCTAGGTTTTTGTAGAAGCATATCAGCATTACACCAGTACTGAATCCAACATATGAAGATGTTATTTTGTGCAGTACATTCTTATTTGGATTTAACCATCCAACTGTAGTCAGTGTGACTCCCATTCTGTGATTGAGCAATGAGCTCTAGATTGTTGGCCTTTCTACATGTGCAAACACCATTTATGTACACTTACTATCTGCAGTAGTATCATCTAATTGTGGGTAATTTTTCCCACTGTGGTTTTTCCCTTTACAGGGTTTCCACATACAAACATTGGTGTTATGTGTTGTGGATGACTTTATGCTTATGTTTTATGCATTAATCTTTACCGGTATAGCAATTAACTGTTAACACTATTTACCGGCATACTTAACTGGTTTACCGGTATTAAGCATTAAGTTGGTTAAGTTGTTTTGGCTTGAATTTATTTGACAACTGATTCAGCCCCCCCTCTCAGTTGTCTCTAGGACCTAACATATATGATTTGAGATGATAATGGTTATGATGTTATTTCTGCTTGTGATATATGTTGCTATGATTATGGTTACCCTAGGGAGAGAGTAAATGGGTGTATATATGATTTGAGATGATAATGGTTATGATGTTATTTCTACTTGTGATATATGTTGCTATGATTATGGTTATGTTTTAAGTTTTTTATGCAATCATGATATGTTATGATTCATACATATGAGTAAAGGTAGATTAATATGATACATTAGTAGATTTTTATTTTTTTTTAAATATCTCTATTTGTTAGATAGCTTAACCATTTTCTCTAGGGTATTTTGGTGTGCATTACAAATTTTGTAAGTTCCATGTCATAAATTTATATTTCTTTAAAATAAATAACTTCCATTTGTCATAGAATAAATTTTCAACTCACATTTCATAAAATTTTCTAAACTTGTTATTATTCCTCTTTTAAAAAAAAATAATAATATCAATAACTTCTAAAAATTGATTTTAAAATGAATGGGGTCGTCCAACTTCATAAATGGGTAAAAATGACCTTCTAAAAGTCAAAATAATGACTCCTTTTTGTCTAAAAAAAGGCACCCTCTTCCTACCTATAAGAGATAATATCATAAGATATGTTGATGGTAAATAGATTAATTAAAAATATTAATTTTAGCATGATTATATCTAATTTTTTTTTTTAACACAATAAAACTTGTCAATCACGTAGCATAATTGTACATGCAATAACCAATAATAATTTGTAAGTTTCAAACCTAATTATTACACATGTTTAGGGGAAAAACCTATTGTCAATATGAGTTCTTATTATCATTAATGTCAAACTTGTTGATTTGGATGAGCATCTTGGATATAGTGGAGTAGCAATGTGATTATGCAGATGTGTAGAATCTATTTATGTTTTCTTTAGAAGGTTTATAAAGATGTATCATGATGTTTTTAGAGCTTTGGTTTTGGTTTCTTGGATCAACAATCAGTTCTTAGTCAAGTGTGATTGTTCTAGTGTTAGTGTACAAGAATGTGTTTCATTCATATACCTGCTAGTATTTTGGTGATATGATTCAAGTATTCAATATTGTGGATATTTGTTGATGGTATCTTTGTTATTCACAAGTACACTTAGTGTTCTACATTGAAGTTTCTGCAAAGTTGTGGCAGAATGCTTTGACAATTGTATCTTTTTCACCTAACCCATAATGTTTTGGTCAATGTGGTTGCATTTGGATCTCTGGTAAATGTTTTGGGATGGATAGAAAGGTGTTCAGACTTGGTGTGAAGCCTAACATATCATTTTCTCTTCTACATTGTATTGGAGTTTTTTTTGGGCCGACAGTTATGTATTTGCATGTTACATCTAATTAGGTCAACCTAATTGAAGTCATTTAGGTTGCAATTGATATATAAGAGGATGGAATCATTATGTAAAGATATAGAGAATTTGTGTATGTTGTGAAAAGTGTATGTGAAGCTAGTAAAATGGTCCAAACAACTTTTAGAGCAATGATGAAGATATTTTCTAATATATTTTGAATTTTGAATTATGATCAACATTTTAGTGGATGTGGTTCCTTACAATTCAATCCTATTGATGTCTTTTTATCTGGAGTATTATATATTGCCTTGAAGAATTGATATTTAGTGTGTGCAAGTTTCTTTTATATCTTGACCTAAGGTTGTTTTCCTTAGCCTTGCAAGTCATCTCAAGGGCAGTGAGATCCTTTACCGCTAGCCTAACATTGACTTAGTTATTCATATAGAGATAGTTTTGGTTGTGGTTTTTCCAAGTTTAGGTACTCCACATAAAAATATTAGTGTTCTTGTGTAGTTATTTTATGATTTCAATTGTTTACTTTCATGCATAAAGTATAAGATCAAGGTTCTTAAAGTCACAACCTAACAATTGAGGTAGATTTAGGTTTTGAACACTATGTTTTCTAAAAGAGATTTGGATGTTATGGAACAACATGAATCGGACATTGATGTTGTGGTAGACATGGAAGGATAATTGAGGCATGCTCTAGAAGATTTAGATAAAAGTAGAAATAGATGGAAGAAAGTGGAAGACAAGATCTCATATCTGAGAAAGCCACTTGATAAAGGAAGGAAGGCTATTGATGATCTTGAAATAAAGCTACATGAAAAATCTAAAGAATAAATCAAACTTGAGGAAGAGGTGAATATGCTAAAGAAAGAGTTGAAAGAATAAAAAGAACAAATTGACAAAGGCTTGAAGCTTAAAGGTGGTAGTGAAGTACTTGATGTGATGTTAAGTGCTCAAAAGAAAAACAAAGATAAAGGCAGACTCAATTTTGAGAAAGGTGAAATCTCTAAGTTTCCTAGGAAAGGAGAAAAGGGAAAGGAAAAGGTCAAGGATGAATTGAAGGACTCTAACAAAGATCGACAAGGTTTCTTTCCAGTTTGAAACAAGAAGATTGATAGAAGGACTCCTCCTATTCAAACTAAGTATTCATCAACCTTTAATGGTAACTATTTTTCATGCAATAATTTTGAACACAGAAGTAGTGAATATAGAAGTCGGATCAAATCCTAGTCATTTACTGGTCAATGTTAAACTTGCAATAATTTAAACATAAAGAAAATAAGTCCAGAAGTAGTGTAACACCCCAATAAGGAACCCCCAAGGACTAACAAATAACCAACTAAAATAGCATAGCAATAAAAAAAAAATTTAAAACATATTACAATCGTAAGCTCATCTTTTAACTAACCATTATAAATGCACACGTAGAAGATAAAAATGCATAGAAAATTATGTCCTCTTATGGGTGCCATAACATTGTTACTATGCAACACTCCTATACACATGAACTAAGATACATAAAACATAACTAAGAAAATGATAACATTACATAAAACATGAACAACTACAACTATTACTAAGTTCATTTAAACACCAAATCAAGTGTTCCTATGATAAAATTTATGCATAATATGTGATAAATCATCCATCCACATAGGAGTACTCAGTGCCAGCACTAAACTACTTAAACTCTACTCTAGAATTACATGAATACAAATTGCATTCATCTGATATATATTATCCTCCATATGGAGTGTCCAAAATAGAATAACAATAATTACAATTACATTGCTTCATAATGATACATGACATATGCTAATACAATAACTAAATAATTAGTGTCATGAATAAGGAGATACTGGAAAGTAGATTACAAGATCCATCCAAAGAAAGCAAACAAATTTGTCAATCCCCAATGGAGGTTGGAAAAAACCACCCAACCATGTGGAACCCTTAGTTTTCACCCCACTATGCTCAGGAGATAGACCTAAGGCCCCCCACACACAAGAAAACTAAGATAACAACACTAGTATCTAAATGAAATAGTATATACACATGGACAAATAAGATACACCCCAAGTTTCCACTAGAGGCTTATATACACAAACACATAGGATAGGATTCTAGGATAAAAATAGGAAAGAGTGTCATCACATGGACTCAACATGAGTTTTCTTAGTAGCCTCTCTAGGACCCAATTTCCATTTGACAACCCATGTGGAACTGAATAATCTTTTCATGGAGACAACAAGGTCCGATCATACTAGATCAACATCCCCAGGATGAATAGTCCTTCCCACTCCCATCCTTAGTCTATACAAGAACTTAAGGTCTGTTGGATATTGTTGAGAAGTTTTATGAAATGATGTTTTGTCATTGATGTCAACATGTTATTCTGTGTATTCCAATGTTGCAGTCAGATTAAATGAATTGGTTTGATTAGTGTGTTGTATATGAGTTGTTGTGATTTAATTGGTTTTGAGATACTTATCTCTAGTTGATTTAGCAGAATTTTCACTAGTGTACATGTTGATTTGATCAAGTTGTGTGATTCGGTATTGTGGTTAGTTTTTAGTTGTTCATGTTATTCGGTATTCTAGATTTTTCTTTGTATTGCTCCAGAATTGTAATATCTTGTTTTGCATATTTGTTAGTGTTTGGGATTTTTAGTTGTGTCCTCAATTCAGATGGTTCATGATTTGGAAGTCTACAAGTGAATCTTTCAGTTTGACAGTTAGTTGAGTTGATGTTCTTGAGGCTCAGTATAATGATGATGAAGATTCTAGTAATTGGTGATGTTGCAGTTGTTTCTCTGGTAATTCACATTGCTTGTGGATGTTTCTAGATTGTGTTTTATCCATGTTGTTGGTCCACATTGATCCTTGTGCATGATATTGATCATTTTCTTGATCCAATGGTGTTCTTTGTGTTATGTGACATTTATGGTGATTGTAGCATGTTGCAGATGATCGAGACATAATTCTTGTTGGTGTTGTATGTTCAAGGAGATGATTTTAGTCTAGACTATTTCTTAGTTGACATTTTTTTGGTTTGCATGTGTTGTAGCATGTGAGGTTATTATTTTGTGATTTGTGTTGAGGGTTGAGCCAACCTTGAAATATAGGTTGATGAATTATATAAATACATGTATATTCATTTGAGAGATGTATCTACATGTGAGAGCATTGATTTGATATTTCAGTAGTAGAGGAGAAGTGCGAAGAGTCTGCAAAAGTATGAAAGAGAAGAGTTTGAGTATATGTGCTTGATTGGAACTATAACCTGGCATGAGGAGATTCTATTTCATCAGTTCATGATTCTCCAGATGTAATCCAAATGTTATTGTAAGGCAGTATGCCTTTCCAAGAGTTGTTTTGTGATTTGAGCAGTGAGCTCTAGGAAATGTGCCTAAATACAAGTGCATTCCCCATTATAATATTTCACTTACTCCTAACAAGGTATTATCTCATTGTGGGTAGGTTCCCACCATGGTTTTCCACATCAAAAACCTTGGTGTTATGTGTTTTATTGATGTGGTGTTCTTTTATACTTTCATTGCTAATTATCAGATCTGAATTTGTGTTTAAGTTAAGTAAATTTTGTGGGAAAACTGATTCACCCCCCTCTTAGTTTGTTTCATTGTTTCCAACAATTGATATCAAAGATAGATCCTCTGAAAGAAGCTTGACCACTTGAGGAGATCCGGGATGGCAACCTTTTCTTTTAAGAAGGATAGTCTAAGGTTTGATGGAATGAATTACAATCTCTAAAAGAACTGGATGGAATGTCATTTGAGATGCATTGCTGAAGATTATTGGAAGATTACTAAGAATGTGTATAATGTTCCTCATAATGGTCCTACATCTTCAGATGAGATTAAGGAATTTGAATTAAACATTAGATCTAAGGAGCATTGTTGAGTGCCTTGTCTGATTCTGAGATGACTAATGTGATGGATTTGTAGACTACTCATGAGATCTGGAAGAAGCTAGAGACTTTGTATGAAGGTGATAATCATGTGAAAGTTGCTAAGTTAGAGAGCTTGAAGGGAAAGTATGAGATATTGAAGATGGACGAAGATGACAATATTACCTCATTTATGGAGAAAGTGAATGAGCTAGTATTGAACATTGGATGTGTCGGTGGAGTGTTGGAAGAATCTAAGATTGTAGCTAAGGTGTTGAGATCCTTGCATCTTGATTCCAAGCACAAGGATACTGTTATTGAAGATATTCAGGCTGTGACAGATGTGACTAGAGACATGTTGATTGGAAATCTTGTTGCTTTTCAGTTGAGAGAATTTGGTGAAGCCCCTCCTAAGTTTGAATCTACATTCAAAGCTATTGTATCAGGGAAGCAAAAATATGATTTGGGAGAAAGTTCTACAAGGGTATCCAGATATGAGAAGGAGATGAGAGAAATAGAAGAAGAACAGAGAGAGCTTGAAGAGATTGAAGCCTTGATTTCATGAAGATTTCCTAAAGGTGTTGGTATGTATGTAGGAAAGTTACCTCTTAAATTTTTTTCATGCAATAAGATAAGACATTTTGCCTCAAGGTGTCCAGAAAGAGAAAGAATTCCTAAGAAGCCATTAAAGCCATATAAACCTAAATGTCAGAAGAAGTGTAATTTTTCTAATGATGAAGGTGTGACAATTGATGAGTCAAAGAAGGGAAATTTAGGAGATGAATGTTGGATATTGATGTTGCTAGGATATGTTGTTGTCATTGATGTCAACATATTCATGTGTTTTGGTGTTGCAAAGCATTGTTTTGATGATTTGGTGACTGCAGTTAGTTGATGTGGTTGTTTTATATATTTGGGATACTGAATCAACTAGAGATACCTCATAATTTATTGATTTCATGATGTTATGTGATGATTTGGTCAATTTGTGGATTCTGATATGGAGACTGGTTTTCAGTGTTTAGTGTTGCAGTATTTTGGTGTTTGATCTGTTGTGCTCTGGTATAATTATTTCTTATGTTGAAAATTTGGGAGAGTGTTTGGGATGCTTGTGTGTATCTTCATTTCAAATGGTTCATGATTTGGTGCTCTGGAAGATATCTTTCTTATTTGAGTTGTTGTTGTTAAGTGTTCTTGAGTGTTAGTGTGTTGATCGATGAAGATTTGCATAAGTAGTGTTCGTGCAGCTATTGTGGATGGTTATAACATTCTTGTTGGTGTTTATTAATCATTTCCTATTTGTTTTGGTGATACGCATTGATTATTGTGTGATTTCTTGATGATCTTCTTGGTCCAGTGATATTATTTCTGTTATGCAATATTTTGGTGGTGTAACGTGTTGTGGTTGTTCTTGGCGATATTTTTGGTGGTGGTGTATGTTTCAGGAGTTGATTTAGGTCCATGCTATGTTTTCTAGGATATTTTATTGGTTTGGTGGTTGATTTATGTATCATGTGATGTAATTTTATAATTAGGTGTTATGGGTTTGGCCAACCTTGTAGTCAAGGTTGATGATTTGTATAAATGGGTGTAATATTCATGTAGTTTGAAATCTATGGTTGATTCTACATTATCAAAGAGTGGTGTATGTGTGATCAAGTGAATTCATCTTTCAGTGTGGTGTGTTGAGCATAGATTGGTGAAGGGCAGACATTTGAGCTTAATTGGAACTGTCATCGTGCATTAGCAGATGCTATTTTTACAATTCATTCTTTTTCAGATTATAGACTTGATGGTATGATGAAAGAATAAGTGTCTGGTAGAATACTAAGATGGGGGGGTGAATCAATATATTGAAAAACTGATTCAAAGTTCCCAAACTCAAACTCAATCACACAAAGTATACACATCTTAGTCAAGATCAATATTCATAAGAATATTTGACATCAACTGGTTTAACTGTTATGACAACTTAACAGTAAACAACTTCAATCTAGTAAACATCAACAATGCTTAAACATAACTCAACATATTCATCTCTCAATACTTCCAGTTACCATGCCTTATCAAAAGTTAATCAAATCAACAAATAAGATCATAACTACAAAAGCATTCACCACTTGACACAAATGTTTATATGTGGAAAACCTAAATAGGTAAAAACTATGGTGAGATGAGAATCACAAGGATAGTTATCTGAACTCTTCTGAAGTTTGCCCTATTAGGAGCCAAGCCTGTTAAAGCTTTACAATAAGTCTTGTTAAGAACTAATTCCAATTAGGAATCACCCGGTTAAGGGATTTACAAATATGCCTTGATGAAAAGCACAATACCCTATTAGGAGTAACCTTGCTGGAGGATTTAAGAATCCAATCTAATGGACCACCTTGTTAGAGGATTTAATGAGTAACCAAGCTTGTTAGATCTTACCCGATTAAGGGATTTCACTTTTGTTGTAATTGTTAGAAAATGATAGGCTTTCTTGATCTGTCTGAGTAGCACTACATTTGCTTGATCAGATCCTTCTAAGCTTCAATCTACCCTCACTCAAAGTGTAGATCCATTCACTGGTTAGGCAACAATATACTCTTTCTATCAATCTTGCCAACAACTTTTACAAACAACTTGATCGACCTTAAATACAAATCAATTAGGTCGGTAACACAACAAAAACCTAATTCTCATCATCGAGATTACAAACAAGTCGGTACAATATTGATTGTTAGAAATAATGAAAATCTCTTCACATTCTTCAATAAAATTCCAACCACTCCATGATCATTGCTTCGTCGAACTTTGTAACTCATCATGCGTTGTGCATTAGATGCAATCCACTTTGCTCCTTCCCTATACAATAACCAAATGCGCCAAAACAATTTGAACTTATCCTCATACAATGATCACACAATCTCCATCATTACCGCTCATCAGATAATAAACCAACAAACTTGATCGGTTAGGGTTTAATAGCTGATAGGGTTTACCGGTCACAATGCATAGAAAGGTTTAACCCTTTACACTAGTTTACTGGTTCAACTCACAAACTTTACATACCGGTTTACAACATCTCCCACAAATCTCTTCTTACTGATTACTAGCCAATATCAAAAATAACATGAATACCATTACCGGTTCAATTGACATCAATGACAACATATCATTAACACAATCTATATGCAAAATGCCAACAAACTCAAAATGCCAGCAATCTCCCCCTTTGGCATTGATGGCAATACAAATGTTGCCCATGATTGTTGTTGAGATTGGTGAATAGGAATCCTGGTTTACATTACCAAGTATTCACCTTGCTCTATCTATCTTCAGCCTGTCATTGGTTCACCTAATCAAACATATAATTCTTCTTCTCAATCACATAATTTATTCACCTTGCTCTATCTATCTTCAACCTACCGCGGGTTCACCTAATCAGACACATAATTCTTCTTCTCAATCGCATAATTCTTCTCCCCCTTTGACAACAATACCAAAGTGAAAGTAAAAACATGTAATTCTACTCTTACTGTGCATCAACATCATTCTACAACTTGATGCTCCCCCTATGGAATACATCCACTCCTTCATCAATCCATGTAATATTTTGCAAGTAATTCAGGGATTGATGCAATCGACATCATGCTCAACTAACTTCATGAAGAGGGACAACCCCTAATTGACTTATAAGATACTCGAAGTGGTCTTAGGCAGAGGTTTGGTAAAGATATTTGCTAGCTGCTCCTTGGTAGAAACATGCTCCAAGATAACATCTTTACTATTAAATTTTTCCCTCAAGAAGTGATACTTCAATTCAATGTGCTTAGTCCTTGCTTGCAAAATAGGATTTTTAAAAATGTTTATTGCACTTGTATTATCACACAAAATCTTTATTGGTTCTGAGATTTTCATCTTCAAACCTTCCAAAATGTGCCTCATCCATATAGCTTGTGTGCAATTCATATAAGCTACTACATACTCAGCTCCAATAGTAGATTGTGAAGTACAACTCTTCTTTTTACTACTCCAAGAGACTAGCCTTCGTCCTAGAAAGAATGCTTCACCGGTAGTACTCTTCTGGTCATCAATATTACCTCCCCAATTAGCATCTGTGTATGCTTTCAAATCAAAATTTCCACCATATGAATACCATAACCCATAGTCAACAGTACCTTTCAGATATCTAAAAATTCTCTTGATTGCAATCAAATGTGCCTCTTTTGGATTCTTCTAAAATCTAGCAACAATACCAACTTCATGGGCAATATTCGGTCGACTATGAACAACATAGTGTAATTTTCCAATCATTGACCTATATTCCTTTTCATCTACAGACTTAGATGCATCTTCCTTGGACAATTTACAACCTATAACCATTGGGGTTCCAACTGGTTTATATTCACTCATACCGAAAGTCTTTAAAACCTCTTTCACATACTTGGATTGAGTAATGAAAATACCATTCTTCATTTGTTGTATCTGTAAGCCTATGAAAAAAATTGTTTTCCCTACTAATGACATCTCAAATTCATTTTTTATTTCATCTACAAAACAATTACTCATCTCATCATTACCTCCAAATATAATGTCATCAACAAATACTTCACTAACCAGTATTTCATCTCCTTCAGACTTGAGATAAATTTTGTTGTCATCACTGGTTCTAGAAAAACCTATCTTTATTAGATGAGTATGAAGTCATTCATACCATGCTCTAGGTGCCTACTTCAATCTATACAAAGATTTGTGAAATTTTCATACCATGTCTTCCTTATCTGTCAATGCATAACCATCAAGTTTCTCTATATAAACCTCTTCTTCTAGTATCACATTCAAGAATGCAGACTTAACATCCATCTGGTATACCTTGAACTTCTTATGAGCTGCAAATGCAAGTAATGTTCTGACACCTTCTAGTCTTGCCACTGGTGCAAAAGTTTCTCCATAATCTTCTCCTTCTTCTTGCGCATAACCTTTGCATACTAATCTTACCTTGTTGCAAACTACAACACCATCTTCATTTAACTTGTTTCTGAACACCCATTTAGTACCTATAACATTCTTGTTTACCGGTCAGGGTACCAGGGTCCAAGTTTTTTTCTTCTCAATTTTATCCAACTCCTCCTCCATAGCTTTCACCCAATGATCATCACCAAATGTCTCCTTAGCACGTCTAGGTTCAAAGGTAGAGATCATGCAAGAGTTCTCTCTTATTCTCCTTCTAGTTAGTACACCGGAATCCTTATCTCCAATTATCTATTCAGGACTGTGATTCAGTCTCAATACCTAGGAATAACATGATCATTCTCTTCAGGTTCAGCTTCGTCATTATCATCTTCTTCTGAATTTATTTGTTTTGTTTGAACACGTACATTGGGATTTGCTTTACCAGTTTCTAATTTAACAGTTTCAGGTTCCAAAAGAAAAATGCAAGGATCTTCATCCTTCTTCTCATAACTGGTTCCTTCTGAAACTTTAGGACATTCATCTACACAAACATCAACACTCTCAACAATTCTCCGTGTCTAGTTGATGAAGCATTTATAGGCCTTACTCTTGGTGGAATAGCTAAGAAATATGCCTTCATCACTCTTAGCTTCAAACTTGCTTATGTAATCACCTCTTTTAATAAAACATTTACTTCCAAATATCTTAAAATAGCTAACATCAGGTGACCTCCCATACCAATATTCATATGGGGTCTTGTCCTTGCCTCTTTTCACCAAAACTCAGTTCATTGTGTAGACAATTGTACTTACAACTTCTTTCCAAAATGTTTTTGCTACACCTCCTTGTATCAACATAGTCCTAGCAGCTTCAACCATTGACTAGTTGTTTCTCTTTGCTATACCATTTTGTTGTGGTGTCCTTGGTGCAGAAAGTTGTTGCTTGATATCATTATCATCACAATACTTAGTGAATGCCTTGAATTTACCAAAAGCTTCATTCTTATCCTTCAAGAATGTGATCCACATCATCCTTGAACAATCACCAGTGATGATCATGAAATATCTATCACCTTGAATGCTTCTTGTTCTTATTGGTCCGCATAGATCTGTATGAACCAAATCTAACAAGTTCTCTACTGAGGAATTTCTCTTGAAAGTTGAAGAAGTCATCTTTCCTAGCTGACATTCTTTACAAAGAGCATTAACCAGTTTGTCTAGCTGAGGCAGACCTCTTACTGTCTTAAACTTGCTTACTTTAACAATATGACAAAATATCCTATGCCAATGCCAACTATCATCAATTTTAGTAATCAAATAGTTTCTAACTTTAGGATTAAGATGAAATAGATTACCTCTGGTTTGTTTCCCAGTTGCAATCAATTCACCTTTGTTGTCAAAGGTTTTGCACATTCCATTTCTAAACTCTAGTGGGTATCCTCTGTCATTAAGTTGTGTCACACTTAAAAGATTGTGCTTTAGGCTTTCAACCCAATAGACATCGTCAGCACTGCTCTTCCCATTAAGAGAAATAACTCCCTTACCTTTAACCATACAGGGTGAGTCATTGCCAAATCTGAAAACACCGCCATCAAAATCTTTCAGGGAAATAAATTTTCTCCGATCACCGGTCATGTGATGTGAACAACCACTATCAATGATCCAATCATCAAAGTTATCCATTCTAGATACTAGTGCCTTATGATCTAATATTTCTTCCTTAATAGCTACAAACACAATATCTTCACTAGCATCATCATCAAATTCTTCATCAGTAATACCACTGTCAATAGCTACAAGACAGTCTCTCTTGCCTTTACCCTTATACTTCTTAAATTTTTCTTTCTTGTATTCATTTTCACCATTAGGGAAATTAGTTTCTATATGACCAATCCTGTTGTATGCAAAACATTTTAAAGGTAGCTTACCTCTATATTTACCAATGCCTCTAGGTAGTCATTTTGCCAATAATGCTTCAAGTTCCACTAAGTTGTCTTCATCAAAAACATCTCTGATGGATCTAGATTCATAGCTATGGCCGATATCTCTACCTCTTCTCATAGATGAGTTAGAGACAAAAGCTTTGAATGTAGATTTTGATTTCTGTACACTACCATCATAGCCATTTAGTTCAAAAGTAGTAAGTTTGCCAATAATAGAGTCAAGAGTTACCTTTGTCTTGTCAATGGATTTCAGCTCCTGAATAGTTGTAACTCGGATAGCATAGACCGATAGAAGGGTTCTCAGTACCTTACTGATTATAGTGGCATCTTCCACTTTCCCTCCTGTACTTTTTATCTCACCATCTCCTTAATCCTTTGACCATACTATTGGATATTCTCACCTTCAAACATTCTCATGTCATCAAACTTTCCTCTTAAACTCTCCTCTTTGGAAATCTTAACATGTTCATCACTGCTATAAATCTCTTCAAGTTTTTGCCACACTTCATGTGCAGTTTCAAGACCATGAACATCTACATATTCCACATTAGACAGGGAACTAATAATAGACTCTAATGCTTGGTGATTTTCTTGTTGTTCTTTCTTCTAATCATCAGTATATAGAAAAATTGATACAAAGTTCCCAAACTCAAACTTAGTCACACAAAGTAAACATATCTCAGTCAAGATCAATATTCATAAGAATACTTGACATCAACCGGTTTAACTATTATTACAACTTAACAGTAAACAACTTCAATATAGTAAACATCAACAATGCTTAATCATAACTCAACATATTCATCTCTCAATACTTCCAGTTAATATGCCTTATCAGAAGTTAATCAAATTAACAAATAAGATCATAACCACAAAATCATTCACCATTTGACACAAATGTTTATACGTGGAAAACCCAAATAGGTAAAAACCACAGTGAGATGAGAATCACAAGGATAACTGTCTAAACTCTTCTGAAGTTCGCCCTATTAGGAGCCAAGCCTATTAAAGCTTTACAATAAGTCTTGTTAAGAACTAATTCTGATTAAGAATCACTTGGTTAAGGGATTTACAAATATGCCTTGATGAAAAGCATAATATCTTGTTAGGAGTAACCTCGCTAGAGGATTTAAGAATCCAAGCAAATGGACCCCCTTGTTAGAGGATTTAATGAGTAACCAAGCTTGTTAGAGCTTACTCGGTTAAGGGATTTCACTTCTATTGTAATTGTTAGAAAACAATAGGTTTTATTGATCTATCTGAGTAGCACTACATTTGCTTGATTAGATCCTTCTAAGCTTCAATCTACCTTCACTCAAAGTGAAAATCCATTCACTATTTAGGCAAAAACACACTCAATAGGTTTCTATCAATCTTGCCAACAGATTTAACAAAAAACTTCATTGACCTTAAATACAAATCAATTAGGTCGGTAACACATCAAAAACCTAATTCTCATCATCGAGATTACAAAAAAGTCGGTAGAATCTTGATCGTTAGAAATCATGACAATCTCTTCACATTCTTCAATAAAATTACAACCATTCCATGATCATCACTTTATCAGACTGTGTAACTCATCACGCACTGTGCATTAGATGCAATCCACTTTGCTCCTTCCCTAGACAATAACCAAATGCGCCAAAACAATTTGAATTTATCGTTATACAATGATGACATGTGTCTCCATCATTACCGCTCATCAGATAATAAACCAACAAACTTGATCGGTTAGGGTTTAACAGCTAGTAGGGTTTACCGGTCACAATGCATAGAAAGGTTTAACCCTTTACATTGGTTTACCGATTCAAATCACAAACTTTACATACCGATTTACAACATCTCCAACAAATCTCTTCTTACCAGTTACTAACCAATATCAAAAACAACAATATCAACAATAACATGAATACCATTACCGGTTCAATTGACATCAATGACAACATATCATTAATGCAATCTATATGCAAAATGCCAACAAGTCTGAATCTTTTTGTAAGGTAGTGAACCTTCCTTGAGGGTTTGGGCCTTCTGGGTCATTCTAAATTGAGCAGTGAGCTCTAGGCATTGTGCCTAAATGCATGTGAATTCTCCATTATTGCAGTTATCTTTCTTTTTGTTGCAATTGATCATATCTGAGATTGTTCTTAATTGGTTTAATCCGGTGAAAACTTATTCACCCCCCTCCTCTCATTTTTACTTCTTTTCTATTGCCAACAAGTGGTATCAAAGCTAGATCCTCTAGAAGAAGCTTAAGTGCTTGAGGAGATCCGAGATGGCAACCTATGTGTTTAAGAAGTAGATTCCTAGATTTGATGGAAATAATTATATTTTTTGGAAGGATTAGATGGAATTTCATTTGAATTGTCTTGGTGAAGACTATTGGAAGATTACAAAGAATGTCTATAGTGTTCCTCTGAATGGACCTATTACTACTGATGAAATCAAGGAAGCTGAACAAAATATAAGGGTTAAGGAAGCATTGTTGGGTGCTTTGACCGATTCAGAGATGATTAATGTGATGGGATTTCAAACTGCACATGAGATATGGAAAAAGATATATAGGTCTTGTATGAAAGATATGCACAAGTTAAAGTTGCTAAGTTGCAGAGTTTGAAGGGAAAATATGAGACATTGAAGATGGGAGAAGATGAGAACATAAATTCCTTTATGGATAAAGTGAATGAACTTATTATGAACATAAGATGTGTCGATACAACTTTTGAGGAAGATGAGATTATTGCTAAGGTGTTGAGATCCTTGCCTTCTACTTATAAAGCTAAAGTTGATGCTATTGATGAGATCAAGAGAGTGACTACTATAACAAGAGATATGTTGGTTGGTAAGATGGTTGCATTTGAATTGAGTGAATTTGGAGAATCGCATGGTAAATTTGAGACTGTATTTAAAGCCTTTGTATCTGGGAAGTAGTTGTATGATCCAGGATAGAGTTCATCTAGGGTTTCAACATATGAGAGAGATGAGAGAGATAGAAGAGAATGAGAAAGATTTGGATGATCTTGAAGCACTTATTGCTCAAAGATTGCCTAAGGGAGTCAGTAAGTATGATAGAAAGTTGCCTTTTAAATGTTTCTCTTGTAATAAGATAGGACATTTTGCTTCTAGGTGTCCTGAAAGAATGTCTAGGTATGATAAGCATGAAAGATATTATAGATTTGATAAGCATGATAGATATGAGAAGCATGATAAGCATGATAAGCCCTATGGGAACTAGAAAAATCAGAAGAGATGCTATTATGTTGCTGATGAAGGTGTGACAGATTAGGAATCAGACAAAGAGAATTTAGGAGATGAATTTTGTATTTATTGGTAGCAATTAAGATGATCAGGTACTAGTGAATCTACAAGCTACATTGTTTAGGAGAAAGCTTTGGTTGCTAAGATTGAAGAGAAAGATGAATGGGTAATTGAAAATGATTGTTCACATCATATGATTGGTGATAAAAGTAAATTTGTGAATATGGAAAGGTATGATGGTGGTATAGTAAGATTTGGAGGTGATAAATCTTATGTGATTCGTGGTAGAGGTTCTATATCTTTTGATGGTAAGAATAATACTGATGATGTCTTATATGTTGAAGGTTTAAAGAAAAATCTTTTGAGTGTTGGACAGATGGTTGACAAGGGACATGATTTGTAATTCAAGAATGGTAAATACAAGATTCTGAATGCCTCTGGTATAGAGATTGCAACAGGGACTAAAACTAAAGGTAATATCTTTCACTTGAATATCGATGAGAAAAGTTATTTGATTGCTCAAATAGATGAAAGTTAGTTGTGGCATAGGAGGACATGTCATGTTAATTTTGATTGTATGATAAGGATAAATTCTACTCAAGCAGTTAGAGATTTGCCTAAGATTGTGAAGCCCTCTAATCCGGTATGTAAAGAATGTCAGTTGGGAAAGCAAACAAGAATATCATTTAAAAGTAAGTTGTATACATCTAATGGAATGTTAGATCTTGTGCATATTGACTTGTGTGGTCCTTCAAGAGTGAGAAGCATACAGGGTGGCAAGTATTTCATGTTGTTAATTGATGAGTACTCTAGAATGATGTGGGTGACTTTTCTAAGGGGTAAATCAGAAGCATTGGAGAAATTCAAGATATTCAAAGTAAAGGTGGAAACTGAGATAGGGTTGAAGGTGAAGTGTCTAAGGTCTGATAGAGGAGGACAATTTACATCAGGAGAGTTTGATATATTATGTGAGAGGAATGGAATTAGAAGACAGTTATCTACTCCTAGAACCCCTCAATAGAACGGAGTTGTTGAAAGGAAGAACAAAACAACCTTGGATGTTGCTAGAATGATTTTGATTGAAGTAAATGTTGCACAAAATTTTCGAAGGAAGATGATAGCACTACTATTTACACATTCAACCGAGTGCATAAAAAAGGTGATTCTCGTAAGACTCCTTATGAGCTATGGTTTGGTCATGTTCCTGCAGTTAGATATTTTAGAGTTTTTGGAAGAAAAGGCTATATCAAAAGAGATGAGGATATAGGAAAGTTTGATGCAAGATGTGATGAAAGAATCTTTTTGGGATATTTTGCTAAGAGAAAGGCCTACCAATGTTATAAAAAGAGGTTGAACAAGATAGTGGAAAGTACAAATGTGAAGGTTGATGAATGTTTTGGAAAGCAAATCAAAGCATGTGGATATGAGATTGATGATCAGGATATTGTTTCTAAGCCTATAGAAACTTAGATCTTGAAGTAGATTAATCTAGTAGAGACAGTTAATCCGGATATTGTTGATGTTGGTGAAGAAGTTCAAGACCCTGAGAATCAGAATAATTCAAAGACTCCAAGGTATGTGAAACTGAATCATTCTGAGAATCATATTATTGGTGATAAAAACAAAGGTGTAATGACTAGGAGAAGACTTTTTGCTGAAGAGATATGCTTGATTTCTAAAATTGAACCTAAAGATGTTGTTGAAGCATGTAAGGATGAGAATTGGATAAAAGCTATGGAGGAAGAGTTGAATCAAATTGAGAAGAATAACACTTCGGAGCTTGTTCCAAGACCTAATCAAAGAATGTGATTGGAACTAAATGGGTGTTTTGGAATAAATTGAATGAAGTCAGTGAAGAAGTAAGAAACAAAGTAAGATTGGTATGAAAGGGATTCTCTCAAATGGAAGGTATTGATTATGAAGAAACTTTTTCTCTTGTAGCTAAAATTGAAGTTGTTAGATTATTGCTTGCATATGTTGCTTATAAGAATTTCAAGGTTTATCAAATGGATGTCAAGTCGACCTTTTTGAATGGTGATCTTGAGGAGGAAGTCTACATGGAGAAACTAGAAGGATTTTATTTATCAGATGAACGAGACATGGTATGTAGATTGAAGAAAGCACTACATGGTCTGAAGAAATCCCCTAGAGCCTAGTATGCAAGATTAGATAAGTTTTTGATGAAGTTGGGATTTTGTAAAGGTACTACTGACAATAACTTATACTTTAAGGTTGAGAATGATAGCATTTTAATTGTTGAAGTATTTGGAGATGATGATTTGAGTATGAAGTTTGCTGATGATATGAAAAAGTAATTTGAGATGTTTATGATAGGTGAGATGAAATTCTTCTTAGGATTGTAGATTACTCAGACCGGTAAACGTATTTTCATTTCTCAATCTAAGTATGTGAAGGAATTGTTGAAGAAATTTGGGTTAGCTGATTCAAAATGTGTTGGAACTCTTATGGTGACTAGATACAAGTTGTTTAAGCAAGATGAATCTCAGAAGGTGAATCAGACCTTGTATAGATATATGGTTGGTGGAATGTTGTAACTGACTCAGACTAGACTTGATATCATGCATGTTGTTTATCTTTGTAGCAGATTTCAAGTTGATCCTAAAGAGACTCATGCTACTATTGTTAAAAGGATTTTCAGATATTTGAAGGGAACTGTTGATTATGAGTTATGGTATCCAAAGAATGATGATTTCATGCTATGTTCCTATATTGATATTGATTAGATAGGTGATGTAGATGACCGAAAGAGAACTATTGGTGGAGCTTTTTTTTGGGGGAAGAATTTGGTTTCATGGGCAAGCAAGAAACAAGATGTTATATCTCTATCTATTGTTGAAGTTGAATACATTGCTGCTACTAGCACTATACTCAAGTAGTTTGGATGAAATAGATGTTGAAATACATTAGAGTTATGTATGATGAGCCTACTATTATTTATTGTGACAATTCAAGTACTATTAATATGTCTAGGAATTTGGTACTGCACTCTAAAACAAAGCATATGTCTATTAAGTATCATTTCTTGAGGGAGAAAGTTAGTGATGAAGAAGTAAAAATGGAGTATGTATCTACAAAAGATCAGATTATAGATATTTTCACTAAGTTTTAGCCTACAGATACATTTGTGTATTTGAGAGACACATTAGGGGTCTTTGCCCCTCCTAATGAGAACTAGGTGCATTGAGATGCATCAATCTAGTGGACTTCACAGTCTTATCCCTTCATCTGGGTCGATGAGTTGATGTTTCTACTCAATCAGAGTAGTTAATGTTTTGTTCAAAGTTGTGAGGGAGAGATTATGTTGTTTGGGAGAGATAATCTTGATCAGTTTATATCTTTGGCATTGTTGTCAAAGGGAGAGAGAAGCATGTGAAAAACTGCCTTATCTTTGGAGCTTTATGTGCATGATCTAAGGGGGAGTTTGTTGGTGTTGATTTATTCCTTTGCATTTATGGTTTTTCACATTCATATGTTTCCATAAATGCAAAAGGGTGAGAATTTTGGATATTGTTGTTGCTAGGATATGTTGTTGTCATTGATGTCAACAAATTCCTATGTTTTGGTGTTGCGAAGAATTGTTTTGATGATATGGTGACTGCAGTGAGTTGATATGGTTGGTTTATCTATTTGTGATGTTAAATCAACTAGAGATACCTCATTATTTATAGATTCCATTATTTTATGTGATGATTTGGTCGAGTTGTGGATTTTGGTATGGAGGCTGGTTTTTAATTTTCAGTGTTGCAGTGTTCTAGTGTTTGATCTATTATGCTTTGGTATGATCATATCTTGTGTTGTGGCTTTGGGAGATTGTTTGGGATGCTTGTATGTATCTTAATTGTAAAGGGTTCATTATTTGGTGCTCTGGAATCTATCTTTCTTATTTGATTTGCCTTTGTTAAGTGTTATTGAGTGTTAGTGTGTTGATCGATGAAGATTTGCATAAGTGGTGTTGGTGTAGCTATTGCAGATGGTTCTAACATGCTTGTTGGTGTTTTCTAATCATGTCCTATTTTTTTTGGTGATCCACATTTATTATTGTGTGATTTCTTGATTGTCTTCTTGGTTCAATGATATTCTTCATGTTATGTGGTATTTTGGTGGTGTAACTTATTGTGACTGATCTTGGTTAGATTTGTGATGGTGGTGCATGTTTCAGGAGTTGATTTAGGTTCATGCTATGTTTTCTAGGACATTATACTGATGTGGTGGTTGATTTATATATCGTGTGATGTAATTTTATAATTAGGTGTTATGGGTTTTACTAACCTTGTAGTCAAGGTTGATGATTTGTATAAATGGGTGTAATATTCATGTAATTTGAAGTTTATGGTTGAGTCTGCATTATCAAAGAGTGGTGTATGTGTGATTAAGTGATTTCATCTTTCAGTGTGGTGTCTTGAGCAGAGATTGGTGAAGGACAAACATTTGAGCTTAATCAAAACTATCATCAGGCATAAGAAGATGTTATTTTTGTAGTTCAATTTTCTCGACTTATAGTCTGAATCTTTTTGTAAGGTAGTGAACCTTCCCTGAGGGTTGGAACCTTCTGGGTCATTGTAATTTGATTAGTGAGCTCTAGGAAGTGTCCATGAATACATGTGCATTCTCCATTATTATAGTTATACATACTAATGAAAATTATCATCTCATTGTGGGTAGGTTCCCACCATGGTTTTTCCCTTAACCGGGTTTTCCATGTCAAAAATATTGGTGTTTTGTGTGTTGTTGTTATTGTTGTTATCTTTCTTTTTGTTGCAGTTGATTAAATTTGAGATTGCTCTTAATTTGTTTAATCTAGTGAAAACTGATTCACACCCCCCCCCCTCTAAGTTTTCCTTCCTTGTTGTTGCCAACAATGAATGGGTGTTCATTGCTATCAAGGAAGATGATCTGGTGACTGTTGATTCTACTAGCTACATTGTTGAAGAGAGCTTTGTTTGCTAAAGTTGAAGAAAAAGATGAATGGGTTATTGACAGTGGTTTCTCTCATCATATGATAGGTGATAAGAGTAAGTTTGTAAATATGGGAAAGTATGATGATGTTAGGATAACCGGTGAACAAATGAGAGGGGGGGTGAATCAGTTGTTAATAGATTATAACTTTTAATCCACAATGCAAGCTTAAACAAATCAAGTATCGGTAAAGCACATACAGATGCTGATAGGATCAGATACTGGTAAATAATACAACTTAACAATTAACTTGATACTCCATGCAAAGCAACCATACAACATAACACCATGATTTATATGTGGAAAACCTGGAAAGGGAAAAACCATGGTGGGAAGCCTACCCACAGTCAGATGATACTTTTGCAGAAAGTATGTGTTATAATGAGGGGCATGCACTTGCAAGAAGGCACATTGCCTAGAGCGTAATGCTCATTACAAAAGAGTCTCACTGACTATAGAGAGGCTACAACCATCTCAAGATAAATGGACAACAATCTAATAGAGTGAACTTCCAAAAATAGCATCTACCATGCATGATTACAGTCCTAGTTAAGCTCAATGTCAAAGGACTAAATCCTCTTTTGAATCCAATTCGATCACCAATGATTGACCAACTCCTCTTCCTGAACGATATTACAATATTTGCACATTACATTTCTTGACCATGACCTTTTTCATAACCATGATACTCTACAAAGAGTTTCTACCTCTTATTTATACATTCCCTAAGGCCTAAACCAATTACGTCGGCCACCTAAGAGATGTTACAATAAGATCAATACATAATTCCTTATTACAATGATATGCCATGTCGGCTAAAGACCAAAACAATAATAACAAATCCATAAATCCTCCTAAAACATCTCGGTAATGTGTAGAGTACACGTTAGCATGATACCAGTCCATAACCTAGATACGTACTAGACCTATTATGGTACCACCACACAAAAAAAATGCCTTCAAGCAGTTGAAGCACAATCAAAGAACATCTTCAGCATCCTTAAATCCATCAAGAAGTTGCACCAACACTAATTATGCATCCTGTCACGATTCCTCAATGAAAGCTCTGCCACTAAAGCCTTAAATCAGTGTTGGTAAGGGTTTACCAAAGTGTGTGATAGTATCCAATTACCAAACCAATACCAACTGACCAAAAAATGCTCATGGAGCATATAACACATGAACTCAAACATACTTCACTGATCCAAACATGTCAGAAGTGTCCAACATATAGTCTCTTCTACCAGTAACACTAGATCTTCTACCGATAACCAAAACATGTATGTTGGTAACAATCATAACAGCTAGTGTTGACATCAATGACAAAACATCAATGCAACACATAATCAATTCATCCATAATGCTAACAATCTCCCCCTTTGACATTGATGGCAACACTAGATGTGAAAAATACCTAAGTACCAAGAAGTACCAAACAAGTCTCCCCCTATGGAAGACAACCAACAATATCCTGAATATCAATAGCTCTCCCCCTGTGAATGATATCTCTATAAGGTTCTGAATGATTTTTCACATCACTATCACTCTCCCTTTGACATCAATGTCAGAAATCTAACAAAAGTATCAAAGCAATAATGCAAACCTCTAAATCACGAAGATGACTACTCCCCTTGAGTAGTAGCACCACTCATTAGTGCCAGAATGAATAATGTCTTTGATAATGCATGTCAGACTGATGACAAACTTCATCAATCAAGTCTCTGTCGGAGGGGTAGAAACCCCTAACATGTCTCTCAAATACTCAAATGATTCCTTAGACAGTGGTTTAGTGAATATATTTGCAATCTGTTCTTTAGTGTTCACATAAACCAATTTGACTTCTTTTGCTTCTACCTTGTCCTTCAGAAAGTTATACTTTATTGAAATATGCTTAGTCTTAGAGTGAAATACCAGATTTTTAGACATGTAAATAGCTACAGAGTTATCACAATAGATAACTACCGGTTCACTACAATTTACCTTGATTTTCTTCAACATTTTCTTCATCCACAAGACTTGAGTGCAATTAGTTGTTGCTGCAACATACTCAGCTTATGCAGTAGATTAAGAAATGCATGACTGTTTTTTTCTTATCCATGAAACTAGTTTCTTTCCAAGAAAGAAAGCTCCACCAAAAGTGTTTTTCCTATCATCAGTATCTTGTGCCCAATCTGAGTCAGTATATGCACATAAAGTGAAATCATCATTCTTAGAATACCATAGACCATATTTTGTTGTTCCTTGCAAATACCAGAATATCCTCTTTACTGCACATTCATAATTTTCTTTAGGATAACTTTGATATCTTGAAACAATACTTATTGCATTCATAATATCAGGTCTAGTCTGAGTTAGATATAATAGACCACCAATCATAGACTTATACCTTGTCAGATTTACCGATGTAGAAGTATCCTTGATAGATAATTTCTCACTTGTCACCATAGGAGTACTTACCGGTTTGAAATTATCCTAACCAAACTTTTTCAACAATTCCCTCAGATACTTAGTTTGATAGATAAAAATTCCTTTGTCATTTTGAGTAATCTACAAACCTAAGAAAAATTTCATCTCACCAATCATGGACATTTCAAATTCATTCTTCGTGTTGTTAGCAAATTCCATGCACAATTTATCTTCTCCTCCAAAAATGATATCATCAACAAATACTTCAATAATCAGAATATCATTATCAATGATCTTATAATATAAATTACTATCAGCACTGCCTTTAGTAAAACCAAGCTTCAAAAGATATGTATCCAACCTTACATACCAAACTCTAGGAGCCTATTTCAAACCATATAAAGCTTTCTTCAATCTGCAAACCATATCTTTATCTTCTGTCAGTGAGAATCCATCAGGTTGCTCAATGTATACTTCTTCCTAAAGCTCACCATTCAAAAATGCACATTTAACATCCATTTGATAAACCTTACAGTTCTTATAAGCTCCATAGGCAAGAAATAGTCTAACAGCTTCAAATCTAGCTACTGGTGTAAATATCTCGCCATAATCAATTCCTTCCATTTGAGAATATCTTTTACAAACCAATCTATCCTTGTTCCTTACAAATTGACCATCCTCATTTAGTTTATTCCTAAAAACCTATTTAGTTCCAATAACATTCTTATTTTTAGGTCGAGGAACTAAAGACAAAGTTTCATTCTTCTCTATCTGATCTAATTCATCTTCCATATCCTTTAACCAATGTTTATCCTTACAATATTCAATAATAGTTTCCAGTTCAACTTGAGAAATAAGACATACCTCTTCATTTGCCAGTTTTCTTCTAGCCATAACTCCCATAATCCTATCTCCAATAATTTGATCTTTAGAATGATTTAATCTTACATACCTTGGTGTCTTTTTAACTTCAGGTTCACTACTCTGATCATCAGTCACGGTTGAATTTTATGATTGTGTCGGTGTAATTGCCTTAGCTTCCTATACCAGTTGAGGCATTCTCAATTTAGTTATGATAATTTCCACTGTCGGTTCCCTATCATATGATATAGAATGATTTCTATACTTCTCATCCACTTTCACATTATCACTCTCAACAATTTTCTCTAATCTTTTGTTAAAACATCTATATGCTTTTCTCTAAATTGAATAACCAAGAAATATCCCTTCATCACATCTAGGATCAAACTTTCCAATTGAGTCATCTCTTTTGATATAGCATTTACTTCCAAAAAATTTGAAATATTTAACAATAGGTGTATGTCCAAACCATAGTTCATAAGGGGTCATATCGGTTTCACCTTTGATGTGAACTTTGTTGAATGTGTAGACTGTTGTACTCACTACTTTTCTCCAGTAGATATGAGGAAATTTGGCTTCCATCATCATAGATCTTGTTGCATCCAAAATGGTTTTGTTCTTTCTTTCCACTACTCTATTTTGCTAATGAGTCCTAGGTGTAGATAGTTGTCTCCCGATTCCATTTGTCTCATAATAACTGTTAAATTCATGAGAAGTGAACTCACCACCATGATCTAAACTTAGACATTTGATTTTCAATCCAGTTTTAGTTTCAATCTCCACTTTAAAGATCTTGAATTTCTCAAAAGCTTTGGACTTCTCCCTTAGAAAAGTCACCCACATCATTCTAGAATAGTCATCAATAATCAGCATGAAATACCTATCACCTTGAAAGCTTTTAGTCATTGCTGGACCACATAAGTCAGTATGAATCAAACCAAGTACATCATTAGATTTATCATGTATTCTCTTGAAATAACTTCTAACTTTCTTACCCAATTGACATTCCTTACATACTGGATAATGAGGCTTCATAATCTTAGGTATATCTCTAACTGCCTTAGTTGAACTGATCTTAACAATATAGTCAAAATTAACTTGACACAACCACTTATGCCATAGCCAACTCTCATCAATATGAGAAATCAAGCATGTCTTATTACCAGTGTTCAAGTGGAAGATATTACTGTCTGAATATCGGTTGCAATCTCCAAACCAGTTTTGTTAATGATTTTGCATTTTCTATCTTTAAATTGAAGTTGGAAACACTTATCAACCAATTGACCAACACTCAAATGATTATGCTTTAAACCTTCTACATAATAGATATTATCAATATTATTCTTTCCATCCAAATAAATAATACCTCTACCTTTGTTCATACATGTCTTGTCATCTCCAAATTTGACTTGACCGCCATTGTATTCTTGCAGGGACAGAAATTTCCCTTTATCTCCAGTCATATGATGTGAGCATCTACTATCAATTACCCATTCATCCTTATCTTCAACTTTTGTTTCTAGGGCCTTCTCTTCATTTTTGATAGCCAGTTCCGGTTCATCTTCCTTCAATTCTTTTCCATTGTCAGATCCACTAGCAAAGTCTTCTATCAGTTCATCTCCAGAGTCATTAGTTACTCCTTCCTCATCTTCTATGTAGCATTGTTTACTTCTCTTGAATCTATATTTGTTCTGGTTAGGCTTAAAAGATTTCTTAACTCTTTCCTCAAACCTTGCATTCCTTTCCGAACATCTCGATGCAAAATGACCAATCTTATTACATGCAAAACATTTAAAAGGTACTTTTCCTTCATACTTACTTCTAGTTGGTCCTTTAGGTACTCCTCTAGCAAATAAGGCTTCAAGTTGCTCAAGTTCTTAATCTTCTTTCCTCATGTCTTCCAATTATTTTTCATATAGGGATTTCCAATCACTTTTTCTGGTAGATAAAGATGATGATGATGATGCTTGAAAAGCAGGTTCAGACTTTACAGCTCCAGAAGATCCAAATTCTTCAAGCTCAAAAGAAGATAATTTACCAATCAGAATGTCTCTGTTAACTAAAGTGTTTGCCATTGTTCTTAACTCATTAATTAGAGTTGCCTTCATCTTGTAATTCAGTGGAAGGGCTCTCAAGACTTTGGAAACTATTTCATCTTCACTTAGAAATCCTCCTCAACATTGAATTCCCATAACAATCTCATTTACTCTTTCCATAAATACAACAATTATTTCATTATCTTCCATTTTCAAGTTTTCATATCTTACCCGGTAACCATCAAGTTTAACAATTTTGACAGTAGGATCACCTTCATTCAAAGTTTTCAACTTCTCCCACATAACCTTAGTCGATGATTTATCAGTCAATCTCATGATCTTCTGATCAGTAAGTGAACACATTAGGTCTTCTCTAACTCTGCAAACATTTTCAATATTCGTATCCAAGTCTGCAGGAGAAGGATTACTAGATGTTAGATCATAAGGTGTGTATCCTTTCTCAGTGATCTCCAAAATATCCTTGCCAATACATCTAAGATGAGTCTCCATTCAAATTTTCCATAACCCATAATTTGTTCCATCAAGCTTAGAGATTTCTCTTCTGAAAATAGTTGTCAGTGGATTAGAAGTGTTAGTTGTCATAGGATCTACCTCAAGCAGTTAAGCTTCTAAAAAATAGGACCAAAGCTCTAATACCAATTGTTAGGATAACTGGTGAACAATTGAGAGGGGGGGATGAATCAGTTGTTAACAGATTATAACTTTTAATCCACAATACAACCTTAAACAAATCAAGTACTGGTAAAGCACATAGAGATGTCGGTAGGATCAGATACCAGTAAACAATACAACTTAACAATTAACCAGATAATAAATGCAAAACAACCATACCACATAACACCATGATTTGTACATGGAAAAACTAGAAAGCAAAAAACCACAGTGGAAAGCCTACCCACAGTCAGATGATACTTCTATAGAAAGTATGTGTTACAATGAGGGGCCTGCACTTCCAGGAAGGCACACTGCCTAAAGCATACTTCTCATTACAAAAGAGTCTCAATGACTACAGAGAGGCTACAACCATCTCAACATAAATGAACAATAATCCAATAGAGTGAACTACCAGAAATAGCATCTACCATGCCTGATTACAATCTCGATTAAGCTCAATGTCGGAGGAATAAATCCTCTTTTGAATCCAATTCAATCACCAATGATCGAACAACTCCTCTTCCTGAATGATATTACAATATTTGCAGATTACATTTCTTGACCATGACCTTTTTCATAACCATGATACTCTACAAAGAGTTTCTACCTCATATTTATACAAACCCTAAGGGCTAAACCAATTAGGTCAGCCACCTAAGAGAAATTACAATAAGATCAATACATAATTCCTTATTACAATGATATGCCATGTCAGCTTAAGACCAAAACAATAATAACAAATCCATAAATCCTCCTAAAACATCTCAGTAATGTGTAGAGTACATGTTAGCATGATACTGTTCCATAACCTAGATAGGTATCGGACCTATTATGGGACAACCATGCCAAAGCAATGTCTTCAAGAAGTTGAAGCATGATCAAATAACATCTTTAGCATCCTGAAATCCATGAAGAAGTTGCACCAACACCAATTATGCATCCTGTCATGATTCCTCAATGAAAGCTCTGCCAGTAAAGCCTTAAACGAGTGTCAGTAAGGGTTTACTAGAGTGTATGATAGTATCCAATTACCAAACCAATACCAACTGACCAAAACATGCTCATGGAGAATATAACACATGAACTCAAACATACTTCACTGATCCAAACATGCCAGAAGTGTCCAACAGATAGTCTCTTTGTCAATGACACTAGATCTTCTATCGGTAACCAAAACCAATCTGTCGGTAACCAATCATAACAACTAGTGTTGACATCAATGACAAAACATCAATGCAACACATAATCAATTCATCCATAATGTCAATAGATGGGTGTGTAGTAATAATTGGAGATGACAAAGCTGGTATAATCCATGGTAGAGGTTTTATTTCTCTTGATGGTAAGCATAACACTAATGATGTCTTGTATTTTGAAGGTCTAAAGCATAATATTTTGAGTATTGGACAGATGGTTGATAAGAGATATGACTTGCAATTCAAGAATAGTAAATGTAAGATCTTGAGTAGCTCCAGAATTGAGATTACATCAGGTACAAAGACTAAAGGTAATATCTTTCACTTGAATTTTGGTGGTAAAATTTGTTTGATTGCTCAGATTGATGAAAGTTGGTTATGGCATGGAATGATATGTCATGTGAATTTTGACTACATGGTTAAGATAAGTTCTACTCAAGCAGTGAGAAATCTACCTAAGATTGTAAAGCCTTCTAATCTAGTATGTAAGGAATGTCAGTTAAGGAAGTAGACAAGAGTTTCTTTCAAAAACAAATAGTATTCTTCCAATGGAATATCGAATTTTGTGCATATTGATCTATGTGGTCCTTCTAGGATGAGAAGCTTGTAGGGTGACAAGTATTTCATGTTGTTGATTGATGATTATTCAAGGATGATGTGGGTTACTTTCTTAAGGGAGAAGTCTGAAGCCTTGGAGAAGTTAAAGCTTTTTAAAGCTATGGTTGAGACAGAGACTAGTCTGAAGCTGAAGTGCCTGAGATATGAGAAAGGTGATAAATTTACTTTTGGTGAGTTCAATTCTTTTTGTGAAGAGCATGGGGTGAAGAGACAATTATCTGCTCCGTGGACCCCTCAGTAGAATGGTGTTGTGGAAAGGAAGAACGTGATAGTTCAGGAAGATGCTAGAACCATTATGATTGAAGGAAATGTTCCGCATATCTATTTGAGAGAAGATGTGAGTATTGCAATGTATATCTTTAACTGAGTTCATATCAAAGGTGATATTGATAAGACTCCTTATGAGTTATAATTTGGTCATACTCCTACAATTAGATATTTTAGAATTTTTGGTAGCAAATGCTATATCAATTAAGATGAAAATCTAGGTAAGTTTGATACTAGAAGTGATGAAGGGATATTTTTTGGTTATTCTACTAAGAGTAAGGCATATCAGTGTTATCATAAGAGATTGAGAAAGATAGTTGAAAGTGCTAATGTGAAGGTTGATGAAGGAAATGAGAGACAGATTTGGTCTTGTGGATATGATTCAAATGATCAGGATGTTAGTGCTAGAAAAAGGAAAGCAAATGCAAACCCAGAATCAAGTGCAGATTGCTCTGGAAAAGCCTGGGAATGAAGGAGAAGGGGCAAGTACTAGTGCAAAAGAAAGAGTTCAAGAGTTTGAAAATCATGAAAATCCTAAGAATCCCAAGTATATAAGATTGAATCATTCGGAGAATTAGATAATTGGTGATAAGATTAGAGGTGTGATGACTAGGAGAAGAATTGTTGAAGAGTATTTCTTGATTTCTAAGATTGAACCTAAGGATGTTGATGAATCTTGTAAAGATGAAAATTGGATTAAAGCAATGCAAGAAGAATTGAATCAGATTGAAAAGAATAATACATGGAATTTTGTTCCCAGGCCTAAGGATAAGAATGTAATTGGAACTAAATGGGTGTTTTAGAATAAGTTGAATGAGAAAGTTGAAGTTGTTAGGAATAAAGCTAGACTTGTTTGTAAGGGTTATTCTCATATGGAAGCTGTTGATTTTGAGGATACTTTTTCTTCAGTAGGTAGAATTGAAGATATTAGATTATTTATCACTTATGTTGCTTACAAATATTTCAAAGTTTATCAAATGGATGCCAAGTCGACCTTTATTAATGGTAAGCTGGAAGAAGAAGTTTATATTGAGCAACCAGATGGTTTTCAGTTGACAAAGGAAAAGGATATGGTTTGCAGATTGAAGAAAGCACTATATGGATTGAAGAAAGCTCCAAGAGCCTGGTATGTCAGATAGGATAGGTATTTGATGAAGCTTGAATCAATAAAGGAACTATTGATATTAATTTGTACTTCAAGATAGATTGTGTTAACTATTGACTATTTATTTATCAACTTTAACCATGCAGATAACCGATCTGAGAAATCATCACTAGCTAAAACCCCTATTAAAACCTCTAAGGCCTAAAACCCTAAACCCTTAAGGATTTTGTGTTAACCTTTTTTAGCCTTATTATTTTCCTTTGCTAATAGATTGGGATGGTCATTTCACTTTAAGTTTACCAGTTGGATGGTCCCTTCTTCATGGAGAGATCGACCCTTTTCACTCACTATTGGCTGGTAGGAGTTCTTTTTAGTCACTTATCGCGTAATCGGGAACT
The DNA here is from genome assembly GCF_030272615.1 of Cryptomeria japonica. Taxonomy (NCBI): domain Eukaryota; kingdom Viridiplantae; phylum Streptophyta; class Pinopsida; order Cupressales; family Cupressaceae; genus Cryptomeria; species Cryptomeria japonica. The sequence goes on along the minus strand of NC_081412.1, from coordinate 385,987,153 downwards.
TTCCACTTTTGTTCCCTGCTACAATTGTTCCACTTTCATTCAATGAGCAATGAGTGATGATACCAAGAGGAAAGGAATTTGTTATTGCTTGATTTGTCTATCCCTCTTTTCTCGCAAACAAGAACAATCTGACTTTTCCACTTTCGCACAATAGGGATATAAGGGATGCAGACGGGAGGAAGAGAGTGTTATCATTGTTTCGTAGCGATCAAGAACTAGGTCCTACCCTTGACTGTGATATTACGATGTGGTTGTTTAGTTGATGGGTCTGACCTTCATGGTGTGTTCTTGCTCATCCATCTACGTGAAACAAGGAGGATCTAGTGGCTCGAATTTAAACTAGAGGTGATCATTGAAATTCAAATAGGTGCCCGATAGAGGTTATCGACTTAATGGGTCAAAAATCAGTTTCTGACCCCATCGGCTAATCAAATCAAATTTGATCCATCTCAACCACTTTTAGAGGATTGATGGATGAATGCCATTACTCTAGACATGACCTATGTAGGTCATTTTAGATGCTACCCATGCCTATTCAATGTGGAATGAGGACTTTTGTGCCCTACAGGTGCATCTACACAAAAATTTTCCTCCTGCACAGGAATTTTGTTTCTCCCCAGATGAGGAAGATATTTTCAAAGTTATCCTTGCAGACAATCAGCTCATCTTTTTTATTTGATTCTTTCTCCTCTCTGATATTTTATAACCTAACCCTATGTGGGTTAGGGTTTCTAACTCCAGCTCAATCTAAGTTATGTTTGAGCTTTAAAGGAAATTTTGTAACCTTATATAGGGATCTTCTTTTCTTTTCTTCTACAGAAAACCTATGTTTCTTTTCACTTGTAAATTTTTGCTTGCCTCTACATTAATACAACCATTTATCTTGCCTTGTTTCAATTTGAGAAATCTATGTAATGATTACCTCTTTTTTTGAATGCATCTTCATCTTGTCTCTTTGCATAAGTGATTGTGTTGATCCTACTCTTTGGGTGGCACCTCAGAACTATTTCTATTCCTCTTTCCATTCTTAAGAATTCAAACCTTCACTCATACTTAAGGATCTAATTTAGGTAGAAACTTGTGCATATCCTAGGAGGTTTTATTTGTGTTATGTGTAGTCATGGGTAGGGAAGATCACTTTTAGTCTAGGTGCGAACCTCATTTCCCCTCCTTCAAGCATTCCCTCCTCCCTTTTCCCTATCAGATCATAGATTAGGATTTATCAGTATTGGGTCGGTCAAAAACTTGAACTTAGATTGGAAACGAAGTTGAGCTTCTCTAGAGACTCAATCTCACTTCTACAAGTCCCACATTCGGGAGGTTGTTTCCATGTTTCACAAGTTTGATGATCAAGGTTGATCATCATAGGGTGTAACTTTTGTGACAATAAATTTTGACACACCCAGTGGGACACACATTTCAACATATTGTTAAAAATCCAATGTTGTTCTTAGCAACCTTGCCTTTGGATGCAGTCACATTCAACACTTGGTGACTCTGAGGATCAAATCCAGGCTCTTGTTCAGGACCAACTACTATTTTACATCAAGTTTTCAATAGGAGCATCTTCTATAGGTATTTTTCTTTGATAGTATGAACATTCAAATTCTAGAAGAGGAGGGAGTAGAAAAAAATTATAGCAATCCCTAGAATACATGCTTTTATCACCTTCAATGGTTGCAACCCCTTAACTCTAGCCCAAAAGAGTGACATCCCAGTTGCAGCCTTAAAGGATGTCCCATTTTTTATTGGGGAAACCTTTGTCACCCCAATTCAACATATATATGATGTGTCATGCATTTGCTCTTTTTTTTATGTCACTAAAGACAATGTTGTAGTGAGGCTTCTAGCCTCTTCATTTAAGGGAAAAGCCCTACAGTGGTACAAGGGTCTACCCTCTAACTCCATTCATTACTAGGATGAACTAGGGGAAAGATTATGCAAGAACTTTGAGACAAGAGTAACCCCTTGTCACTAGTTGAACAGCTAACAACCATAAAGAGAGCCTCGTATGAGTTTATGGAAAATTTTAACTATAGGTCTCAAAAGACTTGGGATAGAGTCCCTGCTTTGGTCAAATTGTTTGATAATTGTGCCTTCTTATACTTCCTCGGGGATCTGAACTATGACATAGTTGTGATGATACAATCAATGGGCAGGGATAACCTTCCAAGAGTTTATGAAACTGTTATCAAGGCATCTAGGTGTTCAATTTAAGCTGGAAAGTTAGCTCCAAGGCCAGTGACATCTACAAGCCAATTTCTCACACTTGCACCTACTCCATCACCCTCAGATATTCAGGAGCTTAAGACCTTAGCACAGGGACTTAACAATGAGTTAGTCTTGCTCAAGAGGTAGCAGTCTCAAGATGATAGGTGTTATCAACCCCAAAATCTGAATTATCAATAGCAGAGACCTAATTTTCAAGGTAGAACCAATGGACAAGCCCTAGACCTTTGAATAGCTTAAATCTTATAATTGCAAGCACCTCTAGAGCACTTTTCCCTATGCAGAGTAAACTTTCTCAAGGGTAGGATTTGGGAATTCATGTTACTCAAGCCACTTGCAGAAATAAAGATGCCTCTCAAGCTTTAGTGGCACAGAGAGATTTTGCTTTTACAAACTGGCAAGAGGCGGAATTTTGTGTGGTTGACCAATTAGACAACTCCCCTATGGCTGACATAAAGGATGAAAAGAAGGAAGAGGTTGTTTTCTTGTTATTTGATGAGCTTCCATCCTTCATTGAGAGTGAGGAGTAAGATGTACCTATAAAGAGGCTGCAACATGGGTTACAACATGCTAGTGTTAAGGGGGTTGTAGAGAGCAGTGATTTTGCAGCAGATAGAATGGCAGATGAGTCTTGCCATGAGCCTGAGATTGCAGTAGTTTGTCACCAAGAAGAAGAAAGAACAAAAATAGAAAGACAATCTAAAGATTTTAAGTCTTCCTGTGAAGTGTCTCGTGATCTTGAGATTTGTGCTGATGAGCTAGATATCAGCACATGTGATTATGATGTATATTGGTTCTCCCCTATCCCTAAATGTAGTGATGTTAAATAGGAGGCCTTTATCTAGTATAAATATGTTTCTTTTGGCATTAGGGATAATGTGGCTAAGCTCGAATGTTTTACTTGGGACCAGCATACCAAATTTGATAGGGTTGAGTAGCAGCATGTTAACCATGAAGATATTCCTTTGGTTGTTCAACTTGACAATATGCCCGAGCTTCAAAGTTTCCAATTAGATATGTCTGAGGATCCCCCTTATACAGATCAAGATAGGGAGCTGGTATACTTGTCATCCTCATGTGAGTTTGAGACTTTTTATTTTGGTCTCAACTCATACCTGGAGCAGGGTAGTAGTAATAGAAGTGTTCAATCTGATAGTGGCCTACCCCTCGATTATCACCTCTTTCCTATTGAGCATGCATTTGATGTGCCTCCATGTGCTTTAGATGCTTATGTTATATGGATTCCCTGCAGCAGCAAGGTAAATGTTGAGTTCTCTTTTTACCACATCAGCAGCATATATTCTATGTTGTATGCATGTAGGATACTCCAATTGTTGTAGTTTGTTGATGACTACAACCATGAATTGAGGGAGATCGGCTCCTTTAGAAGGATCATCTTTGACAGAGGCAAAAGGCATCATCGGCCTCTTATTGTAGCAATGTAAATATTTGTTAGATCTTTTCGAATTTTCCAAGAAGTGCACATGCACAAGCTATTCTCCAAAATGGCAAAGTTTTGATATTTTGCAGGTTGCAGGGATAGAGAGTACCTAATTTTGTTTAGGTTTTGACTCATGCCCAATGGATATCTAAGACATCTTATCTTTCCCTAAGTATGCGTAAGGCCCTCTACTAGTCATCAGAAATATTGACCATTTTTGTGTCAACTTTAACCATGTAGATAATTGATCTCAGAAATCATCACTTGCTAAAACCCTTGTTAAAACCCCTAAGGCCTAAACCCTAAACCCTTAAGGCTTTTGGATTAACATTTTTCAGCCTTATTTTTTTCCTTTTCTGACCAGTTGGGATGGTCATTTCACTTTAAGTTTACTAGCTGGAGGGTTCCTTCTTCATGGCGAGGCTGGCCCCTTTCACCCATTATCAACTAGCAAGATTTCTTTTTTATCACTTATCGTGTAGTCGGGAACTTTCCACTTTTGTTCCATGTTGTGATTGTTCCACTTTTGCATTGCTACGCAATAAGTGATTCTACCAGGAGTAAAGGAAGTTGTTATCACTTGACTTGCCTATCACTCATTTCTTGCAAATAGGAACAATGCAACTTTTCCACTTTTGTGCAATAGGGCGATAAGTGATGCGGTTGGGAGGAAGAGAGTGTTATCATTATTTCATAGCAATCAGGAACTAGGTCCTACCCTTGGCTATGTTACCATAATGTGGTTGTTTAGTTGATGGACCCAACCTTCATGGCACAATCTTGGTCGCCCATCTGCATGCAATAAGGAGGATCTAGTGACCTAAATTTAAACTGGAGGTGATCATTGAAATTCAAACAGCTGCCCAATAGTGGTTGGCAGCTTAATGGGTCGAAAATGAATTTCTGTCCCCATCGGCTAACCAAATCACATTCGATCCATCTCAACCACTTTTAGAGAGCCGAGGGATGAATAAAATTACTCTGAATTTGACCTTTAAAGGCTGTTTTATACACTACCCATGCCCATTCAATGCGGAATGAGGAATTGTGTGCCTTGTAGGTGCATCTATGTAGAAATTTTCCTCCTTCTACATAGGAATGTTTTTCTTCCCAGATGAGGAAGATATTTTCAGAGTTGTCCTTGCACACAATCAAATCAGCTTGTCAATCTGATTCTTCCTCTCTAATATTTTAGAGCCTAACCCTATGTGGGTTAGGGTTTCTAACTACATCTTAATCTGAGTTATGTTTGAGCTTTAAAGGAAATTTTGTAACCCTATATAGGGATCTTCTTTTCTTTTCTTCTATAGAAAACCTATATTTATCTGCACTTATAAATTTTTCCTTACCTCTACATTAATACAACCATTTATCTTGCCTTGTTTTAGTTTAATAAATCTGTGTAATGCTTACCTCTTTCTTTGAATGCATCTTTGTCTTGTTTCTTTTCATAAGTGATTGTGTTGATCCCCCTCTTCAGGTGGCACCTAAAAAACTATTTATGTTCCTCTTGCCATTCTTTAGAATTCCAACCTTCACTCGTACTTAGGGAGTCGATTTAGGTAGAAACCTGTGCATATTTTGGGTGGTTTTATTTATGCTTTATATAGTCATGGGCAGAGAAGATCACTTTTAGTCTAGGTGAAAACCTTATTTCCCCTCTTTCAAGCATTCCCACCTTCTCCCTTTTCCCTGCCAAACCATAGATTAGGATTTATCAATGTTGGGTTGGTCCAAAACTTGCACTCAGATTGGAAAGGAAGTCAGTTTTCTCTAGAGACTCAACCTCACTTTTACAAGTCCCTCACTTGAGAGATTGTTTCCATGTTTCATAAGGTTGATTATCAAGGTTGATCATCATAGGGTGCAACTTTTGTGACAACAATAACATCTTGATTGCTAAGGTATTAGTTGATGACATTATCTTTGGTGGATATGATGGTTTGTGCAAGAAGTTTTCTAATGGTATGCAGAATGAGTTTGAGATGTCTATGATTGGTGAGATGAAATTCTTTTTGGGATTACAAATTATTCAATCAAGAAAATATATTTTTATATCACAATCTAAGTATGTAAAAGAATTGTTAAAGAAGTTTGGTTTGGATGATGCAAAACCAGTTGGTACACCTATGGTGATGGAATGTAAGCTGACAAAGGATGATGATTCTCTGGAAGCAAATCAGATTAGATAAAGATATATGATTGGTGGATTGTTATACTTGACTCGGTTAGACCAGATATAATGAATGTTGTTTGTCTTGTTGCTAGATTTCAAGTTGATCCTAAGGAATCTCATGTTGTTGTTGTTAACAAAAATTTTCAGATATTTGAAAGGGACAGTTGATTTTGGTTTATGGTATCCTAGAGATGATGATTTCACTTTGAGTTCTTTTATTGATGCTGATTGGGCAAGTGATGTAATCGGATTACTAGCAATACCAGTTCCCACTTTTTGGCCAACTTTGACACTTAGATGAACATTTTGAAAAAAAACCTTCACTTTCTGACACCTATAACTTTTAAACCGTTAAGAATTTGAAGATGATATAAACTAGTGATTTATAGCATCTTGTCTGCAGATTCTTAATATATTTTTTTCAATTTTTTTTGAAGAAAATTGTATTGATTTTACCATCTCCCTCGAAAAGTAGTTTTTTTTAGAAAACAATTTTTTTTAAGAGTGATGTGCATCCCAAAACACATAACTTTTTTTCTATAAATGGTAAAAACTCATTTATTTCAAATTTTGGTTTGTAGCATCAATACCTAGTGCATGCAGTTGGTTTGATAGTGATATGGTTAATATTTTCATTTTATTATTTTGAAGTGGGACTAATTATAATTTAGACATAGGTGTACATTTGAACACATAACGTGTTCTATATATAACGAAATTCAATTTATTTTTTATAGAAAGAAGACATCAATACCTAGTGCATAGATATTTTTCAAAAAATAATTGAGTTAGATTACTATTTTTCCTAATGCGTTGAATAGAGAAGTTCATGTTCAGTGAAAAACCTATATCTAGTAATATTTAAAAAACAAGATCATAATAAACTCACAATGTAATAAAATTATAGTCGTTGGAAAGCTTGCTTTGAGGACTACTATCCAACATTTTGGGATGTCAAGATTCTCTCATTTAAGCCTTGAACTAGAGGTTTGAAAGCCAAAATTTCTCATAAATCTGAAGAGATTGGGGGAGAGATGCCTAGAAAGGGGGTTTGAATGAACACCCCTTCAAGTGAAGGGGGTTAAAATGAACCCCCCGTAGTTCGTTCGAGCCCATGTTCGTACGAATATGGAAGGCACAAACCATTTAAAAAAATGTTTAAATAGGGGTTTTCTCAAAGGGGGGTTCGAGCGAACCCCTTAAAATATAATATTTTATTGGTTCAAATGAACCCAATTTCAGGTTTTGGTTCATTCGAACCCCAACCTGAAATGGAGATTGTTTGAACCCCCCTAGGTAGTTACAGTGAATACCACTAGTTCGTACAAACTACCTTAAAAAAATTCCCACACTCATGATAAGTAAGAAGCATAATGCTATATCTTTGTCTGTTGTAGAAGTTACATACATTGTTGCTACTAGAAATTGTACTCAGGTGATATGGATGAAGCAAATGTTGAAGGATATTAGACTTGTCTTTGATGAGCCTACTGCTTTATATTTTCATAATTTAAGTGCTATTAACATTTCTAAGAATTCAGTGTTGCACTCTAAGACAAAGCATATATCAATCAAGTTTCATTTCTTGAGAGAGAAGGTGAATGAGAAGGAAGTCAAATTGGAGTATGTATCTACAATGGAACAATTTGTAGATATTTTCACGAAGCCTTTTCCTAAAGATATTTTTGAGTATCTCAAAGAGAAGCTAGGGGTGATTTCCCCTCCTGATGAGAACTAAGATGCATGGAGTTGCATCAGTCTGGTGAGCTTCATAGAGATATTTTGTGATTCGGATTGATGAGTGAGGCTGCTACTCAAGGGGAGTAGTTAGTGTTGTGGTTCAGATGTTCATTTTTGTGAGTTTGTTCTAAGGGTGAGAGATTATGTTTTGCAAATGTGTATTTCACATTGATGTCAAAAGGAGAAAGAAGAATGTGAAAAACTGTTATATCCTATGCTAATCTCTGGGGGAGATTGTTGAGAATTATTGGTTCCTGATTTCTTTCTTTTCATTGATTTTTTTTCACATTCATATGTTGCCATCAATGCCAAAGGGGGAGATTGTTGGATAATTCTTGAGAAGTTTGCTGGAATGATGTTGTTTCATTAATGACAACATGTTCTTCTATGTATTCCAATGTTGCAGTCAGATTAAATGAGTTGGTTTTGTTAGTGTGTTGTAGATGAGTTGGTGTGGTTTAATAGGTTTTCAGATACTTATCTCTAGTTGATTCAGCAGAAGTTTTAGTGGTCTGCATGTTAATTTGATTGAGTTGTGTGATCCGGTATTGTGGTTAGTTTTCAGTTGTTCATGTTATTCGATATTATGGATTTTGCCCTGTTACTACTTATCAAATTGCCATTAGTTTTTATATTCAAAGTCATACTATATACTCTAGTTGGTTAACACTACCGAATCATGCAGTTGGTACACACAGAGAAGTCGATATGCACAGTTTACTCAATTACAGAGGAAAGCAGTCACAGAACACAATATACACCAAGATGTCTACCGAGTATATTTTTATGACTACCAAACAGCAAAGATGGCACACCAAGTTGATATACACCAAGTGAAACGTGTTACCAGATACATTGAACCTGGACATGCATATGAAAACGTGTTACAAGATCGAGGCACATCTAACCATTATCATATTGGAAATTGCACTAGAAGATTGTGTATGATTTTGAGATCAATCTAACCAATGAAATATTTTGTATAGTTATTCATTCGATAAATCTTGTTTGTAAGATCGAAGCAATGAATTGGATCACCATCTTAAGAGATCTATTTATACAGCATTAGTTAAGGGTGTATGCATGTGTGTAAAAAAATTGTTACAGAGACACGGAGGTCATCGAGAAGGTTTTCAGAGAATAGTCAAAGAACAGAGTAAACAGAAGGGTTTACCGAGTTACTATATGGGTTACCGAGGTATGCTATAAGCAAGGTAATCTATTCTAAGCACATAGAATCTGCTATAACATTTCAGATGTAAAGTTGCAGATATTTGTAATGATTTTATTGTAATATTGTGAAGTAGAAAGAGAAACCTTTAATAGGGTAAAAGACTCTAATCAAGTCTATAAATTGTAAAGCCTCTAACTAGGTGCAGCATTCAGAACAAATGTTGTAAAATCCTTTAGCAAGGTAGATCTAACAGATCTTGTTACTCTTAACAGGGTAAGCTATCAAAAATAGCTAATATGTAGCTCTAACCGAGCACTCTTTATTATTGTAGTAGTGAAGTTGTGGGTGCCATCCCCACCATAGTTTTTCTCTCTAACCAAGAGTTTCTGCGTAACCAAAATATATGTGTTATGGAGTGAATCATGTATGATTGTTATCTATTTGTTTTAGCTTTATTTTATGTTATTGCATTGTTCTGTTTATACATAACAGTAAAGTTATTATTCAAGAAAAGTTTTGGAGTACTGATTCACCCCTCCCCTCTCAATACATTAGCTTTCCAAATTGTTCCTAACAATTGGTATCAGAGCTTGAATCTTGGAAAAGGGTTTAACTTCCTAAAGAGAAAGATCTTATCAATGGAAGGCTACAAACAATCTCAAAGGATTGTATATCTGCAAGAAGAGCTGGATCATGCTAATCAAGTGATTGCAAACATGCAAAGGCAAATGCAAAAATCTTTGAAAGTAAGAAGAAGATTATCTTATGACTTGCAGGATTGTCAAGAGTTAGTGGAACAAATTGAGGCATCATCTAAGAATAGTATATCTAAAGAGACTGAAGAAATGATTGGAGTATTGAAAGAAAAGAACAAGGCATTGGTTGATCAACTAAAAGTAATGAAAAGAGAACATTAACATTTCAGCACACAAATAACTGAAAATCTAGATCATTAAGGACAGCTAAGGATAAAGCAAGAGATCTAGAAAGAGAGAAACAACAACTTGAAGTTTTGGTATCTGATAAAAATGATGAAATCATAAGGTTGACTGGGATTCAACAAAATATGACAGATCAACTAGGTTATGCACATCATGAAGCAATTCTGAAGAATGATGAAAATCAAGCATTGAAACTTGAAGTATCAAGGCTGACCGGTGAGCTTGAAATAGAGAAGAAATCCAAAGAAACACTGAAGAAGAGTTATGAAGCATCAAAGATGTTGGATGAGCAACTGAATACAAGAAGACCCAACAGAGATGCAGGACTCGATTACAAAGGAAAAGACTCTACCAAGAAAGGAATTCATACTACCGAGAGAGGAGAATCATCAAAGCAAGCTGGAAAAAGGAATAACATCAAAAGGAAGAAGCCTATTTGCTACTACTATGGAAATCAAGGTCACACTACCAACATATGCCAAATCGGAAAAGGTAAGCAACTGAATATCACTAAGTCTAATGATTATTGTTACAATTGCAATAAATATGGTCACACATCTAATCAATGTAGGACAAAGTCCATTAACAACTATCAAAAGGCAAAATTCAAAGGGTTTTGTAGAAACTGCAATAGATATGGACATAGCACTGAGAAGTGATGGCTTAAGCAAAAGAACTACATGTGGTTTGCACACCGAGCAAACACTAGAGGTTACCGAACTCACAGATCCTTACCGACAATATGCAGTAGTACCATGGGATTACAATACAAGGATATGGTGTGAATGTTGTTGAAGATATGGACATATTAGTGCCAACTGTTTTATAAGGTTTGGAATGAACAACCGAAGATCATGGAGAAATCCTAGTATGGCATGTTTTCAATGTCACAAAGTTGGACATTTAGCTGGAGATTGCAAAGATCAACCTAGAGGAGACATTGAAGAAACAAAAGAAAAATTAAAGATGATTTGGAAAAAGAAGGAAATTGTGTTAAATGAAGAAAGCACCTTACCTAGCGAGTTAGGTACACCTATTCCAAATTAATCAGCAAAGGTATGAAGGGACTACATTCTCTGAAGGTTAAAATCATAACAGTTCCTATTCTATTATGTACAAAATTCAAAATCTACATAGTCAAGATGCATTAGTAAGTTTGAAATTCTATCAAAAGTACTTTACAGGAAACCTATCAAGTCAGTAAATGAAGAAAATTTGGTTACTCAGTTAAAATGAAAAAAAAGGGAGAGTAAATCGGTTAAAGAGGAACCAAGTGCATTTAATGTTTTTTTACCTAACCCGCGCGGGGCCCGATAAGGTATTTTGTGTACTTAAAAGCATTTTCATGGTCATTTACATTCACCAAGTTTTTGAAAGAGTAGAGCAGAGTGAATCAAGGCGATCAAACCTCATTCAAAGTGAATTCAAGGTATTTGCATCAAATCTCATCGCATTGTTAAGCTGGTTTACCGATCTTATCAAATTGTTATTATCTGCTGAGTGTGAAGTGTCTGTCGTTTGTAAACCATCAAGCCCTATGGACATAGTTGTCAAGAATGTAGAGAAGCCCTCACTGAAATACACTTTGACTCCTAAAGTCGCCTCTAAACTGGATGACAAAACCGCCTTTTCACTCATCCCGGATCGAGTCTTGTTAGTTGAAGAACTTGATCATGTTGAGATAAGAGACAACTATGATGAACTATGTACCGATGGTGTATTAAACAGCAAGTATGAACACATCAGAATCAAAGGATTGATAGAAGTCCTAACCTATCCTCATGTGTTCAAGGCCCAATGGGTCAAGTTTGTTTTGAGCAAAGTTCATGATGATTTCATGTGGCTAGAAGAGTAACCATTCAAAATCACCAAGGAAATCATTCATGTGATCACCAATTATCCTATCTATGATCATGCACGAGCACAAAAGATGATATCACAGAAGGAATTAATCAGTTTAACTGGAGTTGAATATGATTACAGAGGATTAAAACTAAACAATGTCACTGATGTAGAACTTAAGTTTTCCATTAGAGTAATTGGTTACTGTTTCTTCCAATCTGCAAGGGAAAATAGTGTACCCTATGCCGCAGTTGACATAGCCTATAAAATTGTGAAAAGGGGAATGAAAATTGACTTATGTGAAGTGTTACTAAAAAACTTGTTTGATAACCTGAACACAATAAGGAAGCCAAAGAAGAACAACTTGGCAAATACTCTAAAGTTTGGTTCACTTCTTGTATGCATGTTTTTCTACTTTGAAAAATTCTTTCCATCAGTCGGTAAAGTAGTTTGGGAGCTACACCGACCAATCACCCATCAAATTAATGATTTTATCAAGAAATTAGGTGATAATTTCAATGACATAATGGATGATTATTTCAGCAAATTTCAAGAGAAGATGCACAACAGGTACCGAATTCCACCCTAGCTAGTGGAGAAATATAAAGATGATATATGCTTTGAGGTAGATACTGATTATTGTTATGTGAATGTTGTGGAACCAATAACTCAATCTTTGCCACCTATGGGTTATGAGATTGACTTTGATATCACACAACAGCAAATTGATGCATATCTTTCAGTACCAAGGCATGCTACTGAACTGAGGTATGGAACCTATGAAGAGGTGAAGGGAAAAGTAAAAATGAGCTTTGTAGTACCCAAAGCTACAAGGAAAGCAACAAAGATGATAAAGGTTTTAACAGAGAAATTCAGAGAAGAATCTTCCTCCACACCTGTCAAAGGCACTCTTGCCATCACCGAAGAGGAATCTGAAGCTCAAGAGGCAGCCATAACATTGAGCACCGAACCGCCTAAGGGTAAAGTGTTGAAAAGAAAGAAATAGGACATTTCAAAGACCCTACCAACTCCTCCAACAAAGAGACCTAACACTAGAGCATTAGCTGCATCACCGAGTAAGAAACAAAAGAGTGTTACTACTCCCAAGGTAACTAAGACCTACAAGAAATCTACTCGGAGACTCATTCTGGCAAAAGAGTCTAGTGATACAGAATCTGAAGATGCAAACAAATTCCAGATTGTCAAGAGCAAGAAGGTAAATATACATAGTGTTGAAAAATTTTGTGCCAATCTAAAAGAATATGGTGGATTTGGTTCTTTTAGATATGTCAAGTATGAAACAAGAAATAATGATGAGAAGAGACAAATTGAAGAAGCCGTCATCTGTACACTTCTAAAGTTTCGGCTAGCTCCATTGGAACTAGTAAAGTCACTTCCAAATGAACTTTACTTGCATATTGATAACAGGTGGAAATATGCAATGGACTCAGAGAAACAAATCAGAGAAAGAAGTCTAGTCCATCTATTTCCTGATATGTCTGTAGCAGAAATAAAGGAACATTTGACAACCTACAATTCAAAATTTCTTGTCAAACAAAGAGCCTTAAAACTAATGAATGGGCTATATATTGATGTAGAGAATGAGACAAAAGCAAAATGGCAGGAAATCTTCAAAATAAAAGATGTTGGTGAACAATCTAAAGTTGAAATAGTTGATGTCACCGAGCAAGATCCTGATGTCACCGAGCACAGTCCTGACGCTACCGAGCAAGACCCGGCTGACACTATTCAAATTGATGAAGATATCATGGATACAGAGGAACAGGAGCAAGAAATGATAGAAGGCACTACATATGCAAAACTTGTATCTAGTGAATCTGTTTTAGAACAAGTTCAGCCTTATCCACCAATCAATCAACCTGTCTCTACCGAAGCTCCTTAGGATACAACACAAGGCACCGAAGGTCACAAGTTTGCAACAGGAGAAGAGACTACTCAAGAATAGACCTCTCAAGCACCTTCGAGCACTAAAAATGTAGCAGCTGAGACACCCAGTACCGAGACACCAAAAGACACCACAACAGCTACAAGAACCAACCAAAGTTTTGCCTCTACCGAGCAACCTACTGAGGGTCAGCAAGTCTCTCAAGCTATTGTCTTGGTCCAACCAACCAAAGGTAAAGATAAGAAGGTGAAAAAGCATAGTTTCAAAGTTGATTTATCTAAACCAATAGTGTTGCCCAATGTGGATATATCAAAATTAAAGGGGCAAGCACTCATTGATTTTGGTGAACTATGCAAAGCAAAGGCCAAATAAGAAAAACAGATGGCCATACAAAAGAAGAATAAAGTACTTCAGAAGGTGAAGACACTGCTATCCGATATGCTACCTACAGCTACATTATCAATCGATGCAGCCATCCACATTCAACTGGATGAACTCCTAAATCAAATAGAAACATCCAAAGTTGATGCATCTGAGTACTTGAGCAAGCTAAAAGACAAGGAGCTTACTGCAAAAATGATAGAAGAGGTACAAAAAGCTCTAGCTATTGGGAAAGTCAAACTTATCAAATTCATTGCTGAGTTGTCCCCTCAACTCAAGCATATTCTTTATTTATTTTAGAAACTTTGTACATTTTCTATATTCATTAAAGATATCAAGAATAAAACTGATGCAATTGAGAAAGAGATCACCAATCTCTCAAATAAGTTGACTCCAGAGCCCAATTCAATTCAAAAATTTTATACCAAGCTTCAACAGCTCATGGCTCAACAATTGGAACTAATAAATGAAGAACATAAGATCAGGATGGATATAATGACACTCCAGACATTATTCCTTCGTCATCTTTCATCAATTCAAGAACAGAATAACTGAGCCACATGCCTATCTACTACACTAGAGGGAAGCACTCTTGATGGCTTAATATCACTATTGGCTGATATTTAAGCACAAAATTCTTTAATGGAAAGTGTAAAAGATGCACTCTCTATCGCACTCACCGATGCCCGAAAGAAGTATAAATCTATTTTTGATCAATTACCACCTCCAGCTAGAAATTAAGTTTTTTGATGTTTGTCAAAAAGGGGGAGTAATACAATAAATTGAGTGATACTATATTTGTGGAGTGATACTATATACTTGGGGAGTAATACAGTTTTGATACAGTATTCAGAGTATTGTATATAGGGGGAGTATACCGAGCAAAGTATGCAGAGTGTCCAAGGACAATAAGCAGAGCACACAAGCACAGAACCAAGCATGCAAAAATCAGAGTTATGTATAGTATAATGATAAGGGGAGTATATCTGAATATACTATTTCATTGACTATTGTATATACTGTTAAGTATAGTCATTTTGCAAAGTATATAGATTTTTGAGTTATGACTTTGAAAGTAGTTTTTGTCAAACATCTCAACTAATGTCAAAAGGGGAGATTGTTACTACTTATCAAATTGCCATTAGTTTTTATATTCAAATTCATACTATATACTCTAGTCGGTTAACACTACCAAATCATGCAGTCGGTACACACAGAGAAGTCGGTATGCACAGTCTAGTTGGTTATAGAGGAAAGCAGTCACAGAACGCAGTATACATCGAGCTGTCTACCAAGTATCTTTTTATGACTACCGAGCAACAAAGATGACACATCGAGTTGATATACACCGAGTGAAATGTGTTACTAGATACATTGAACCTAGACATGCATATGAAAACGTGTTACAAGATCGAGGCACATCTAACCATTATCACATTGGAAATTGCACCAAAAGATTGTGTATGATTTTGAGATCAATCTAACCAATGAAATATTTTGTATAGTTATTCATTCGATAAATCTTGTTTGTAAGATCGAAGAAATGAATTGTATCACCATCTTAAGAGATCTATTTATACAGCATTAGTTAAGGGTGTATGCATGTGTGTAAAAAGACTATTATAGAGACACAAAGGTCACCAAGAAGGTTTTTAGAGAACAGTCAAAGAACAGAGTAAACAGAAGGGTTTACCGAGTTACTATATGGGTTACCGAGGTATGCTATAAGCAAGGTAATCTATTCTAAGCACATAGAATCTGCTATAACATTTCAGATGTAAAGTTGCAGATATTTGTAATGATTTTATTGTAATATTGTGAAGTAGAAAGAGAAACCTTTAATAGGGTAAAAGACTCTAATCAAGTCTATAAATTGTAAAGCCTCTAACTAGGTGTAGCATTCAGAACAAAAGTTGTAAAATCCTTTAGCAAGGTAGATCTAACAGATCTTGTTACTCCTAACAGGGTAAGCTATCAGAAATAGCTAATATGTAGCTCTAACCGAGCACTCTTTATTATTGTAGTAGTGAAGTTGTGGGTGCCATCCCCACCACATTTTTTCTCTCTAACCAAGAGTTTTTGCATAACCAAAATATATGTGTTATGGAGTGAATCATGTATGATTGTTATCTATTTGTTTTAGCTTTATTTTATGTTACTGCACTATTCTATTTATACATAACAGTAAATTTATTATTCAAGAGAATTTTTGGAGTACTGATTCACCCCTCCCCTCTCAGTACATTAGCTTTCCATATTGGGCCTAGCATGCCCCGCATTGCTCCAAAATTACAATATCTTGTTTTGTGGATTTGGCAGAGTGTTTGGCATGTTCAGGTGTGTCCTCAATTCATATGGTTCATGATTTGGAATTCTGCAAGTGAATCTTTCAGTTTGACACTAAGTTGAGTTGATGTTCTTGAGGTTCAGTATAATGATGATCAAGATTATAGTAAGTGGTGATGTTGTAGTTGTTTTTATGGTAATTCACATTTATTGTGTATGTTTCTAGATTGTGTTCTATCTGTGTCATTGGTCTGTATTGATCATTGTGTACTATATTGATCATTTTCTTGATTCGGTGGTGTTCTTCATGTTATGTGACATTTATGCTAATTTTAGTGTGTTTCAAATGATCGAAGCATAATTCTTGTTGGTTTTGCATGTTTGAGGAGTTTATTTTGGTCTAGATTGTGTCTTAGCCGACATTTTTTTGATTTGCATGTGTTGTTGTAGTGTGTGAGGTTATTATTTTGTAATTTGTGTTGAGGGTTGAGTCGACCATGAAATATAGATTGATGAATTGTATAAATACATGTAATATTCATTTGAAAGATTTATTTGCATGTGCAAACATTGATTTAATATTTCAGTAGCAAACGAGAAGTGCAAAGAGTGTGCAGAAGTGTGAAAGAGAAGAGTTTGAGTATATGTGCTTAACCGGAACTGTAACCTGGCATGAGGAGATGTTATTTCATTAGTTCATGATTCTCTGGATGTAATCTGGATGTTTTTGTAAGGTAATGAGCCTTCAGAAGGGTTGTAGACCTTCTTGTTTTGTGATTTGAGAAGTGAGCTCTAGGTAGTGTGCCTAAATGCATGTGCATTCCCCATTATAATATTTCACTTATTCCTAATAGGGTATTATCTAATTGTGGGTAGGTTCCCACTGTGGTTTTTTCCTTAATCAGTTTTTCCACATCAAAAATCTTGGTGTTATGTGTGTTATTGATGTGGTGTTGTTTTATGTTTTCATTGCTAATTATCATATCTAAATTTGTGTTTAAGTTAAGTAAAGTTTGTGGCCAAACTGATTCACCCCCCCCCACCTCTTAGTTTGCTACAATGTTGCCAAAAAGGGCATGGGTGAGGCATCACCATTATATTGTTAATGTTTTTTTCCCCTTCCAATTCATTAAATAGGTTATCACTTGATTACAAAACTCATAAAGGGTTTTCTTGCTAGCCACTGTAGGGCCTTGATTCCCAATTGTAAGCCACTCTCCCTAATTTTCACCTAAGCACCCCTAACCTAGGGTTCAATACAAGGAATTATAAGAATAAAAATCATAAAAAACTCATAAGAATCATACATAAGTCCATAATCAGGAATCAAAATCAAATATCATACATAGGGCCTCTCTAGGCCTTCTCCATCAAGATTCATCAAGGAAACCATTTCCAAAAGAAATAACAACTGTATTATTCCACAAAAAATAATATCAAAGGGAATGTGAATAGAAATTAAACTTGATTCAGATCTATTAGACCCAAAACAACAAGATAGACAAGGTACAAGATCAAACTGAGCCTCTAGATGTTTCGAGAACCGACACAAGGTCAAACAAAGAACTATGTACTAGAGCCTGATTCCTATGCATTTCTAGGTTAATGCTTCACATTTATAAGATATTGTTGCATATTTTCAGCCTGGACCTATACATTTTCATTCCAATGCTACACAGTTGAAGCTAAAAATTACGTAGTTGCACAGAACCTTACACATTTGAATATGGGTATTTTGGGGCACTCAATCGGGTAACCAAATGACTCCAAAAACAAAATCAAGAAACAACCCATTCTAGATAGGTCTAGTTTCCTTTTATACACTCAACCAAATCAACCCCAACAACCATACACATGGAACAAGAAATAAAACTTTCAAACAACCCCCAATTTGCACAAAGAAAATGATAGCATTTCAATATATAACCACATTCATAAGAAGAAATTAAAACCATTTCTAGATTGAAAAAGAAAGGTACTAAACACAAAAAATTCAATTTCAAATATATAAAATAAAATAACATACAAATATCAAACAAAGAGGGTAATAAACCCTACATAGAATCCTATGAAAAGAAGGAGAAAGAAGAAAGGAAGCATGCAATCAATCCATGAACAACAAGGAATTTCCAACCAACAAGCAAGACAAAATGTAGTAATAATCATCTAGAAAAAACCCTCTACCAGTAAACAAATCCAATCTACCAAAAGCTCTCCAAAATCCTCTCTCCACAAGCAATCAAATCCATCCAAAAACCCTCTCCAAAACTCATAGTTCATTCTCACAAAATTCTCTCTAAATACACCAGCAATAACTAGCCTTCTCTTCTCAAAAAACCAATCATAAAATAATAAATTCCTCACACAAAAATGTACAAGAATTCACAACCAACCCCCAAAACAAGACTTTGCAAACTAATATAAAAATCTATTAATTAAACTTCATATAAAATGCAACCAACTCCCACCAGCAAAAAAAAAGTACCAATAACCAATGCATAAAATTCACCCCCCTCCAAAATAATTACTCAAATGAAAATATTAATTAATTATTACTCCACCACAACAAATTCATTTACACATATTAATAATATGCCCATAAATCACAAAATATCATAATATTAATATAAGCCATTAATATCACATAATAATATAATGTTGATAATATTAATAATAATAATAATAATAACAATAATAATAATAATCATAAATACTTGCACTATAAATGATATTACCAACTCATAAATATTATTAAAAATGAAACACATGAATGCACATGAACATAGCCAAGATAGAGAACATCATTGGCCACATCACCAAAGCAAATTGACTCAGGGATATGAACATTGCCTTTATGGTAATTCAAACAGGTAATCTCAAGACCAAAGGTAATTTTCCTAATACAAGACAATGACTAGGGCTTAGTCAATGTGGTCCTTAATTATATATCCATTACCACCATCAGGGATTGTTTAGCCACACTCAAACTTGTGAATCCAGGTAGAGTTGATGCCTAATACCTGCATCACCTAAACACAAAACACTTGCACAACGTATATAATCATATGCAATATCTAACAATAGAATCATAATCAATCTCCAATATAATAAACTGAAATATATATTATAACTTCATACTACATCATAATAATCACTTCATCTCATATAAAAACATCAAGAAACCATTAGCACTAAACCCTATTATCATGATTATACCCTCATCGTATCAAAACCACTAGGACATCATAATTGTAATCATAAGACCTAATACCAGCAATAGAACCTTAAAATTATATATCATCATAGCATGGTCATGTCCTAAGAATATAGGCCCATTATATGTTAGCAACCTTTGATAAATCAACTGAGTAAGTCTATTTCTAATAGGCAACATGCTACTAAAGCCAAGATAAACTTAAAGAAACATAGTCAAGATACAGACATAGAAAGCATCATCCTATATTATAATTCATTTCCCAAAGGAGATCATATAATAAACAAGGATAGAAAAATCTACTTGTTAATAACATATTCCATCAATATGAAATAACCACCACCTAATTAGCACAATCGAGACATTTTCACATTGTAACTAGGCATCTTCATATTCACATAAGCAACCAAAATATTAAATTCATTGGAAGGGGATACTAACATCACATGCATTCTCATTTATTCAGATGATGTGATATCATCCCTTTCCATCTAGCATCCATATAACATAACCATGCTTCTTTCAATAATTAACCATATTAGTAGGAACTTTATCATCACAATGACCACTACATCTAACAAACATCTCTTTCTACACTGATTATTACTACGTCACTTACATCGTCTACATTAAAGTGTAGGTTTAGTATCATAGTACATTCTTTATCATGTGAGGGTTAGAGAGGTATTATAAGTAGGATGGTATGAAATCGATATGTGAATACAAACTATGGTGGAAATGTTATGTAGAGGAAATAATGAGAGTATTATTGGTCTGGTAAAGAAGATTAATATCAATGAAGAAAAAGAGAAAATGAAGATGACATTGGTGAAGAAATCAAATGAGGTGGAAGAAAAGAGTGAGGATAGGTCCACACATTTTCATGGTGTAGATTCCTCTTCCAACAGCTAGATAGTATGCAATCTGAGGGGAAGAGCGAAATGAAGATATTATGAACCCCCTTGCAGTTTGGATGTTGAGTTGTTTTCAACATGGTAGAAGTTGTGAAGGTTTTTTTTAGGTTTCAAGATGTTTTTGTTGGTTTGTAGTATTTTTGGTGAAAACTGATGAAACAAAGTATCAACATAATGAGTTGTAACAATAAAATGCATTTATATTAAATTACACTAAGTTAGTGGATGTAATTGTTAAATAGGATTTTTGAAATCATTTTGATCACTTGAGATCTTACTATATTGAGAGCTCTTGTATTTGAAAAAATTTCTTGTGAGATTAGTGTGTTTGAAACATTTTTCTTGCAAACCCCAACTTTCCTATGAATTTTATGAAAGAGTGAAATGGAAAATCCGATTTTTGTAGAACCTGAATTGAAGCCACGACCTGTGTTCAAACTATATCCATATGTAGAAATGGTGAAAGACAAATAAAGTCCATTTTTTAGGGTTTCAATCGATTGCGTCTACATTGAAAATGTGAGGGAATACATTCATTTTGGGTTGAAAGAGATTAATCATCTAAAGTTTCATGACATCTAAGATAAGTTAACTTAATCAGATTTGACTGCATTCAAGGAGCAATATAAGAACATTTTGGAAATGGGTTTGTATGTTTGGAAGGGATTTCTTGATTTCAACTATGAAGAGGTTTAGGTTAAGATAGTTATGTTGTATCCATGAAGATATATAATTTATTTGGACTAACCTACAAGATAACAATGGATTCCATTAGGGTATTAATTGGTATGTACTGCACTGGTATAATCTTGAAGAAGAAAATTGTTCCAGAGTTGATTGGTTCTAGGTCTAATGGAAGGGAAATGATAGTGTAGCATCCTAAAATTGCACCCTTTGCAATTTTGAATGCATTTGGGGCCCTCCCCTTAGTGTCCTCATCCTCATGATTGATTGGGACCTATTTATGCCCCAGTCATGCAATAAATATTATATTTTTATTTTATGCTTAGTTGGGACCCCTTAACCCTAACCCAATTAGTGGTAGGACCAGGGTGTGGCACCTTGGTCCTCATTGGGACCAGGGTGCTAGGCCCTGGTCCTCCCTATATGGGGCCTAATTTGGACCCTAGGCACTATCTCAAATTTGAGCAAGAAAACTTTCTCTATGTCGGCCTATGTCAAAAAATTAATATGTTTGATGAAAGGAAAGTATATAAGGAGGTCTTCCTTTCTCATTTGGGATAGGTGGCGAAATCGGGAGAACTACAATCAAGAAATAAAGTATCCAAGCATTGAAGCATTCATCATCAAGCATCTCTAGAGGTCTTCAAGACTGCATATTCTTCATTCATCAATTGTGCAACAACTTTACATCATTCATTTGTAAGCATGTGTGTGTGTTAGGGCTTTGTCATGTTCATGTCGTTTCATACAACATATGTGATTACATTCAAGAATCAAAGCATCATCATTTTTTATAGCAGATCTAAAGGTATAAATTTCCATTATTTATTTCAAGCATTTGCAATATTTCATTCAAGGTTGATTCCTCAACTAGGGTTTAACTTAGGCAAACCCCTATTCCCAACCTTTTCCCCTCTCTTTTTGTGTGTAGGAAATAGTTGTGCAACTGTAGTTCTGGAAATAAGCTTTAGACACAAAGACAAAAAATCCCTTTTCAATGTGCGATAAATTCAGAGGACCAAGAGGCAATGCCACAGTCCTTGCCATTTTGGGCAGTTTTCATGGGACAGATTTGAATCAGCTCATATTACCCAGATCCAGGTGTATGACTAAATACCAAACCTATATCTCAGTATTTTCTTATTTTTGTCTTCAATTTTAGTACTTTACCCTAAATCAGCATTTCAACTTACAAAAGAGGGAAAAACACATCATAATCAATCAATCCACTTAGTATTAAATTATTACTTGATTTGTGATTGGATCTAGTGAATTCTTCCTCTCTTTTGAATGTAAAGGAAATCCCCTTAGAGAAAAAATTGATTTGGTGATTTCTCCTCCTAAGTTGCAAATTGCCAAATCAATTTTTCCCCTTTACAGATAGTAGAAGATATTTTTGATCTAGCAGTTTGATATGTGATTAATATTTTGAATTAAAATATCTATTATCAAAACCAAGAGGGTTAAACCACTACTATAGCTATTCACATTGTACATCAAATTATGGTTATCGGATAGATATTCAATCTATGTGAGTTGATGAGGGGGAAGTTGCTGGAAAACTTGGATAGAATGAAGAAAAGTAAGTACCCCTTCAAATAAGGATCATTGATTATATGTTTGGCATTCATTTTTTCAATGATCTTATAATAGCTCAGAATCATGTTTGGGATAATTTTTCTCCCATAGTAGTATAAATTAGACAACATTTTAGAAGTTTTGGCACTAATAATAAATCATACAATATACTATATTTTGGTTGGTTTAAGAATTTTCAAGACACTCTGGAAGAAAGGGAAAGGTTTCCTTTTAATATAGTTTGGAAGTATAAGGATGCATTGACTTTTTGTGTAAGTAGGGATAGCTATTATATTGAGGTCATTGAGCTAAAGAATATGTGGGCATTGGAGATACCCTATATGAAGTATTAGCAAAAGAGATTTAGAGGCATATTTTCACTACAGTAATAAAAATGTCAATAAACCCATATGAACCTTGATTTTTTAATGTCGAAGATATTGAAGCTAAGATGAGGAAAGAAAAAATAGATAAAGAACATGTTAAGAGGATGGAGAAGTTATACAAGGAGATTGGTTTGCCTCTAGTAGAAAAAGCATTCGGTGTGACTCTTGTTGAGGATTCATCTATATAAGGATAATGGAGGACTACAACTATGTCTACCTCCCCTTTGGTAAAGATAAGTTCCTTCAGAATCCTTGTTTGGTCAATAAGTGAGAATAAGACACCTAGTGAAAATAGAAGGCTATAAGAAAGAGAGATGATCTAGAGCCTGAAATAGAATTAGAAATTAGTAGCTCGAATGAGGAAGAGAAGAAGGAACAATTTTATATCCGGAAAAGGTCCAAGGGAATTAAGGTCAAAGGGCTTGAAAAAGAAGAGGAGGAGGAGGAGGAAACAGTGCTTGTGATCAAAATAAAAAGATCATTGGTCACTCTAGAAGTGATCCCTACCAAAAAAAGAGAAGAAATCAATAAGAAAGTGCCTACAAAGCCTAAAGTATACAGGTGCACCTTTGACAAATAAGGAAGGATAGAGAAGACATTAATTATATATATGATTATCCTTAAAAAATCTATTGATGAAATTGAGGATAAGTTACCTAAGGAGATTTTGGAAGTATCAATCAAGAAGAGAAAGGTCGTAGTAATGAAGGAATCAAATATAAGGACTCAAACATCAAACATGGTCACCAGTCTGTTATCAAAGGAAGACATGACAAGGATCAAATAGGCCCTAAACACTAAATTCAAAATGAAGGAAAGGGTAAAATTAATTATGGGAGGAGATATAAAAGATATTTATAGGACATAAAAGCTAACAAAAGATGAAGTATTGGAGGCTATGGAAATACTAAAGGTTAATTTGTCTCCTCCTCCAAAGAAGACAAATATAGGATCTAGTTTGGGACAAATAAGCAATTTAGCAGACCAAGATAGGAAAACAGATGAGAAGAAAAGTAGAATGTTGATCCAGAGATTGTTATGGATGATCAGTTGAATACATAATAGAATGTGATGGAGGTTGTTGAGGAGAATTTAGATGATGTTGATGTAAAAGAAAGGAAAGAGGAAACGAAGAAGGAGAAGACTAAAGCAGAAAAAAGAAAAGAAAAGATAAAGAAACCAAAGGAGAAGAAGGAAGAGAAGAAAGACAATCTAGAGAAGAAACAGTTGAGTCTAGAAAAGGAGAAAGAGGATATTAGAATAATGTCAGTGGGAAAATATTCTAGACTATTTTGAAATTATGGATTAGAATTACTATAATTATAAATAAAGTTTGAACCTATTGTAAGATCAAAAGTGTTGCAAGTTCTTATGGCACAAGGTAAGATGGACTTAGATGAGTTGGCACCCCTTAATATGATACATTTGCATGATTTTTTCCACCACATAGCTAGGAATAGATACATCATTTCTAAGGTGGATTATACTTAAATGATAAATAAAACATTGAAGTTTCTCCATTAGAAAATTCTAAAAGTGAAGGTTGATGAGTCTCTTAGTGAAGAGGAGAAGTTGCAGGCTATGCTAAGTGGACTAAAGGACTATAATTCTAAATTGGAAGCAACTTTTGAGAAGAAGATGGTAGAGAAGAGGTTAGGTGACCTAGTGAATAATGTGAAGATGCACACAACTGACTACAAGAGAGCATAACCATTTTTTAGAAAAGTGTAGATAATGTTGTAGGACTATATCAATTTGGTCACAAGTGGCCTAAGTTGACTCAAGGTATACAGGATCATATAAACATTTTTGAGAATTGGATTTTAGAGGTGTCTAAGTCAATAAATTTAAGGAAGATGGAGATGCTAAAGAGAGAGTTCAATTAAAGAACCTATACATAAAGATAAATATACTAATAAATCAAAAAGAACAAATCAAGAAGGATTTATAGCAGTTGAGAGATATTATAGATGTACATTTCACCACTATAGTAAATATTCATAAAGACTCACATTAGTTAAGCAAGATAATGAAGATATTGAAGAGTCGTGAAGAATCAAATGATATTCTAATGAAGGTGGAGTCATTGTGATCTTTTTGTTTCTACAGGAGAAAATTGGAGCATTTTCTAGGGTTAGCTAAAGTTCGTCCATCAAAGTATCATAACCTCATCTTAGTAAGCTAGTTAAATGGATTTCTGATAAATAAATTTTTATTGTATACATATGCAGACATATTGACTACATAATTTTGGATTCTAGTTTTGAGGAAATATTGTGAATAGCGACAATTGTACATAGTTTGTTCAATTTTATTGTAAGAAAACACCCTTTGTCTATGATGTTAAAGGGGGAGTGATTTTAGCATTGGTACAAGTGTTATCATTAATGACAAAGGAGAATATTTTTGCAAATATGAGTTCTTATTGTCATTGATGTCAAATTTGATGATCGGGATGAGAAACTTGGTTACAATCTTTGGTTTGGATGTGGTCTAGTATAATTCAATTATAGTGGAGTGCAAATGTGATTATGTGGATGTGTAGAATCTATTTTTGGTTGCTTTAGAGGTTTATAAAGATGTATCATGATGTTTCTGAAGCTTTGGTGTTGGTTTCTTAGATCCACAGTCGGTGCTTAGTCAAGTGTGATTGTTCTAGTTGTAGACACCTCAAATTAATTAAATCAATATTTAATCAATTTAAACCTGCCAACATAATTAATTGATTTAATTGTGTTATCCTTATTCCTCGTGGCGTTAATTAAATCTAATTTAATTAATCCTGTCACTATTGTCCAATAATTAATTTATCAAATAAATAAAGTATTTCCCTATTCTCCTAAAGTCCCTCAAAAACTATTTCCTCTAAACCCACTTAGTTAATTAATTTTAATTAATTAACCTAGTCATGTGATTCCTATAAATCACTTTTCCTAATCTCACTTAGCCTAATTAATTCTTCTAGAATCTCTCATAATTCCACTTACCATTATTTCATAATTTTATATTCCCCACTCATGTCACATCAACATTGAACCTCTCAAAGAAATTCAAATTTCTTTGAATCCCTCCATGCATCCTTTATTTTGGAACTTTTAATTCCTCTCCCCTTTCCCCAAGGAATTTTATATTCCTTTTTATTCTACCAAGGCATCCTTGATCCATGCCCACCATTTCAAATCAATCTCAACCCTCCATAACCAAATCAATCTTGGCCCTTCATTTTGGTCTCCTCCAATCTATAAATTGGAGCCTCTTCTCACAAATGATCCACTTCTTGTATAGCATTCTCATGTTAATTTTCTCTTCTATTCTCTTCTATCATATCCTTATCATGTCCTCATAATTCATCAATCCAAATCCTATCAAATCCTAATCTTGTTGAGAAAAGGAGAGCAATCCACATCCACATCAAACAACGAGCACATCAAGTGGAGCATCAAAGGGGTGCATCTTCTACTTCATTAAACTCAATCCGAGGAACAAGAGACAACTATGAGGTATAATGGTGTCTTTTGCATTTTTTTGATATTTTATGTATATTTCGATTCAAACTAGCCATTTTCCTCCTCTCTAGTTTTCCCTTGGTTCATTCTAGCACACCCAGTGGAACCCACGTCCCTTATTTAATGTTTTGTTAAGCTTTTTTGTGAGTTTTTAGTCGCAAGTGTTGGAACAATGCAAGGGAATGCAAATTAGCATGGTCACCACAGGATGAGCATGAGCGCTACCTACTTCGACGCATGCACACACGCTTTAGTGCAGGTGATTCAAATTTCAAAATTCTAACATGTCTTTTTTGCAGGTCTACCAAATAGCACGAGCACCGTGGGAACAACGCGTCCGCCTGCAAGTTTCTTCTACTCACTTTCCTATTCTTGTTCTTACATATCCTTCTTTTTGTTCTTTAATTAGACATCTAAAAATACACAAAAAGGGAAAAAAATTTAAAATAAAAAAAATTGTAAGTTTTTATCTCTAATCATCCTTTTATTTTTAGAAGTCACATTTTAGCGTGAGCACTCTACAAATAGCGTTGGCACTCTGGCAAAATCCCGCCCATTTTTAAATTTTCAAAATTTGAAATTTTTTGTTGTACTAACTTGCTTCAGCATGAGCGCACACTTTTCGACATGACTTGCATCAGAATAGCACGTTCGCCTCAAGTATATTCTGCATTTTTTGAAATTTTTTGCCTTTCTGCATTTTTTCCATTTTCTCTTTTCGGGCCCCACTACGGCACCTACGCAGGCACTTACACGCGGGTGTCTGTAGAACAATGTGAGCGTTGTTTCTATAGAATTTTGTCTATTAATCATTTTTTTAGTTTTACAGGTCCTACCCGAGTGGTCCAAGACATAATAAAAATTATTGATCTAATATTTTACAAGTTTCCTAAGGAAATCCAACCAAACATTGTGTCTTTTCAATCTTTTTTCTAGGCACCTAGATCTAATTAGGGGTAAAAGAACAACTTATTTTTTTGTGTTCGAGGAAAGCGTAGAGGTAGGAGAGTATGGTCTTGTCTATATAGACAATCAGAAATCCAAACCCTTAAAACTTGTCTTATTTGCTTGCACCCTTAGCGAGCCTTCCCTCCCGATTTTATGAGACGGGAATGACCCAAGTGAGTACGGCTAAAACCCAAGCATTCCAACTCACTCTAATAAATAGGCCTCTTGGGAAGAAAATTCTAGAGGATGAATCTATTTGAGAGTTCACTCTCATATTGGGCATTTTATAGGGTCTTTAGGTCTCAATCACGCTTGTGTGACTACATCTTGCTTAGTACTTTGTAGGGCTATAGGCCTCAATCATGCTTGCATGACTACAAGGAGTAGTGTTCGATCTGAAATCCATAGTAAGAACTCCAGGATTAGAGACCACCTTGTTCACCTCTAAAAGATGGATAATCTTTGTTCAAGGGAGATAGTAACTCCCCCAAGAGACTTGCATTTTGTGCTCACATTAGCATTTGGATTCAGCTAATACGGCATTGAGAATCCATTGCATGAAACTCAATCGCCATATTTTGATTATCTATTGGGTGTGTACCTGACTCAGCAAGCAAAGTTTTTCCTCCTCATCCAACTTCCTAGGATTGCGTGATGTGTAGCCAACGTGTATTCATTGTTTGATATCTCTTGCCAAGTCCATCCTTCCTCCAACCAATCAATTCTCCCTCTTTCCAAATTCCATCTTAGCATCATCAAATCCCTGATCTATTTCTATCTATCCAAGCAATTCTCCAATCTCCAATCCACTTTCATCCATCCAAGCACCCATCCTTCCTCAAACCAACATTTTGGTCCAAATTATTCATCCAACTTTTGGTAGCCTCCCCCTTTCTTCTTCCTATCCATTCTTCCATAATCATTCTTCTTCTAATCCAATCAAATCTCCAAAATTCCAATCAATCAATCAATCCATCTTTCTAATCTACCTATCCAATCCCTCATCAATCAATCATCCAATCCTTTAACCCAATCAAATCCAATCCATCATCAATTCCCATCTAATTCCCAATCTAAAGGCTAAGGCGTCATACTAATCCAAATCAATCCTGTCCTCAATCAAATCCAA
This sequence comes from Cryptomeria japonica, assembly GCF_030272615.1. NCBI lineage: Eukaryota > Viridiplantae > Streptophyta > Pinopsida > Cupressales > Cupressaceae > Cryptomeria > Cryptomeria japonica. Next base: position 385,958,678 of record NC_081412.1, on the reverse strand, counting down.
TTCATTCCAATCCAATTCAATCAAGTCCTAATCCAAGGACCAGTCCAATCAAATCAAGTCTTAATCCAAGGACCAATCCAATAAAATCAAGTCCAATCCAAATCAAATCAAATCCAATCAATCCTCAATCCAATCCATCATTATTTGAAGACAAGTCCTAATCCCCATCTTCATTTAACATCATCTTTCTCCTTCAAAACATATTCATCCAATTCCAATCTAATCCCTCATTCTCAACATGGCTACCCAAAAATTTAAAGCTTAGTATGAGTAGATACTCATGGAAGTACATGAACCACCTCAACCTACGTACCAAATCAATCCCATAACATCCCTTCCATCTATCATATCCCCATCCATTTCATCTCAACTCACTATATCCAATCCCAGTCTATATCATATCTCTTACCCTTCCTCTACCTTTGACAAGGGAAATCCATCTTATTCCCCATCTGTATCTCCATGTTATCCCTCATCCACATATATACCTCCATCTCCCATCCCATCCATATCACAATCCCCATCCTTTTACAATATATTCATTACCTCTACTCCCCATCCAAATATTTTACTCCATAGTCCTCCAAGCATTAATCCTAATTCCCCAATTCATTATCACAATCCTTCATCTAATCCTAATCCTCTAAAATCCATATTATCCACATCCTCCAAGTCCATCATCCATAATCTTATCCAAGACATGCTAGCAAAGGAGACAAAATCCCCACCTCAAAATAAAGTTCCCTTGTCTCCTCAATTCCTTCATCCACCCCAATCACCTCCACCTCAAAACAAATCCCAATCCTCCACACTTCATGATACCCACATTCCTCCATTTACTCACATCGAAGCTTTTGTATCCTCCTCCATCACACAATCCCCACATTTCCAAACATGCCAAAAGATTGTTCCAAAGCATGCTAGCATAGAATCTTCTCCATCTCATGATGAATATCCCTCCACTCCATCTATTGATATCATTCCCTCCACCTCCTCTCATGATCATATGACTCCTCTATCCAGCCCTCTCCCTCCATCTCATGATCCTCTCCCATATCATAATCCAATCACCCCTTCAACTCCAGCTCATGATACCCCCCCCCCTAGTCAATATCAAAGTATCCCTTCACCTCCATGTCATGATCCTAATCTTCCTTCCACATCCCATCCCCCTCAAAATGGACTTGCATCTTGTTTCTGAAATAATAAGGGTCCTCAAGCTAATGATCAAGATGTTGGTACATCCTCTATTCCCCCTAAATCCAAAAATCCTTCATGCAAATCAAAATCTTGCCATCCCTCGTCTTCCACATCCATTTTGGGACCCTATACTCTAAATCTAAATCCTCCATTCCTTCCATCCATTTTGGGTCTTTACATCCCTCCGTCCATCACCCCATCGCCTCAAATAATCCCTAAGCAAGATCAAAAAAGGCACACATCATTGAATCCCTCCCAACAATCTCCTTTCATCATCCCACCATCCATAAAATCCATCAACCCTTCATCCTCATACACTCGTCCCATTGCTATTGGAAGCAATTTGGATACCCAATCTAAAAAGCATAAAGCTCAAAATCTAGAAAAATCAAAGGATCAACATGTCCCCTCAAAATGACATGCTCAAAAGAAAAATATGATCCAAAAGAAAGAAAAATCAAAGAGGCCACAAAGGCCCCAAAAGAAAAAATCAAAATTATGTGGATCCCCAAACTACTCAAAGAAGCAATGAATCTCAAAGTAAAATAAAAATTGGCATCCAAACTTGCTAATCTAAAAGCTCCATCCATTCATAAGTCCTCAAATCCTCCATCTTCAAAATCCATTTTTGGTCCTTATGTCCCAAAATCCACCATCCCAAACCCCATCATGCCCTTCTTCAATTTTGGATCTTTATGTCCCAAAATCCACATTTTATCCTCCATCTAATTCAAAACACTCTCCTCCACTACTCCACCACCCTTCAACGTGTGTGCCAATGTTGATCTTCCACAAAATTTTCAGAACCCCATTCATTATCCACCACCCATTTTTCACAATCCCATTCCGTTAGTCCAATCCTTTGCAAATCCTATCTCCCAATATGCATTTCATCTCCCCAATTATTACCAACATCTATGAGCATGCCTCCAGTTCAAATAAATTTTAAAGGGTTACATCCATGGAGCTAGATGCTCCTCCCTTCCTCCTTCACACATCCACTATCTTCCATATCCACTTATCTTCATCCTTATCCATCCAAACTATTCCAAAAATTCAAAAATCAAAAAATCAAGAAAAGTACCCAAAAAAAATGAAAAAAGGCAAAAAAGTAAAGAAAAATCATTTCATCCAATGGTGAAAACCACTTCTTGTGGTGCCTTGGGTAGGTACCATGATGAAAACTTGGCAAACAAGAATCATGTGTAATCCCCCCTCTTGCACTCTAAACTAGGGGGAAAGCTTCATCCATGCAATCCTACCATCCACATTCCTTACCTTCTATCTGCATCCTATCTAAGTCCATCCTCCTTTCCTATCTTTGGTCTTGATCTAATAGAGGCAAAATAATCGTGCTTTGGAAAACACAAGCCTTAATCCTCTACCATCCATATCAATTACAAATTATCCTTCCATCTCATACATCTTTATCCACCATCCTTGCATCCTTAATTCCACTACCTCTAGTGTGGGGCATTGCACTCCTTTGCAGCATAGTCCTTGGGTCTCCATCACCCTGCCCTTTATTCCTCCATATCCTATACATATCCATCCACTCAATCCATCTATCTCCTATCCAAACAATATCTCCATCCATCCATCCATCCTTTTACCAATCCTTGGTTCTCCCTTGTCATTGGTTCCAGTCAATCAAATCTTATCCACCAATCCACCCCATCCTATCCAATTATATTTTTAATCCAATCATATTCTCCATCACTTCCAATTCAATAATTAATCCCATCCCCAATCCAAACCTATTCAATCATCCATCCCCCTTTTCATCCTATCTAATCATTTATCCTTCTTCCAATCCTATCCAATCCATCAAACTAAGATTTCACATGTACTTGAGCTTACACTGACTTGTGCCTAATCCAGACACCAATCCAAGCACTTGTGCTAATCAAATCCAAGTGGAAATCCTCTTATTTGCATATATTTCACATCCAACTTATCTTTTGTCATCCATCAATCTATCCACACCCTGCCCATCAGGATGAATCCTTCCCATGTCTGGCAGTTATCCAAATCCATCACCTACCCCATTGGGATGAATCCTTCCCATGTCTGGCAGTTCATCCAAATCCATCACCTGCCCATCAGGAGGCATCCTTCCCTAGTTCAGTAGTTTACCCAAATCCATGTCCTACTCTTGGCAAGAGATGTCAGTTGGTCATGTGCATTTTGTTTGCATGCTTGATATTTTCCCTTTAATGTCCATCTTGTGTCCCAAGACTATACTTGTTCAGGATTTCCTTGATCATCCTATATCTTGGTATGTCCCAGCTTGGGTATAATGGGGCATAGTTTTCATGTCATGGAGTGTTTGAGGGTCTTTCTTGTACGAATCGACAACCCTGCATTAGTGTTTATCAACACTTGCATGGTTGCGTGCAAGAGATTCATGTCTATCTGAGCATCAGTCCACGCCTTGGATCTTTATATCATCTCAGTTCTTATAATCAGTGGTGTAGACTATCCATGGAAATATCAAACCTAGGTTTTCTCTCTATATTTGCTCAACAATAAATCCAATCCATTTATCATTTCTTTCACAAGACTCAAATCCATTCTTTAATCATCTTCATCCTTTCATCACCTAGTCTTCTCATCCATTTTGAGAGCGCACCCGTGTTCTTCGAACCCGCATGTCCTCTCAAGGGGGCATACAACTACTTCCTCATCATCCCTCCTCCTTGTTGTTCTTCCTCATCTTATGATTGGGGAATCATGCTACTAGACCTTATCCTTTTCTTCCACTATATTTTATTCTTCTTTGATATAACATCACTTCATGATGCTATATCAAAGAGGGGAAAAATGTAGACACCTAAAATTAATTAAATCAATATTTAATCAATTTAAGCCTGTCAACATAATTAATTGATGTAATTGTGTTATCCTTATTCCTCTTGGTGTTAATTAAATATAATTTAATTATTCCTGTCACTATTGTCCAATAATTAATTTATCAAATAAATTAATTATTTCCCTATTCTTCTAAAGTCCCTCAATAATTATTTCCTCTAAACCCACTCAGTTAATTAATTTTAATTAATTAACCTAGTCATGTGATTCCTACAAATCACTTTTCCTAATCCCACTTAGCCTAATTAATTCTTCTAGAATCTCTCATAATCCCAATTACCATTATTTCACAATTTAATATTACCCACTCATGTCACATCAACATCGAAACTCTCAAAGAAATTTAAATTTCTTCGAATCCCTCCATGCATCCTTTATTTTAGAATTTTTAATTCCTCTCCCCTTTCCCCAAGAAATTTTATATTCCTTTTTATTCTCCCAAGGCATCCTTGATCCATGTCCACCATTTCAAATCAATCTCAACTCTTCATAACCAAATCAATCTTGACCCTTCATTTTGGCCTCCTCCAATCTATAAATTGGAGCCTCTTCTCCTCACAAATGATCCACTTCCTCTATAGCATTCTCATGCTACTAATTGTCTCATCTATTCCCTTCTATCATATCCTTATCATGTCCTCATAATCCATCAATCCAAATCCTATCAAATCTTAATCTTGTTGAGCAAAGGAGAGTAATCCACATCCACATCAAGTGGAGCATCAAAGGGGTGTATCTTCCACTTCATCAAGCTTAATCTGAGGAACAAGAGACAACTATGAGGTATAATGGTGTTTGTTGTATTTGTTTCATATTTTATGTATATTTTAATTCAAACTAACCATTTTCCTCCTCTCTATTTTTCCCTTGGTTCACTAGTGTCAGTGTATAGGAATGTGTTGCATTATTATACCTATCAGTATTTTGGTGATGCAATTTAATTATTCAATATTGTAGATATTTCTTATTCTATCTTGGAAATTTGTAAGTATTCTTAGTGTTCTATATTGAAGTTTGTGCAAATTTGTGACAGAGTGCTTTAATAGTTGTATCTTTTACACTTGACCTATAATATTTTGGTTCGTGCAATTGCATGTGGATCTATGAGTAATATTTTAGGATGGATAGGAAGGTGTGTCGACTTGGTGTGAAGCTTCACCCATCTCATTTTCCCTTCTGCATTATATTGGAGTTTTATTTTGGGTCAGTAGTCATATATTTGTATGTTACATCTAATAAGGTTGACCTAATTGATATCATTGAAGTTGTTTATATATAAAAGATAGAATTATAATGTAAAGATATAGAGAATTTGTGTCTTGTGTGAATTGTATATCAATAGTTACAATTGTCCAGAAGTCATTCAGAGCAATGATGAAGACAATTTCTGATATTTTTTGACTTTTGAAGTGTGATCAAAATTTAAATGGATGTGCTTCTTTACAATTCAACCCTATTTGTCCTTTTATCTAGAGTATTGTATTTTTCCATGAAGAAGTGATCTTTAGTGTGTAGAATTTTCTTTTATATCATTCCCTAAGGTTGTGTGCCTTATCCTTGCAACTCATCTAAAGGGAAATGAGCTCCTTGGCCTCTTGCCTAAACATTGTAACTCAATTATTCATATAGTGAGATAGTCCTCACCATGGTTTTTCCCAGTTTGTGTTTTCCACTTAAAAATCTTGGTGTTATTTTGTGGTTTTTTTTATTATTTAAATTGTTTACTTTCATGCATAAAGTATGTTGAATGAATGGTAAGTAAATAGGGTTAATTCATATTAAGTTTTTGTATATGTTGATTCACCCCTCACCCCCCCTCTCAGCATCCAATAGTGTTCAACAAAACCATCCATCTAATTCATATAAAAAATTATTTTAAGATTAAATTCTTAAAAAAATAAAATCTTGAGAAGTTTAATCCTTGACAAGATGGAAATAAATATTTAAGGTTCAAACCTTACCCTTGGAATATCTTGGAAGCTTATATGTCCGAAAATAAATATTATTTTAAACTATAAAAAAAATCATACTAAGGATGAGGAAAAGTAGGTTAGAAAGATCAAATGCTCACAATAAAGAATTAAAGCATACAAATAACCTTGTTATACCTTTTGTCTTCAACTTATCTAATTGAGCTTGAAGTGGAAGTGTGCACCCTTGACATCCACTTGATTTTATCCTTAGGATTGAGGAATTAGGATTTCTCTCCAGTACACAATAGGTTGATAATATTGGATGATGGGTTTTGATTTAGCTATGGAAAGATTTGGGTATAATGTTGGTGTAATGGATGATTTCTTGATTCAAACTGACACCATGACAATGTAGAAAATGTTTGATTATTTGAGAGGAGATGAGACTCCAATTTATAGATTAGAGGGGCCCAAAATGGATGGTCAAGATTGAAGAGGAATGGAGGGCTAAGATTGAATGCAAGTGGAAGAGGATTTGAGAGGAGAAGTTGGAGATCCGAGAGATTTGTCATAAAGGGATTTCTTGTCTCCACACTTCTCAAGTACATGGGGAAGAGTTCCCTAAGTACCTTAGGAAGAGAATAAAGAAATTTAAAACTCCTTGGGAGAGGATAAAGGGAATTAAAAATTACCAAGAAAGAGAGGCATGGGGAGAATAAAGGATAAAGGAACTAAAAATTCCATGGGAAGAGAGGGCATGGGGAGATTCAAGGAATTGGAAATTCCTTGGATACACAAAAGTCAATGGTATTTAAGGTTGGAGGATGAGATAGGAAAGCCATTTATGGAAAAGAGTTGACCCATCCCTAATAAAGATGATTAGGGATGTGCAAATGATTAAGGGGAGTGACTACGTGGGATAATGGATGATTAGAATGCAAGAAAATGGGACATGAGGAAAGAGAATGAGTGGAAGAACATAAAATTGAAGAAAATGGTGACCATGATTAGGCTAAATGATAGTGATTAAGAAGGTGATTTCTATGAATCAAAGACATTAGTTAATTGATTGAAATTAATTAACTAATTAGGATTATAAGGGAATGTTGGCTAAGGTTGATGAATTGAAATAATTCTTAGAAGAATTAAATATAATTAATTTTGAGAAGAAGGACTGACATAATTAATGCAATTAATTATGTGAAAAGACTAAATTAATTAAATATTAATTTAATTAATTTTAGGCGTCTACATTTTATCCCTCTTTTACGTGGCGATAAATTAGCAATGGGTAAAAGAAAAAGAAAGATGCCCCACTGTGGAAACATGGGTAAGGGATTCCCCCTTGAGAATTTAATCAAAAAAAATTAGAATTGTTACAAGAAAAATCTTGGAAAAAGAAGAAAATAGTGGGAAAAGATGAAGAAGATGAGAATACGGAGGAAACGAGGAAGAGGAATGGAAAAAATCAGAAAGGAAGTGGAGAATGAGCGACATAAGAGCAAAAGAAGGGCTTTTATAGCCCACACGGGTCCCATAGAAGGGTAATTTTCACAATCACATATCCATGAGAAATAGACAGATCAGAGTAGAAGAAACAAAGATGGTGAGGATTCCACAACACAAGTAATGTGGTGAGAGGGTCAAACTCTTCCAATGGCCACAAGAGTACGGACCATCAATAGGTACCTCTAACCTAACTTCATCATTTGAGTAAGTTAGCATTTATTAGGGGTCATAAATGAGGGTCAAAATCTATTATTGTGTAGATGTTGATTTCTATTCTTGATGATCAATACTTATGAGATGGATCCCCATTCATGTAGGTGGAATGTTGACTGCAAAAGCATTGATTGAGGGATCGATGTTTGTAATGGGAGGGAAGAGGGAAAGTGGTAGATTAAGGACCATCACTTATGCCTTGTAGAACAATGCATAGGGTGTGGTTTTGGCATCTCTGCAAGGAGAAATGTCATCTCTGCCCCCAAAGGGAAAAGGGAGAAAAATGGATAAATGAAAAAAGGGTAGGAAATGGCTAGGAAGAGGGGGTTTAGCTAGGAAATGGCTGACATGACTAAATTCATGGATGTAGGACATGTTAGGTCCACTATAATAATGAGAGTGTTGGTTGTTGATGAGGCAATACCGGAGCTAACTAATAAGCACAAAGAGGATGGTTCTATGATATGTCAACTTGCACTGGTTTCATGAGTGGTTGAGGATCCAGTCACACACAACTATGATTGCAACACTTGTGGAGTGTTGGCACAGTGACATGTGTTCTTTCCATCTACCTACTAGAGAGGCATCCATTACCCTATTGGATGTATGATGCATTCTATGAGTGCTTAATTATGACTTGATCCTAGAGTATTGATTAGAGTGTTGGGAGAACCATCTTTACCACTTGTGCCAGACTTATGACCCATTGATGGACAAGATGCAAATGGTCCTCGAGCGAGCCATGGAGTATCCTTGATGGATGCCTTGATTGGTCTTGTATATATATGGATTGATTAGTGGTTGGATGATGCCCAACCTCAGTGTGCATGGTTTCTCTATTTCTTGGTTTAGGTGTTTATATCACATCATAGAGGACATAGTGCAATTTGCTTGGGGATATGTCATACTCGGACAACTTTATCACAATATTCATATGTGTATCTATTGATGATAGAAGAACCTGGGTTATGGAGTTACTCCTCTTCATATATATGGGAATTCAAGAACATAGTCTTATGTTAGCCTCTAGGAGTCAAGGAGCGATGATCAAAGTATCCCTATGTGGACAGGTATGGAGGTTTGTTGCATTACATCCAAGTGGGCTTGATGGGTTATTGGTGTCACTACATCGATGAGATGATTGACTTTACTAGGCATCCATATAGATTATGCAAGCAATGGAAGGAGGATGCATACTGTATGTGGGAAAAGTGGGTTGTTAGAATTTAAAATGTGAAAAATATGTAAAATACCAATCCACACACACACACAGGACTTCTTGATGCAAGCTATAGAGTAACGATGCGTTACTCAGCTTCCCAAGGAGGGTCCCATGGTTCTCTATCTCACAATGTCCCTCAAACCAATGTTTTGCTCTCAGATTACTGAGCAAAATGGCTTAGGGATGGCAAATATGAGAACGAGAGAGATTTTTAATCGATTTTAGCATGAGATGTGTTATAAGCTAAATGAAATGCTAGAAATGCAACAAACTGAATGATAAGATGACGAGATTAGTATGAAGATTATCCTAGCATACTATATTTACTCTATGATGGAACTAAAATGATAAATAAACTACTTTAGCATGCATATTCATGATTAATTCTGATCTAAAAGAGGCTAAATGAAGAGCATATATAAAATGAAAGCTTGAAACAATTTGAGCATAAGTGTGATGCTTCAAATTTGAAAGATAGTTGATTGTTTTGAATGGAGGAATGAGAGCTCTATTTATAGCATAAACAGGGCAATGGATGGTCAGGATTGAATGGCTTAATCAAGGGCCAAGTTTGAAAGTTGGGGATCCATGTGCACAATTTGCACCAATGAAATGGTGACAAGTGTCAACATAGGATTGGGTTGAGAGAAGAGGTTGGAGGCATTAAAGGCCTGAGAAGACCTCATGGTTATCTAAAGGCTAAGGGTCAAGTCTAAGTTAGGTTTAGTCACTGAATTAGGATCTAATCCAAGGATAAACCTTTGTGCAAATGTTTAGGAGATAATCATGGTCAAAGCATTAATGACCTGATGAGACCCTTGGGTAGGATAGAGGTTGAGTCAAAACAAATGTTTTAACCATGTGGGAGGGTTTGAAATAACCATTAATGGTTATTGGAGACTTTGTGGATTAAGTGGTTGAAGGTTGGAAGCCTTCAATGGTTTTCAAAGACTTTAGGGTTTTAGTGGTTGAAGGTTGAAAACCTTCAATGGTTATCCAAGACTTTGGGCCATTTGAGAAGTGACCTCCCTTTGCTTAGGGATGTGACAAAGTTTAGAGGGGGTTTAGGTTAATTAGAATTGGTTAGAAGATTCTAGAAGGAATCAGGAAGGGGTTTGGGATTTTGCAAGTGGATGGGGGATAATAGGATTTAATTGAATTATTTGATTTTCATTCAATTTGGTTGTAATTGAATAAATTTGATTTATTCAATTTAGGATAACTATTTAATTAAATTTGGATTTAATTAAAAGTGGCTAGGGGGATTTAATTGAATAAAATGATTTATTCATTAAATAGTATAGTGAATTTAATCAAGTGATTTACTTAATTAAATAGAAGAATGTAGATAATTTAATTAAATTGGATTTAATTAAATAGAGAAATGAACATAAAATATTCATTTTAGGAATATGGTCATTTTTATACGTCTACACATACTATATGTCTTTTGTCCAGACATAGTGTTGGTTGATGGGCCACACTATCCATATTGTTGATCAGTACCTACCTCACTAGGTGATGTTGTGATTTGGCATACAATGGGATATTGTCAACAAGGAGCACACACATCCTTGATTTGCCTGAGAGATAGGCACATGGGGAGACTCCATAAGCCTATTTGAGGCTCAAACTAGTTGGATAGGGATGAAGTCAGTGGATTGGGACCTTAGACCAAACGTCTTAGACGTTGGGATGACATGTGCCTACACAACATGGTGGGAGTGCCACCAACCAATTCGACTTACTATACCAAGTGTGATACTACCGAATGAGATAGCTCTTGCATTGGACTAGGTGATTGGGGGAGACAAAGATGATGGGAGGATTGGAGGGGAGGGAGGAGATGGATGAGAGGGAGATAGGGGGAGGAGATAGAGGGGGCAAGAGAGGACAGAGAATAGTGAGAGATCCAAGGAGAGGATGGGGAGAGGAGCCTAAGGTGCACAGGTACATGTGCAAGAAAAACCTATACAATTACAAGGATAGGGGGGAGGAAATACATAGATCCCAATGGCAGCACCACCAATAGTGCCTCCACTAGTTTAGCCATAGGTATAGGTACTCCCATAGTTTATCCACAACCTCAAATTAAATAAGTTGTGTTGGACTAGATTACCTTGGAGAGGGACATAGATATATTGAGCATTGATCCTACAAATAGAGGTGGATAGGGAAAGGGTGAGATTAGATGGCCTGCAAGCAAAGAGGGGCATGCTATGGGTGGCTCTAGATATAGTGATGTAGAAAAGCAGAATGCTTTCCAGACAATGGTAGATGCTACTGCTAAGGTACTATAGGAGGCCCAGAGAGGGGAGATAATGGAGAGGATTGACCAACTTGAATTATAGTTGGATGGATTGAGAGCACAACTCACTCATGCATAGGCTGATGTTAGTTGGATCAAAGGAGAGAGGGATATATCTAGAAAGCTACTAATTCCTGCAGGCATGGTATAGGTTCTCACTGAGGTTACAAGAGCTCAAATATAGATTGAATGGATGTCTTAGGAGACACAGTACTACCAAGACCTCTCTCATTGGGTCATTCCCACTAAGTAGAGGGAAAAATCATATGCTGAGAGTACCACATGATAACACACACAAAGCCAATAGTCAAGGGGATCGGTGGGTATGCGGGCACCTCCTCCTCCATGAGGAGGACCCTCAAGAGGGTGGGTGGATCTAGGTGGAAATAATAGAGAGAGAACTAAATAGCTCATAGACTCTCATAGTTTTGATGACCCTTCGAGGATTATATTTAATTATACTATGATTGGACACGTTATATTTTTTGATATATATATGAGATGGCTCATGATTTTGGCAGTGATTCATTTATCGTTGTACTTGTGATGGATATTAATTATAGATTATGATGCATTTGATGATGAATTTATGATGATGCATGCTTATGTTTCTGTGATTATGATGGTGATTATGATGTTTCTAATAGGCTTTATGATGCAAGATGGATATATGCATGTATGGATCTATGTAATGTGTGTGTAGTTAATATGAGATGCATATGTGAGGGTATGATATGATACATATGAAATGTTCCTAACATATGGTGTATACAAGATGGATGACATGTATTTTTATATGATTTCTATGTGATGTGTGTGCAACTGGGATATGATGATAGGGATATATAATGTATATGATGGTACCTAAACTACTATGTATGATAGATGTATTATGTATGCCTATATATATGATGCTTATATGGTTCTCTGACAAATGTGGGGAATGTAGGATGTGTTAGGATTCCCAAAGATACTGAGAGGGGGGTTGAATCAGTATCTGATCGGTAAGATAATTTTCTCAACTTATAACATGAAAAACATATTAAAACTATGTATCGGTAAACCAGAAATAATGCAGCAAATAAGAATAACAACCACGACATGAAAAGCACACCATAACACAATATTTAATGAGGAAACCCAATGTGGGAAAAACCTCGGTGGGATTTGTGACCCACAATATTCACTTACTGGCCAATAAGAGAATATTACTACTTACAATAGGGGCCTACACATGCAGGAAGGCCAAGTGCCTAGAGCTCACTACTCAGTTACAAAAGAAGTCACACTGACTTAAAAAAATGGATTATACAAATCCAATGTCTTGTACTCCTTCAGATCAGCATCTTATATGCTAGATTCAGTACTAGTTTAAGCTCTGCTACATATATAAACCCTTAACCTAATAATTTGCACATTAGGTCTGCTATATTCCTTTTTATCAATTGCCTCTTAAATGATCTACAATGATCTCATACATATATGAGTCATATTACAATCTTCCATGTTGGCCTACAAAATATTTTACAATTAATAACAAAATATGTTTATACAAAATTGTTGTTGGCCAAGATGTTGATATTCTTCCTTTTCGGTGCCGGTGTTCTGTATGTCGGTGTAGAGTCTGTCGGTGTCAGTGCTTGAGTCTACCTGCTAGTATCACATGATTGTAAGGTTTCCATCAATGACAATACCTTCAATCACCTACAATTTCTCATTGGAGTGTGCATTTGCCAACAATCTCCCCCTTTGGCATTGATGGCAACACTCATGAAAAAAATCAAAAAGTGTCCAAAAAGATGTCCAAAAAGAATCTACCAAAATTTTTCTTACCAAAACTGTGTGCCCAAAAATGTATGCTCCCCCTGAGCTGATGATGTCCTATTCTGATCATTTTTCTCATCACACTACTCCCCCTTTGACATCAATGGCAAAGGTTGTCATTCGCTATCAATGGAGTGTGGTTCATGCCTAGATTTTTGTAACCGGTGGGTTACAATCTGGAATATATCTGCCAAAACCATATTTAAACTATCACTGAATCTTTTGCTTTCATGTAATGCCTCTTGTGTCTCTGAACTATACCGATGAGTATGTGCATTTTCTCTTTCGATGTCTTAAGTCCGAGAACCAGAGCCTCAGAAATTTATTTTCTCAAAGAAATGAGGTAGTCTAGTTTTGGACCAAGTTTACATTTTAAGCTCTTTTCCTTATGCTTAACTTTCTCTTTGTCCTTCTCTAACATCTCAATTTTCTCTTCTAGGTCTGCAATTTTCTTTTCTATCTCCAAAAATGAATCGGATGTACCTATTAGATTGTCAGCATTATTGTTTATTTCAGTTTGAGTTATGTTGATCTCTGAATCTATATCCTGTGTCAAGATGTCTATTTTGCAAAATCCTTGTACATTTTCTTAAAATCCAAAATTGTTTTTCCTAGATCCCATAATAAGGTGTCCATTTTCTCCTTGTTCTTCTTCACAATTTCCTCAAAGAATTTCTCTTTTTCCTTAATCATTCTCTCCTTAAATGTGTCCTCATTTATTTGATCAACTGTCAAAATGTTATCAGTGATGAATTTAGACAATGTGTCTAGTAGACCTAAAGAATCCTTATTATTCACAATGCATTTAGGTGCTATCAATTTAAGAATAGGGATTATATCATATATAGCCTTATAGGCTTGTGCATTGCACTCTGTTATCTTCTTTATTGAATCCAATAAGACCTCTGTTACATTTTGAGGCCAGAATTCTGACATTGAAGTACCAGATGTTTGCCCAACTACTTTCACAATATCCATGCTACCGGTTGTAGTAATCAACTTTCTTGATTCAACCTCCGGTAGGTCAGTCTGTGTTTACATTTCTACTAGTAAAGGTTTAGGCTTTTCACTTTTAGTTGGTGGCACTGTCTCTGTCTGAACTTGTGTCTCAACCTGTTTCTGTTCTGGTTTCTCCATCTATGTCTCAGAGGGTTTCTCTGAGCTCTCAATAGCCAGTTTCTCAGATGTAGTCTCTGTATGCACTTCCGGTTTCTCAGTTTGTACCTCTGCACTGTCCATTTCCGGTTCTCCTGATTATTTTTCAGTTTTATCTACTAGTTCTTCTAATGTTTTACCAGTGGTGTCCTTTGTTGATTGCTCTGTTATAGTAGGTTTTTATGTGCTAATTTTTAATAGTGTTATTAACCTCAACCTCAACATCTGTAGTCAGTGACTTAGTAGTCACTTCTTCCTTCTTATCCTTAGTGGTTTCTCTGTCAACCACAACATTCACTTCCTATGTGTCTATATTTATAGTGTATAAAATTTTGGACTTAGGATTAGTATCCTCTAGTGGAGTCTCCATACTCTCAGTGGTTGATTGAATGTTTGTAGTATGTGCTAGTGGAGTATTAGGAAGAGGTGGGATCACATTATCAGTTATTTTAAGGCTTGGAGGTCCACCTACCTTACCTTTTCCCTTATCCCTGTCCTTTTGGTATACTCTGATAGTCTTGGATCTTAGTACTCTTCCTATTTCTCTTTTTCTACAAATAATATGTCCCATGCATCTGTTGTTTCCTCAGAGACTTCATTCACTCTACCTACCATCAGTGCTACATGTCGATGAGCAGTTGAAAACACTGTTCGGTTATCCTCACTGATTAATTTGTCTATTTCATCAGGTGAGTTAACTGGATGCACTACAAGTAATTTTTCAATTTTTATTTTCTTATCTATCTCAACAATGGCTACCCTTCGAGCTTCTAATCTTCTATACAAATCGTTTGGTATTTCATCAAGAATTTCCATCAAGAATTTCTTGTAAATATCCAAGTGTAAAATTACACTGTTCTCTATGCTTTCTTTGTCATTAGCAAATAGTGAGTTGTATAGTTTTCTAATGTTTTTCAACTTTCCACCTTCAGTTATTTCACTTAAGAGTTTATCCAATGGAGCAATATCTTATTTTACCTTCTTCTTCTTCTTAGGAGCTAACTTCTTCACTAGAGGCCTCACTGCCTATTGATTTTGTCTTGTTTTTCTAGGAGTGGGTGAGGGTATCGGTGAGGGTTTTCTTTTCCTTTCAACGCTTTTGAATACCATTGGCATATCACTCTCAGAGGAAGTTCCAACCAATGAAAGATGAGCTTCCAGTTGAAGTCCTTCCAACTCACTTTCTTTTATACCAGTTTGTTTCAAAACATCTTCCTTAATTACCTTTGTCTGTCGGGTTCCTTTCCTTACTATTTCTTCAACCTTCTTAACCCTTTTTCTTGAATGAAATTCCACTTTCAATTGGTTCTACATTTCCAAAGACTTTCTTAGTGGGTTCCTTTGGTGCTTCAATGAGGGCTTTTGCATAAGTTTCTATAATATTATCATTTGTTTCATAGCCCATTTCAATTACCCAGATAGTTGTAGGGACAATTGCCTCCATCCAGATTTCATCTTTCTTGATTACAAAACATATTTCCTTCTGATATTTATCTACAATTGCCTATGATAGTCTTACTCTTGTTTTCATTCGAGCCTTCAATGCTTGAAAATTCTCATTTGTGTTTTTCTCTCTGTCTTCTTCCATATTGTTTAATAAATTCAATAGTTGCTTTCCTACTGGTATGTCAAAGCCAAAATCTCTTCTACCAATACTGGGTACTTGCTTAGTAATGTAAAACATTAGGCAAACAAGAAAATTTCCAAATCTAAAGGTTCCTTTCTTGTCTCCTTTAATCTTCTTTAGATTGTCTATAAATTCATCTTTGAGTCATTCACACACATCTATTCTAGCATTATCATTTACCATGTCATATGCACTTTTGATACATATGCTAGAAACTAAGTTCAACCTATTTGCATGTGTGGCTTTGTAACCTAAGATCATACTGATAAATCTGACATTGATGTCCTTTATATCATTTTTTACATCATTTACCCTTAGAGATCTTTTTGTCAAAAGTTGCCCCAGTTAGTTTCATCACTGTGTCATTTGGGGCCTTCTTTGTTATGTCAGGCCTGCTACCGATGGAATGTAACCCTATTACTGCTTTTACTACTTCTTTGGTGATCTTATGGATGGAATCCAACCAAAATAATTCTCTATGGACTCTACTTAGAACTATTCTTATTACATCTTCGGGAAAATTAGGAATACTAAGAATATCCACAAAGCCTAGGGTTTCTATTATCTTGTGTTCCGGCTTGACATTACCATCTACACCACAAATCACAGTCCTATACATGTTTTTGATCTCATCATCAACTAATTCCTCTATATGACAATGTATGTATATCCTAGGGTCTTTAGCATATACTACTCCCTTAGGAATTTGAGAGAATGCACCTATGCTATCATCTTTCTTTGAAATTTTGGGAACCAGTTTGAATACAAGTCTAGGGTGCTTAATAACCTCAATCACAGTAGGTTTTGCAATAAATTGAGGAGTGGATGAAGAAGCCATAGCTATAAATACTTCAATCTTCCTTAAGGATGAATGTTTGGATGAACTGCTTCACTTTTTCGTGAAGGATGTCTTTGCTCAGAAATTTTCGCACTCTCAAAGATTTGAATGCTCGGTGAATGAAAAAG
This sequence comes from Cryptomeria japonica, assembly GCF_030272615.1. NCBI lineage: Eukaryota > Viridiplantae > Streptophyta > Pinopsida > Cupressales > Cupressaceae > Cryptomeria > Cryptomeria japonica. The sequence continues at coordinate 385,941,870 of NC_081412.1, read as the reverse complement.
GAGCCAAAACACTTTCTTTATAATGTTATTTTGTCCAACTACCACATTTAATGCTTGTCAGTTTAAGTCACAACTTAACTCATCTATCGGTATTGAAGTAATTTGACTTCTTACCATCAACCGAGGCTATAATAGCATGTTTTTCAATTTGTTGCTAAACACCCAAAGGATATTCCTTCAGTTAGATGAAGAGTCTCCTGTCGATGGAGTGTTACTCTATTCTACCGATGGAGGAGTATTCCCATCAACATTTTGATCTGACTTTCTAATCCATTGTTTTGAGAATTCTTTCTTTACCTCTTCAACCTTTTCTTTACCCTTCAAACTAGGACCTTTGTTATTTGTTGGTGATGTCTTACTTCTACAAAATTTTGCAATATGTCTAATTTTGTTACAAGCATAACAAGTCACATTGTTTTTTTTTAATAGCTTTCCCATATCCTATGTCGGTTTGTGTTCTGCATTGATTAGATAGGTGTCCAAATCTTCCACAAACATAACATCTTACATTCATTCTGCAATTTTCTGAATTATGACCAACTTTGTTGGATTTAGAACATTAACCGGTGAGTGTATTAGTGTTCTAATAATTTTTAGATCTACACTGATTTTCTCTATGACCATACTTGTTATAGTTTAAAAATTTCCCATTGAATTTGAATTTGTAAGCATTAGGTTGTCTTACTGGTTTACTATGATCATGATTGTTTGCAGTACCACCAATTTCAAAGCCAAGGCCATTTGTATCACCATTAGGTTTCTGATTCTTCAGCATGTCAATAAGTTCTTCTGAACTTTTCTTGAATTTCTCTTTGTCTTGATTTGCAGCAATCAATTCATTCTCCAAGATTCCTTTCTGTCTCATGAGTTTAGTTCTGTCATTTTGTGTATGCATCAGATCTGTCTTCTACATATCATTTTCATGACTGCGTCTTGTGTTTTCATTTCCAGCATCATTCAATCTTCTAACCAAGTCTTCTTCATTCTTCTTCTGATTTTCAGTTTCTTTGCAAAATTGCATAGTCATCTCTTGCATCTCATTCTTTATTGTAGTGTTTTTTTGTCGTAGCTTGTTCACCATATCATTAAGAGTTTCCTTTTCATCTTCCTCATTCTGCATCTTCTCACAAAGTTCTCTTCTTTTATTTATTTCTATAGTGTAATTTTCTTGAAGTCCTCGAATGATATCCTGTGCAGCCTTCAGATCATCTTCAAGTTTGATATTCTTCACATTTTCTGCATCATAGTTTGAAAGAGTTGTTTCCAATTGCTTTCTCAAGTTTTCCATCTCTGCCGGTGACAAGATCTTCCTCAAGTTGTTAGGCTTTTGAAAATAGGGGACTAGGCTCTGATACCAATTGTTAGGATTCCCAAAGATACTGAGAGGGGGGGTGAATCAGTATCTGATCGGTTAGATAATTTTCTCAACTTATAACATGAAAAACATATTAAAATTGTGTACCAGTAAACCAGAAATAATGCAGCAAATAAGAATAACAACCACAACATGAAAAGCACACCATAACACAATATTTAACAAGGAAACCCTGTGTGGGAAAACCTTGGTGGGATTTGTGACCCACAATGTTCACTTACTGGCCAATAAGAGAATATTACTTCTTACAATAGGGTCCTGCACATGCAGGAAGGCCAAGTGCCTAGAGCTCACTGCTCAGTTACAAAATAAGTCACACTGACTTACAAATATGGATTATACAAATCCAATGTCTTGTACTGCTTCAGATCAGCATCTGCTATGCCAGATCCAGTACCAGTTTAAGATTTGCTACATACATTAACCCTTAACCTCATATTTGCACATTAGGTCTGCTATATTCCTTTTTATCAATTGCCTCTTAAATGATCTACAATGATCTCATACATATATGGGTCATATTGCAATCCACCATGTTGGTTTACAAAATATTTTACAATTAATAACAAAATATGTCTATACAAAATTATTGTCGGCCAAGATGTCAGTATTCTTCCTTTTTGGTGTCGGTGTTCTTTATGTCGGTGTAGAGTCTGTCGGTGTCAATGCCTGAGTCTACCTGCCGGTATCACATGATTGTAAGGTTGCCATCAATGACAATACCTTCAATCATCTACAATTTATCATTGGAGTGTGCATTTGCCAACAGGATGAAGAGTTATGATAGATGCAAGATGTGAAAACTTGTAATGATTATGATACTATGATGATGTATATGCATGATGTTTACGATGTAATGCAAAATGTGGGAAAACTGCAGTGATTAAATGATATGCGATGATGCACACTGAATATGTACATGTATGATTATTATCATATTGTGGATATCTAATAAAATGATATGAGATGGTTAAATTTATGTAAAAAGTGTGATGATATGAAATGATACTAAATATTAAAAATGTAATGAATGATTTCTAAAATGAGGTAAAATAAATTCTAAAGGGATGATAATATAATAATGAAATGAGATGAAATGCATTAAACCCTAAAAACTAATGATATGACATAAAATAAAATGACATGAAGTGAATCCTAATATGAATGCAATAAGTCATAAAATAATAATGTGATGAAATGAGATGAAATGAATTCTAAAGAAAGGCAATGCAATGATATAAAATGAAATCTAAAATGGAATGCAATACACCTTAAAATAATATCATGAAATGAAAGTGAATTGAAAGTATCATGAAAATGAGATGAAATAAATTGAAACTTAAGATGACCTATGAAATGTGAAAAGATGAAATTAGATAAAGTGAATGTAATCTTTAAATAAATGCAATCTAAATGCATGCAACCTAATGAATACATGCAAATGTAGTGATTATGTAAATGGAGGTGGATAATTTTTTGTGATGTGCCAACCATAACATAATAAAATACATAGTATAGAAGAAGGAGGAGGGGAATGAATGAGTAAATGGGAGTCTCAAAGAGAAACGGATGAAATGGTGAGTGAATGAAGAATGAGTAGGTGGATTGGATTTGTTGTGTAGGATATGGAGAGAAAAACTATTTTTGATATTGGAACAGGATATCTACACCCCTAACTATAAAAGTTAGGATGTTATGAATATCTTATGCATGGACTAGACTCTCACACAATAGGTTATCTCAATGCACACAAGTTCACAAACACTGATGAAGGTTTAAGTGTGAGACTATTGGATCATACAAGAGAAACCACCAAACATACCATACCACAAAAATATGCCCCAATATACACCAATCCAAGACATACCAAGATATAGGATGATTGAGGTATCCCCAAATAGGTATAGGCATAGAACACAAAATAAAAATCAATGCGACTAGACTAATCCATGAAAATGACACACACATGACCAATGAATATTTCTTTCCAAGAGTAGGATGAGGATCTAGATAGACTATCATACATGGAAAGGATGCATCCTAATGGGCAAGGATATTGGATGTGATTGAAATAGTGGCAAAACACCATGTGGTTGTGCATGGGATGAAGATAGGAGCATTGTCACTTAGATTTGATTAGGACATTATGGATGAGTGTTTAATTGACGTGCAAGTCAAGAGAAGCTCGACTTGACAAAATAAGCTTGGTATACTAGGAGAAACCTTATTATAATGGGATAAAGCTTAGTATGATGGGATGATCTTTATTCGCAATTTGAAACATGGCTCATCATCTCAACAAAAGGGAAAATGATATGGGTGATCATGAAAGACGTATGAAAGAGAGGAACCAAGATGAAGAGTGCTTGCACAAATGAGAGAGGGATAATAGGCCCAACAAAGGTGAATGGTGAATTAATAGCTTACATTACTAAATAAATAGGGAAGTGGAGGAGGGTTGGTGCAAGTGGTGCGGCTAGCTGGTGAATTAACTGCTAACATCACTAAAGAAAAGTTGATGCAAGAAAAGGTTGTGGCAGTCAAAGAGAAGGTAGCAAGTGAGCATAATGAGTGTGCAAGGATATGATGGATCTAACTTATTTACATTGACACCTGAGAATAATTTTTCACCAAGGTACTTTCCCATAGCACCACAAAGTGGTTTTCATTGATGGACGAAAATATTTTTCTTTATTTTTTTCATTTTTTTTAATTTTTTGTATTTTTATGATTTATAATTTTTTTGACCTTTTTATTTTATTTTTGAAAACTAGAACTCTCTGAAGATTAGGTATAGAAATTCTTCAAGAGCTATATTTTCATAGCCTCATCCAATGGTTCTCCTTCAAGTGTAGCCTGTCGATATGCTACAAAGCCATATTTTATAGTGATAACATAAGGTCCAATAAGGCTTGAAATATCCCTTCTTATATTCATCCAGGAGATTCTTTTAATTTTCCATAAGGACAAGGTCATTGATGTTAAATTCCTCATTTCTAACCTTCTTGTTATAGCTAAGTTGAAGGAAATTTTGATAAACCTAGAGATGTCATTCATCTAGTAACTCAAGCTCTTCTTATCTGGCCATGCTATATTCTTCATCAGGAAGAATATTTTGCAAGGACAACTAAAGTGAGGGGATTTCGATCATAAGGGGGAGAAAAAAATTGAAATTAAAGATGAGGGAATATGGTGTTGCTCCTATGGGTATGTGGATGTTGATGTGGTACACCCAAAGGGAGGGATGAAGTTGCAAGTACCAATCATTGCCAGCTTCATTAACCTTCTTTTTGAGGATCTTTATAAGATTTTTGTTCCAAGCCTCAGCTTGACCATTTCCTTGAAAGTAGTATGGAGTGGAAAAGTGATTGTAGATGGTGAATTTTTGGCATAATTCTTTCACATGTTAATGGTCGAAAGGTATTCCATTAATTGTAATGATAACTTTGGATTCCATATTGGCAAATTAGATAATTTGGGATAAATGTAGCAACTTTTTTTCCGATGGTAAAGTTGAGTGGTATGGCTTCCACCCACATGGTGAAGTATTTCGTAGTGGTGATTATGAACTTGTGGCCTTTGGATTAGGTGGGATGGATTTTACCAATGAGATCAAGCCCCCACTATGAGAAGGGATAAGGTATGATGAATGGCTTCAAATCTTGAGACAACACATGTATCTTATCACCATGTTTCTGACAAGGCACACATTTCTTGACATAGTGATAGGCATCGTGTTCCATTGTAGGCTAGTAGTATCCTATGCACAATTTCTTCTTAGCCAAAGTGAGGCCACTTGAGTGTTCTCCACAGATACCTTCATGTACCTTACATAAGGCTCGTTTAGCCTCCTCTTTGTCTAAACACCTTAGGAGGGTTCCACTAAAGTACCTTTGAAATAGGGTATCTCCAAGGATAGTGTGTTGGGTAAATCAGTGTATGAAAGTTTGTTCTTGGGTTTGGTAAGGTTAGGGGGGATTGTATTATCACGGAGGTAGACATAAGTCTCTTGATACCAGTGAGAATTAGGACCAACAAGGACACATACTATGTCAAACTCAGACATATCATATGTTGGGACCAACAAGTGTTCAACCAGGAACTCACACTTGTGACTATTTTTTGGCATCTGCAAGAGGGAACTGATAGTATCCATGGAATCAATAGCTCTATTATTTGTTTGAGGAATCTACTTAAACTAGATGGAAATGAAGTGGTGTTTAAAGTCCTCTACCATGTGGAAATAAGGGAGAAACTTGTCACCTTTGGTTTGGTACTTATCATTGACTTGTCTAATGACAAGTTGGGAGCCTCCATATACATACAAGCTGGTGATCTTCCATTGGATATCCAGGTAGAGACCAATAATGAGAGCTTCATAATTTGCAATATTATTTGTGCATCTAAAGGCTGTCTTGTAGGACTTGGGAATGCAATCTTCATGAAGGGTGACCAACAAAATGCCTATCCCCAATCCATGTTGTATGCGGGAATCATCAAAAAAAAGCTTCCACTAGGTAGGCTATGTGATTGTCACGATTGAATCATCTAGAATTTTTGCAATCGGGGGATGTTCTCCTTGTAGAGGGGCGTTATCCAATTGATCAGAAATAACTAATCCTTTAATTACCTTATGGTCTACATACTCAATGTCAAATTCACTTAGCAGCATAACCTACTTAGTTGTACATCCTATGAAAGTGGACCTTGATAGTAGGTAGTTGAGGGGATCAATCTTTGCAATGAGGTTGGTCTTATGATTGATCATGTAGTGGCAGAGCTTTTGAGTACTAAAGAGCACTATAAGGCATGCTTGTTCTATTGGAGTGTAGTTAATTTCATATCCTACTAGTGTGCGGGTGATGTAGTAGATAACACACTCTTTCCCTAATCATCAACTTATGCAAGTAATGCCCTAGGGACACTGAGGTAGCTAAGATATATAAGAGTAATGATTACCCAAGACTAGGAGGCATCAACACTGGTGGGGTGCTAAGTATTCTTTGAGTTTGGCAAAGGATTTATGGCATAAATAATCCCAATGAAACTTGGCATCTTTTCAATGTCAGTGATTTTTTTTGTGGCTAATATTCGCCAATTGGCAATTTTTTTAAATTTGGAAATCAAAATTTGGCTAATAGTTGAAGTTTTAAGGTGACCTAAATTGCCATATTTTAACAAAATTTTATTTCAGTCTTATTTAAATCACCAGAGAATTTATTTTATTAAATTTTTCAACTCAAATATTCGCCAAAATATTCAATACATGGTTGGATCAGATTCGCAAAATTTTTATAATTTATTGTAAGAAATTAAATTAATTTGCGAATAATACATCATAAGTATTAGTTACTTTACGGTTCTACCAATAATCTTTAGTTGCCACCATTGGTTCAAAATATAATCTAATGACCATCATTTCATTCCATGAGGTAAATTGTACCTATGAGTTGTAATTCTCATGGGGGTTGAGTTGATTTTTGATTGTTGGCCTCAATGGAAATAAATAGTATAAAAATAATTTTGGGCCCCATGAGTATTACAAATTTAAAGTACATTTTATCTGACGAAATACAAAGAGGGCTATTAGATTAATTTAAATTAATGTCAATAACTAAATAAAGTAGTGTTTACACTTTAAACTCAATAATGATTTCCACCTTAGGCCTCTACTTTTCTATAAGATTTTTTTTTAAATGAAATTATTTGCAACAGTAATCAATGCATACTTGTATTATTTTCTAAGATTCACCAAGATTTTCTAACAAAAATAATTGGTTTAAAAAAAATCACCAATTAAATTAACATTTTTCTTTTAAAAAAGGAAAGATTTGCCAATAAAAATTATTATTTTTATCCAAAATAAATACAAATTTGCCAATATTTTATATCTTTCTTTGAGGGGGGGTTTCTTAAAGTTATCACTACTTTTCATAGGAGGTGAACAAATGGATGGCATCTGTTAGAAATTATGGTTATGAAACATTGGATGGACTGGATCTTACCTTATAGACTACAGAGTTGCTTGAGAGTTTTCAATGGTGGCATATCCATAATTGTCTTTACCTTTTCCTGATCTAGTTAGATTCTTTTGCATGACACAATGAAACCTAGAATTTTTTCAGTCCAAAGACACATTTATTAGGATTGAGCTTTTTCTTATATTTTTTCCAATCTCTCAAATATCTTCCTTAGTATGGCAATATGGCTTTCACATGTTTTTGATTTACCTAGGAGATCATCCACATAGTCTTCCATAATATCATGCAAGAGATCATGAAAGATGGTTGTCGTTGCTCTTTAATAGGTGTCTCCCACATTCTTCAATCCGAATGGCATGACCTAATAGCAAAATTTCCCCCATGGAGTAGTAAAGGTTGTTTTATGTTGATCTTTGGTAGCAATATTTATATGGTTATAGCCAAAGAAACCATCCATTAGAGAAAGAATCTCATGATCGGTTGTGAGATCAACGATCCACAAATGATCATGTCAATGTTCAATAGAGGAAAATCATCCTTAGGATACACTTTATTGAGGTTTCTAAATTTTGTGCAAATGTGTATGCCCCAAGTGGCTTTTCCAACAGGTACAATATTTGGGACCCACTCTAGATATTCAATGGGCCTGATGAAGACAACATCAAGCATTCTTTGTAACTTTATTTTGACCAATGGTGAAATTTGAGAGTGCATCTTACAAAGTTTCTATTTAATTGTTTTCACATTTTAACAAACAACAAGATGGTGCACCACTAGCTTTGGATCTAAGCATGGCATGTCAGCATAGAACCAAGCAATTCACAATGTTCTGCTTTTCTTGGTCTATAAGAGACTTAGCAACAAGAACATTTGGTGCAGGAGCACCTCATCAACAAGATATTCCTGAACCTAAGGATGAATACTAGGATCATTAGGGTTTCTTACTGTGTCCTTTGTTTCATGTATGCAAATAAACCCCACCATGTAAGCCCATGTCACCAATTAGGCACTTTGAGAAGCCAATTGGGACAATGTGGTAAAAATGGGTAGTAGAGGGTTTAGATTTGTGTCTGGTAGGTTTTAGACATTTTTAATGTGTGTTTTTTTGATCCACATATGTGGATTCCAACCTTAGCCAATATGACAACTTTTTGTGCAAAATTGCAAAAATGCAACTTTTGTAAAATGCAACTTTTAAGTGCAAAAGTGCAACTTTTTGTAAATCGATTGGGGGAAGTCTTTCAAAAGCTCCAACATACTCCAAATTAGGTGGGAAAACATTGGAGAGTTTTATAAGCCTTTTGGTAAATATTCCAAAGGTTTTTGTTGTTGTAATTGGAGTTTGTGAAGCAATAATACACAAATACTACATTTTTCCCATAAATTAAGGGTTTGTAGGAGTTGCACGTGCCTGTACGGATTGATTTGAATCCCACCATCCATGGAGTAGATAGGTAGATGAAATATATTTATTTTGGTGGTGGTATGAGGTCTTAACTATTCCGGAGTAGAGAGAAACCTCCATTCTTTTGACTATAACCCAGAAATTGAGGGTTTGGAGAGGGTTTTGAACAAAAATGGCCTTATCTTGCACTCTAGTCCATTAGAAGACTCTTCCTTTGGATGGATGAAGGATAATCCTCTGTAATTTAATTTTTTCATGGTTTTTTGTAGGGGAAACTTGTTTGTGTGGAGAAATGAGCAAGATTAGGTAGGCATCTCTATGTGACTACCTAGGACAAGATTTAGGTGAGTCATCATAAGTTATCATAGCGGTGGATTATAGGTGTGAAACCCTAGAATTAGAGGTTTATAACTATCCCCACATGCCCATAAAGTTTATTTTTCATTTGGTGTACCGGTAAAGGGGGTTGCTTTGGACAATAGGGCTAATTGCCCCTATTAGGTCTCTTAGCCTCCAAAGGGAACAGACCTTGTAATTGTAGATCTGGCCAAACCATTCTGGGGATGAGTACAACTTCCAAAAGGGTGTCTAAAATGATAATTTTTTTGTATGGGTGTATGGGACATTTTTTATTTAAGGCCCATTCTATTGCCAAATAGGGCTACAAGCCTAGGGGTAGGTTTCCAAAGGAGGTATAAGGAGTTGGTGCCCAAAACCAAAACCAGTGTTTGAAATAGTTCTTAGACATCATGAATGGACCAATTCCAAAATCCCTAAGAGTAGGAGTTACTGGTAAGGCATGTTTGAGGAGTTGAATCCTTTTACTCATCTTGAGTAGGCCTAAGCCTAGTGAATGTGTGTGTAGTTTCATACAAGGTGTGAAGTCCTTCCTTGCATGACCCTTGTGATTAGTTGAGGGGTCACTAGACTAACCTTTTTTGGGCTTCTCCTTAGGAGTTTGGGTAGGGCTCTGCATCAACATTCTTTGGATTATCTTTGGTGCCCATGTTGACTATGTCGGTTTCTTCTATCAAAAGTGAAGATCTCTTATGCAGTGGAGGAACCATGGTAGGTAGGTCAAGTCCCTAGTCCTCTAGTGCATGATACAGGTTTTCACTAGAAGATATGTCATTTGTTTTTTTGTTTTTTTGTTCGAAGTTACCTCATTGAGGTTTTCATTGGAGGACTTTTGATTTTCCTTTTTATTTTTACTTTTGTGACTAAGTGAATTGACCTGACTACCAAAGTATTCCTCCCTGTTGAGTTGGATTTTGTTGAAAATCATTTGATCCTCAAGGTCATGCATGTTTAGTAATGCCAAGACGGCATTACCATCAACACAAATTTCAAAAGGTGGTGGCCCTTGTTGGTCCCAATCAATGAGTTTGAGGGTATACAAGTGGGAGGTATAATGGGATGGAAGGAGTGATAGGGATGATGGTGTTTACGTAGGTTTCAGTGAATATGTCATCTAGGTATTCATAAGGTACTTCATGAAATTCATTTTCATTGGAGCCTTTGAGGTTAGAAGAGGGTATGTCAGAGCACCAACAATGGTAACTCTAGGCACTGGAAAGTAATCTAAGACCCTATTGTGTTTATATGAAGCTAGTGAGATGGGTGCTTTTCTACCTTGTTCTTGAGGTCCAAGACCATGTCCTTTATAACCCATCTTTTCTACTATATCTGATGCTTTCAGATACATTTCTTTAGGAATATTCACAAGTGCCTCATTTTCTTCTTTATAGATCCATGAAGTGACATTATTTTCAAGACTTTCCTCATCATGTGGACCCCACTGTTGGAATGTGGTTTTATTACACTGCATGGTAGGTTTCTTCTAAATTTAAATTTATTTTGGCTTGCCATAATAGTTTGGAGGAGGGAAATGTCTGACATAAAATATGTTCATAAGGGTGTATTCTCCATAGTTGTCAACAATCTTGATCTTGATCTCAGGTTGGGTGGAGGTAGATGTGACATTGGAAGTGTCAAGTGGTGGTGGTCAAGCAAGTATGTTGAGTAGAAAATGGTAGGGATGTTTTACTCTGAGGGGTGTGCAATATTGAAAAGGCTATGGATCAGCTAGGATGATGATTTATCTACCACTGTATGAAAATTTTAGGCATTGGTGATAGGTGGACAAAACAGCTTGAATGGAATAAATCCACAAACAACCAAGGACGATGTTATAGGGGAGATCAAGGTCCAAGACTTGACAAGTAGCTTCAACTATTGTAGGGCCCACTTGAAGAGGCAATATGATCATGCCTTTTGAGACCCATTATGCATCATCATATGCCTTTATTGTGATCTTGCCAAATATATCAACCAGTTCTTCAGAAATTCCCAATTGTTTGATAAATTTGTATGTACAGAGATTTAGACTAGATCCACCATCTATGATGACTCTCTTTATTTTGTGATTATATACAATGGCTTCAATGTAAAGGTATTTTTTATGAGAAGGATCAGCAGATGGAGCATCTTTGGAGGTGAAGACTATGTGATGTTGCACAATAAGATTATTTATCAGGGCCTAGAATTGAGCAGTGTTAATGTTATTAGAGACATGTGATTCTAGAAAGGCATGTTCAAGGATCTCTTTATGGATGGACAAGGCCTTCAGAAGCTCAAGGATGGAAATCTATGTAGGAATCTTGCCGAGGTGATCAAGGATGTTGTAGTGATTGGAAGATGATGTGGAAGCTATATGAAGAGGAGGATCTCCTTGGATAGTTACTCTCCCTCGACGAGTAGTGACGTTGCATTCATTTTGGGTAGATGAATTGGAGGGTGAAGCACCTTGGATGACTATCTTGGGTTGAGGTAGTCTTGTGCATGACTGAGGAGGGTCTTCCTAAATGGTTGCCCTTGGTCTATAGGGTGTTGATGTGGGGTCGACTCCTTGGATAGTGATGGTGCTAACATGATTGTAGATAAGTTCAATATAGCCTACAAAGGAATCAAAGCTAGTGATATTGTTGGTATTGATAAGTCGATGTTTTGACATGTTTTTTATCAGGAGCCTTCGGTTTTTGGTATCTTCTGGGTTGCATTGTGGTAGTAAAGTATTGTGAATTGACTATATGTAATCCATGTTTTAAAACTGAACTTAAGAAATCATGTTTGAACTTTGTCGGTTAATTCCTGCAGCCATGCCAATTTATTCCTGCAGCCAAATGATTTGTCCCTGTGATATGTGGATTATTTAGGATGATTTCATATATGAGTTAATGAATGTATTAGTTAAGTAAGATACATATGCATGTCCTTGTATGTTGTTTCTATTTTAGTGTAGATAATAATTGATGCTGTGATGGAGGATTTTCTTTCGCGCCTAAGGACTGGAGATTCACATTCAGATAGCTGGAGGTCAAACTAAAGGAGATTCAAGCAAGCGCAATGAATGGCATAATTGGAGTAGTTGTACTTCACCATGGGAGTTTAACTCTGGTGCATAGTGAATTCACAAAATATCGCTTTGGCGTGCAAAGACTATGGTTCGGTTTCAGATCCACAGTTCCTGCAGCCAAGCTCTCAGTTATCTCCTTCATCTGACAATTATCCGCCTCTTCTTCTAGGCGTAACTTGAGTTGTCCATTGTAGTTGATCTTTTCTTTATAATAAGCTCTTCCTTCTTTTTTGAGAGTTAGACAGAATGGAAAAGGATTGAGCAAAGTTTTTGTCAAGCATTCTGAATTTTCTCTTTTAGAATATGTAATCATCTTTCAGGAAGAAATGAATAAGAATATGTTATTCTGATCTATTAATAGTTTTGTGCTGAGAGTTTGATATCACTCATCCAAGGGGGCCCACTTGGTGAGTGATCATGTCTTTATGATTATTGAAGTTAGTTTTTACGTAGTTGCAGTAGAAGTTCATGACTGGATTGTTCCTGCAGCCACTGGAAATAGATTTGTTGATTGTTCCTGCAGCCAAGACAGAACAGTGTGATTTCTGTTATTTTCATTAGATCATTTCAGCAGTGTTTTGTGAAGCTTTCATGTAGCCTTTTATGATTTTCATTCCTACCTTTCCTTTCTACATAATTTTAATCACTGCAGTAATGCAGAATAATCATTTAAGGAGGTTAGTGCATATATATTGTAGACCCATTTCAAGTTTTACGTTCCTGGATTGACAACTAAATGAACACTAGCCATGAAAATAGTAAACTCTGCCATATGAATGTCCAAACTTCGGATTGAGATTTCAATTAGAGGTATTATTATTGTCATTATAGTTGGGGTAGACATTTTTGGCACCGTTGTCGGGGATGGTGTCAAGCTAAGAGTCTTTTATGATTATTTTAGTTTTTAGTTAATTGTTTGAAATTTCATGAATCTGCATGCATAATAGAAGAAGAGATGCCAAAGGTAGATTTCTACCCACTCATACTACTCATGCAGAAGATAATTTTCTAGATATAAACCCTTTTTCTGAGCTGTATCAAGTCCCACAAAATTTGAATCACCCTGAGTCTGAGTTTCCAGAAGGTAGTCTTTAGTTCCTTTTTGGTCCACAAGAAGAAGAATTGCCTATTGTAATAACCCCCACAAGTCCAATGCAAGGGAACCCACCTCCTATTGGAAATAATCTCCCACCACCACCTGGTCCAACATTTGAGTTTCCCATCTCTGACTAGCATGATAATGCTAACCTCAAGAACATTCCAACATCTTCACTTCCTAAGTTCTGTGAGTTGGTGACAGAGGATCTAGATACATTTCTATTTGAGTTTGATGTTCTCTATAGGAGTTTTGATTATACTACAGATGCCCATAGACTCAAAAATTTTCCAACCATTTTGAAGGAGTCATCCTTGAGATGGTTTATGAGTTTGGGTAGTAGCACAATCAATACATGGGATGAGATGAAACGGTTATTTCTTGCAAAATACAAAGATTATTGTAGAGGCACTGATCGTCATGGGGATGATATCTTTAGAATGACACAAACTGAAGATGAGAGCCTTGAGGATTATCTGGAAAGGTTTTTGTTTAGTGTCAAGAAGTCCAAGCATAGTACTCTGAATGAAGATTCTCTCAAATTGATATTCTTGAGGGGTATCAGTGATGAATGCACCAATTCCTTAGATCTAATGGGGGGAGGTGACATTACACAATCTACTTAGGCTGAAATAGGAAAAATTTGCAAGAAGTGTTCCAGATCTACTTCTAAGAAGAATAAGAGATTTAAGCCAGGAGCACCATCATCATCATCTGGAACTAGAGTTTCTAGATTGGAACTTAGCCATTTGTTAAAATATTTCAAGGAGTACATTATAAACAATATGGCTACTGAGTTGGATACATTGGCAGCTAAGAAGAAGCATGAGGAAGCTGATGCATTTCTTGTAGAATTTTGTCCTCATTGTAAGCAGTGGAAGAAATATTGCAGATGTAAGATGGTTGCAAATGTTGAAGTACCTGATTTCAAACCAATTTAAGGTGAGGATGAACAGGTCGTCTATGTTTCTCAAAGAAGACCAAATCTTCAAAGACAAGGTATGTCACCTGATCCATTTTCCTTTTCTGGTTATGGTGGTAATTCTTATGCACCAAATAACCAATGGCAACCACAGTATTCTCAAAATTTTGGTAATTATCCACATTGGTATGGATCACAAGGCCAAGGACAGCAATTTGCTAATCAAATCCCCCAGTGGCAGTAGCCACAAGGAAACTGGTATCCACCTCAGGGTGTAGGGAACCAGTTTCAAGGGAATTGGCAACCTACCTCTCAATGGAGGGGAAACCCATCATGGTCATCCCAATCTTCTGGATATCAGCCCCCTGCTCAACAGCCACAACCTATTGCTTTACTGCCACCTCCCGCTTTAATGCCACCTCTTGCAACTACTGCACCACCTCCTAAGCCAACACAATTGCCTACTCAACTGTTGCCTAATCCAAATATCAAATCTCAGCAACAACAACAAGCTTATTCAGTTGATGCTAATCAATACCCAGCCTATTCTTTATCACTAGATGATATTCACCTTCGATCTGGCATAACTCTACCTAATCCCTCTCAACCAGTTATTACTAAGGTATAAGAAGAGTAGCCAATCTCTAATCCTAAAGATGTAATACCTCAGAATCAAATATTACCACCATTTCTCCATAGACTGAAAGACAAAGAAGTTTCCACTAAACAACAGCAAAGCTTTGATATTCTTGATCAACTGAAGCATATTTGTGTTAAAATTCCATTGCTGCAAGCAATAAAGGATGTTCCAATATATGGTAAAGCATTGAGAGAAGTATGCCTAAAGAAACCTGGCAGAAAGAAAAAGGATCCGCAAACAGTTCATGTTATGGGTCAATTGGCTGATATTATGTTAGGAAAATTTGCTATTCCAAAGTATTCTGATCCAGGTAGTCCTGTTGTGAGTATAGTCATTAATGGCAGTCAAATAAAAAATTTTTTAATTGATCTAGGAGCAGCCATTAATGTAATGACAAGGGAAGTAATGAAACATCTAGAGATAGATAGTTTAAAGGCCACACCCACAGTTCTCCAACTTGCTGATGGCTCTGTAGTAAGACCTGATGGTATCATAGAAGATATAGTGGTTATTCTAGATTCCTGGGAATATCCTACAGACTTTATGATTTTATCTCCAAAAGAAACATTGGGGGGATATCCAGTCATTTTGGGAAGACCATGGCTTGCCACAGCTGATTCATATATTGGGTGTAGATCAAGAGACATGACTATTTCAAATGGTAGTTCCACAAAAACATTAGCCTTGTATTTCCCTGCACAACCTCAGCTTGAGCAGCAGCAAGCTGTTTGGCCTATTTTGGGAGAGGAATCTGAAGAAATTGACTCTATTAATCACCTTATGATGATTAATGGAGTGCCACTCATGCAATTATATGATGAAGAATCAATCTTTTATAAGGTCTTGATAAATGAATTAATAGAAGACCAAGAATTGCAGGAATTGGTTCCGAATGTTGCAGGGTTGGACTTTCCTGCAGCCACTGATATCTTGCATACCTTGTTGCCGTAGGAATTGTCATATTCTCATATTTCTGATATAAATCAGATTGATCTTACTATCAAGATAGAGGTTTAATTGAATAAATATTTGAACATCAATAAGAATATAGCAGATACTCAAAAGGATAGCCTAGTGGACTTGCTAAAACTTCATAGAAATGTCTTTACATGGGATTACAAGGATATGAATGGAATTGATCCAGCAGTTTGTACTCATCACATTTACATAAAGGATGAGTGTTTCCCCCTCAGACAACCTCAAAGAAGAGTCAATCATGCCTTGAAGGAGATAGTTAAAGAATAATTGCAGAAATTGTTGAAAGATGGGTTTATCTATCCTATCTCTGACAGTCAATGGGTATCACCTTTGGTGATAGTTCCTAAAAAGGGAGGCAAATGGAGAGTATGTGTTGATTATAGAGCCTTGAACTTAGCCACAAGGAAGGATCATTTTCCACTACCATTTGTGGATCAGGTATTGGATTCTCTTGCTGGTAAGAGATATGTTTCATTCCTGGATGGATTTAGTGGCTATAATCAGATATACAAATAGCTCCTGAGGATCAGGAGAAAACAACATTTACTTGCCCATGGGGCACTTATGCATATTTTGTTCTTCCTTTTGGGTTGTGTAATGCTCCACCCACTTTTCAAAGGGCAGTGATCAGTATTTTTTCTGATATTTCTCAAGATATTATGGAAATTTACATGGATGATTTTACAACCTATGGTTCTAAATTTGATCAAGCATTAGGTAATTTGAAGAAATTTTTGCAGCGGTGTGAAGACTACAACTTGTCTCTAAATAGTGAGAAGTGTTTCATTATGATGGAAGAAGGAATAGTCCTTGGTCATCATATATATGTACAAGGCATACAAGTGGATCTAGCAAAAATTGAGGTTATTCAGCATATTAATGACCCTATGAAGCAGAAAGATGTGAGAAGTTTTCTTGGCCATGCTGGATACTACAGAAGGTTTATCAAATATTTCATTAAAATTGCAAGTCCCTTATATACACTACTTACTAAAGATGCAGAATTTAAATGGACCTCAGCATGAAATGAAGCTTTTTTAAAGCTTAAGCATGCTTTGACTCAACCACCAGTTCTAAAAGGACCTAATTGGTCTCTACCATTCCAAATCCATACTGATGCATCTGATTATGCTATAGGAGTAGTGCTAGGACAAAAAGTTGACAAGTTGGAAAATGCAATATATTATATCAGCAAGAATTTGCAAGGACCTTAATTGAATTATACAGTTACTGAAAAGGAAATGCTAGCTGTCATATATGCCCTTAACAAGTTTAGACACTATATTACAAGGTATCCCATATTTGTGCATACAGATCATATTGCAATTAGATATCTCATGAATAAGCCATCAATCACCAGTAGACTGGTTCATTGGTTATTGTTGATGCAGGAATTTGATATCATAGTTGTTGATAAGTCAAGGAAGTCTAATGTTGTTGCAGATTATCTTTCACGTCTTCAATTGTAGGAAGACTCTACAATGATAGATGACACTTTTCCAGATGAGCATTTGTTTCTCATACATGCTCATACTCCTTGGTATGCTAATATTGCCAATTATTTAGCTGCAGCTAAGATGCCAATTTATTTTTCTCCTAAGGAAAGAAGGTTGCTAGTCGAAAAAAATTTTAACTTTTCATGGATTACTGATTGTCTATTTTATACTAGACCTGATCAAGTCATGCGAAGATGTGTCAGAGAGTATGAAACATATGACATCTTGCATGCATGTCATGATGAGCCATGTGGAGGTCATTTTGCTGCCAAAAGGACAGCACTGAAAATACTCAATACTAGTTACTATTGGCCTACACTACACAAGGATGCAGCTTAGTACACAAGGAAGTGTGACAGATGTCAATGAATGGGCAGACCTACAAAATCTGATAAGATGCCACTATATCCTCAAATATCTGTTACACCATTTGACAAGTGGGGATTAAATTTTGTTGGCCCCATTGATCCACCTTCTAATGGAAAATCTTATATCTTGGTATGTATAGACTATGTGACAAAATGGGTAGAAGATAGAACTATGCAACATGCAAGAGATAATAAGGTAGCTAAGTTTCTCTATGAAGAAATATTTACAAGGTATGGAGTACCAAGGGAAATTGTCTCAGATTAGGGACCTCAATTTACATCAACATTGATAAAAGCTTTGGTCAATGAATACAATATAAGACACAAGAAATCTACTCCATATCATCCATAGTCTAATGGCCAAGTAGAAGTTACCAATAGAGAGCTTGAGGCTATTCTTACCAAAACAGTGTCTATCCACAAGAAAGATTGGTTTAATCGACTTTCAGAGGCAATTTGGGCATATAGAACAACATGGAAAACTTCAATTGGATTCACACCTTTTGAGATGGTTTATGGAAAAATAGCAATGATGCCTATTGAATTTGAGCATAAAACCTTGAGAACAACTCTACAACTGAATATGACATTGTCTGAAGCACAGAAGCAACACATTCAGCAATTAAATGCTCTTGATGAATGGAGAAAGATAGTTGTTCAACAGACAGAATTGATTCAAAATCAAAGAGCCAGATGGCATGATAAATATATCAGAGAAAAGAAATTCAAAGTTGGTGACTGGGCACTCCTGTATGATTCTAGATATAAGGATGTTATGGGAAAACTCCAAACAAGGTGGTTAGGTCCTTATGAGATAGAAGAAGTTTTTCAAAATGGAGCAGTTCGGTTGTCCACAATAGATCCTGTTCGATTTAAACTCTTAGTGAATGGACACCGACTACGACTTTATCACAAGCCAGCTACTAGAGAAGAGTTCCTGTAGCAGTTTTCTCCTCAAAAAGAAATACAAGTTCTTGCAGCAAATGGCAAGGTTCCTGCAGCAACTACCAATGATTCGGTAACAATTCATGAGCTTCCTGTTGCATTTGAGCATGTTGATAAAGGTGATGTTCTTGCAGACTCTGCAGTGAACTTATTTACCATATCATAATAAAATATTTCCATGGGAATATTGTTCTCCATACATAAAGTTCTATCCACTACATTCCATCCTACTTTCTTACCTTTCACTTCATTTCATTTCGCCATCATTTTCGTCCAATTGCAAGTACATGTATATTGCACTTTATTTTAATTATGCATTTATTAGTTCATTATGATTTTAATCATGTTTTAATCTGCTCCAAACCCGAAATCTCGTCAGCCTGTGTGGACATGTGCTAGGTTAAGTTGGGGGGGTACCTGATGGTCCTTTTTCCCAATAAGATTTATTATCAGTTATTTGATATCCCGAATTGATTTCCTAACTGACATTACTTATGATGATTATTATTTCATGCAAGTGAATAATAAGTTATGTCGCCAAAATTAAAATATGTAGATTTTAGTTTTTGTGAATCTATCAAACATTTTGGTGAAGCTGTGGAAGTATCAGAGTAAAAGATGGGTGGTGATCTAATTCACCATGAACCAACGGTCCATGAAGGGTTGTTGCAGGATGTTGTCTGTGTGGATTATTTCTTGAGAATCAGGGATTTCAATGACAAAATAGCTATGGAATTTATGCATTCTTTTGACGAAGTAGAAGCTACAGTTAAAGGGTTGAGGGTAATTGCTACAGAGCAATGAATTGCAAAGGTCACAGGGTTGTTGTAGGAAGGAGAACTCTTTCCAGAATCAAAGGATGCAAGGAGTGCCAGAGCAGAGTTCACAATTTCTACTGATAGACCCTTAATGGTGGATAGACAAGGGACTAGAAGAGTTTCTTTGCCAGCACATTGGCCTCAGGTAGCTCTGTATATTATGAAATATATTACATGTGGATGGTATTCAAATCTACATTCACCTCACTTCAAGTTACTTAGTCATCTGCGTCATGACTGGCGAGTTAATGTCCCAAATTTCTTGTATCATCTCATTTTTATAAGTGCTAAGGAGACTAAAAAATATGGAAATTGCTCTATTAGCCATCATGGATTGGTGAAGTTAACGGTCCCTGAGAGATGTTTCACAAATGGAATGGGGTGTGTTTGAGGATATTCTACAATTTAGGGTTGATGAAGCCCCTATTGAAAATAATCTGCCGATTCAAGAAGAGATAGTTGCAGAAGATCTTTCTGATGAAGATGAGGGTTTGCTGGTTACTGAAGGAGCCGCAATTATTATAGAAGAAAATATTGAAGCAGAGTCAATCGAAAGACAACCCTCTATCTCTCTTCAAAGAGATTCACCTATTTTGCAAAGGGAAGGAAAAGAATTGGAAAAGAAGGAATCAGATGAAGAATTTGTTATCCGGCTGCAGGAAGCGCATATCCCTCCTGTAGCCAAGCGGCGTCGAACAAAAACAAAAACTCTTGCATCTGTTTCAAAAGTGTATGTAAGGAGAACAAGAAGGAGGACATAGAAGACTCAACCTGTTAGTAATCCAGTAGAGGTTATTGTAGTAGAAACTTTGGAAGAAGAAGATGTTGCAGAGAAGGAAATGCAAGAAAACCTTGTGGAAGAGGAAATGCAAGAAAACCCTGTGGAAGAGAAAGTGCAAGAAAACCTTGTGGAAGAGGAAATTCAAGAAAACCCTGCGGAAGAGGAAATTCAAGAAAACCCTATGGAAGAAGAAATCCAAGAAGAAATTCAGGAAGAAGTTGTAATGGATAAGCTAGCAAATCTTGCTTCAGTGGCATTGCAATGTGAGGAGATTATTGATGATGTTCTATAGCAACCTGAAGAAAATGTGGGAGATATGTCAATCCAGAATGAGGAGTTTATTGAAGAAATCCCACGGTCTAAGGTAGGACCTATTAGAACTCCTTCATCCCTAACTAGTTTATCAATTGCTTTAACATTTTTTAGGCAATGGGAAATAGAGAAGGATAGGTTGCAAGGGATAATTAATAAGCAGCAAAAAGAGATTGAGAAGAAAGATAATAGAATTAAAGAATTGGAGGCTAAGGTAGAAGAGATTTATGGTATGGTTCTTAAGATAATGCGGTGTAAGGCTCCCCCAAGAATCTATGTAGTGCATTTGAAAGAATGGTATCTGAATTTCAGATTAAACCGCATTGTAAGGGACCTTAATCCATCCTTGGAAACACTTGAGGAATTCTATCATGCTTATCAAACCTCCCCACATGCTATAAGGAATTTGTTATGTGAATTATATTTACATAACTATGTTGTACCCCAAGATAGAGAATGGAATCCTTTGTTGTACATTGGGGATATCCATCTCAGAGCTCTAATGTCTTAGATCCAAAATGAGATGATTATAGGACCACAAGCCAGGGAGTTTAAAAAATTGGAACTTGACTGTCCATTGCCATTGAGGAGGGAATCAAAAGCACCCAGGGTTCTGTATTATGAATGGCAAAAGTTGCTAATAAGAGATGATGTTAGTAAGATAGTACTTCCAATGAGAGAGGAAGTCTATCAAGTGTATAAGCAATTGGTTCAGACCCACAGGACAACCGCACTAGAAAGGCTAACTCAATGTTGGAATCATCTACCAGATCATTTAAAACTAGGAGAACCCTACTCATTATAGAATTTCCATGCAGCTATACAGAGAGCCTCCAGGTACATACATCTAGGCAAGGAGAAATCCAATAATTGGTTGCCATTAATCTTTTAGCCTCTGATCCTTATGTGGCCACTTTTGGCATGCCAACCAACAGAACAGAATTATGATGTAGTTGTGGAAGAAACAGCTAGATGGTCCAGGTTGGAGAAAATGAAAGGACTTTATTGGAATTTGCCTCCCAAGGGAACCGAACAAGACACTGTTGGTGATTTCAGAGTTTCAGCAAAAATCAGAAATTTTCCTTTTGATGTAGGAGCAGCAAACCCTTAAAGTTGGGGGGCATGATAAGTTGATGTTTTGACATGTTTTTTATCAGGACTCTTAGGTTTTTGGTATCTTCTAGGTTGCATTGTGGTAATAAAGTATTGTGAATTGACTATATATAATCCATGTTTTAAAACTGAACTTAAGAAATCATGTTTGAACTTTGTCGATTAATTCCTGCAGCCATGCCAATTTATTCCTGCAACCAAATGATTTGTCCCTGTGATATGCGGATTATTTAGGATGATTTTATGTACGATACATATGCATGTCCTTGTATTAGTTAAGTAAGATACATATGCATGTCCTTGTATGTTGTTTATGTTTTAGTGCAGATAATAATTGATGCTGCGGTGGAGGATTTTCTTTCGCACCTAAGGACTGGAGAATCACGTTCAGATAGTTGGAGGTCAAACTAAAGGAGATTCAAGTGAGCACAATGAATGACATGATCAGAGAAGTTGTACTTCACCATGGGAGTTTAACTCTGGTGCATAGTGAATTCACAAAATATCGCTTTGGTGTGTAAAGACTGTGGTTCGGTTTCAGATCCATAGTTCCTACAGCCAAGCTCTCAGTTATCTCCTTCATCTGACAATTATCCACCTCTTCTTTTGGGCGTAACTTGAGTTGTCCATTGTAGTTTATATTTTCTTTATAATAAGCTCTTCTTTCTTTTCTGAGAGTTAGATAGAATGGAAAAGGATTGAGCAGAGTTTTTGTCAAGCATTCTGAATTTTCTCTTTTAGAATATGTAATCATCTTTCAGGAAGAAATGAATAAGAATATGTTATTCTGATCTATTAGTAGTTCTGTGCTGAGAGTTTGATATCACTCATCCAAGGGGGCCCACTTGGTGAGTGATCCTGTGTTTATGATTATTGAAGTTAGTTTTTACTTAGTTGCAGTAGAAGTTCATGACTGGATTGTTCCTGCAGCCACTAGAAATAGATCTGTTGATTGTTCCTGCAGCCAAGACAGAATGGTGTGATTTCTGTTATTTTCATTAGATCATTTCAACAGTGTTTTGTGAAGCTTTCATGTAGCCTTTTATGATTTCCATTCCTGCCTTTCCTTTCTGCATAATGTTAATCACTACAGTAATGCAGAATAATCATTTAAGGAGCTTAGTGCATATATATTGCAGACCCATTTCAAGTTTTACGTTCCTGGATTGACAACTAAATGAACACCAGCCATGAAAATAGTAAACTCTACCGTATGAATGTCCAAACTTTGGATTGAGATTTCAATTAGAGGTATTATTATTGTCATTATAGTTGGGGTAGACAGGTATAGTCATAGGAAACCAAATGACATGATGAGCCTTTTCCCTACCATGCTTAGCAAAGGGGTCTTGGTACATTTTGAGATTATTATTGGAACTTCTAAGCTTAGCAACCACAACCTCGACATCACCCTTGTCAATAAGGTCTTGAATGTGATTCTTGAGTTTCATACACTTTCTTGTATCATGACCTTGAATGCGATTGTAGACACTTAAAAATAATTATTTTAATTATTTTTAATTTCTCACATAACTAATTGTTTTCAAAAATTAGTTATGTGAGAAATTACAATTGTTGAGGAAAAAGCCAATTTTCAAAAATTATACAAAAGGTATGAGTCTACTGCCACCGAAATGAGAAAATTACAGGACCTATAGGATCATGGGAAGGAAAAAGAAAAAAAATTGCAAGAGGAAGTAGAGGAAGAAAGAAAAAAATGTGCACAAATGAAAGAAAACCTACACAATGCAAATGATAAAATAAAAACTTTGGAGGATAGATTGAAAGATAACATGAAAAATACAACAAAGTATATACAAGAAAACATTTGGCGGAAAATAATACAGAGGAGTGAGAAGTTGTGTGAATGGTTTCAATTCACTGAAAGTATGAGAATATTTTTTATAAAAATCAAAGGGCACTATGAGAAGAGCACGCATGTTTATTCAAAAGAGGAAATGGCAAAAAAAAATTTGAAAGTAGTCTACAGTTCTAGTGATAGCTACTTGGCATCCAAGGGAATTAAGAGCTGCATTGATGCCACAGTTAAGACATCATCTATCATTCAAAAATGCCAAAAGCTAAGGGAAACATCAAAAGTTATGGAAAGTTGTGGAAAAAAGATAGTGAAGCTGCAAGAAAAGAAAAATAATTTGATTAAACTTGGTTTGCCTAAGCCTGCTGACACATCAAATAAATTCATTGGAGAAGAAGCTTACAAAAAAATCATGGAGATAAAAATGAAGTGTGATTTAGACTTGCTTCCAAAGGACACAACTCCCAAAAGCTTTCTGGAATTCATCCAACCATTTACAACTCTAAATTCGGTATTGGATGAAACAGTGATGTCAAGTAAATCTTCTAAATATGGAATGTTGACGAAGTTGGAGTTGACTTTCCATAGTTTACATAATATTGACCTTCCATCAGACGAAGAGTGGGGCACCCTACAAAAACTGGCACAAAATTCTTAAGAATCATAGTATGTATTGCATAATTTTCTTCTTTTATTCTTAATTTCAAGGTTTTATGTTTTTTCTATTTGCTATTTTGCTAATCCAGCCTATGAATCTATGATGCACTCGCTATTGCTATTTTGCTAATCCAGCCTATGAATCTATTTTATGAATAGGAAAAAAATAGCACTCGCTATTGCTATTTTTCTAATCCAACCTATGAATCTATGATGCACAGTGCAAAACTTCAGCCAGTAAATTTGTATTCTCAAATTCTCCCTTGCTTTAACATTTATTCATTTCTCTATTTCTGATTAGTAGGTTTTAGGCATTGCTATTATCTATGTTTGATTTGTCATGGCGTGAATTAATATTTAATTTTGAACTCTGTTTTTTGAACAGGAGACATCAAACATGTACCAAATGTTAAATTGCTAATACGGCCTATGATGGCCATATAAATATGTGTTGAGTTTGTGATTTTGATTTTCAGTGTTCACATGTTGCAAACTTGCAATTCGACTTGAAGCTGTTGTTGCTCCCTTGTTTCTATAAAAGGGAATTCAAGGTCATTTGCAATTTTGCAAAGGGTTCTGAAACTTTGTATTCACTTTTGCATGGACATTGGAGAATCACATAGAGTTGTTGTTTCTCTCTTGTTTCTATAAAAGGGAATTTAGGGTCTTTTGCAAAGGGTTCTAAAACTTTGTATTCACTTTTGCAATTGGCATGGAGAATCACACAGATTGGTGTATTACTATTGAATAAATTGTATCATATGGCTATATTTTGAAAGAATTAATGAAAATCTAAGTTCTCTACATGTGTATTACTATTGAATGAATTGTATCATATGGTTCTAAAATGTATCACATAGATTTGAGACTCAAACATGTATAAATAAACAATAAACATCTTTGTAATTGTATCATTTAACACATTATGGTTTTTTTTATTATGCTATTTTAAATCTAGAAATAGAAAGTTGAAGGATACAATTACAAATCAATATTAAATTCTAATTGCAAAAAGTAATATGCTTTTGTAATATGAATGATGAGATATAATAATAAGATTAATAAATACCAATCTCTTATAGTTGCCATTCATCCTCATCAAATTCAGTGCTTTCTTGATTTTGATTCTCGTATGTAGTTTCTTCACTTCGAGTCTGAGTCTGCATATCTTTTCCGCACTGCATCTCAATGCTACCATTAGGTCCAGTAGTCCCACTGGCACTTTGGTTTGAAGTGTTTCCCAAACCTCTTCTTTCACATTTGGACCTCTAGATTTGCAGTGCCCTATTGTAAGGAAAAGTGTGGACATCATACCTAGATATATAGAGCCTCAAGTAATTTTCCAAATTTTTGTCTAGTTTGTTTCTTAGCTTTGATTTTAGGAACCCCAAAGCACTGAAAACTCTCTCATTTTCCACCGAACCCAATATCAAGGTAAGACATAAATCAGCAAGCTTCACATATTCTGTCATTAAATCACACAAGGATGGGTTCTCAGCTATATATTTCCAAAGCCTTATTACTGATCCCTCTTCACGAGGGGTCTCCATTTTGGCATATTATTGTTTCATAGTGTATGCAAAACGAGATGATTTCTCTCGAAGATGAGTTTCATCTAATATTCCACTTATAGTTACTCCATTAAATTCTTTAGATATGCAAAATTGTTTTATCAAAGTCAGTAGCTTTACTTCAAAAATCAGATGCACTGTTGAGGCTCCAATAATGAGGAAACACAATAGACATGGCTTCAAGTAGGTTGTCAGGAGGGAATCTGCTTATAATTTGTGAGGAAAGATCATATGCAATTTTCTTCATAGAATTAGTTACAGTCTCAACAATCTTGTCAAAATCTTCCTTTGTAACTCTTGCTAGTTTCTTCCTGGGGCGCTTTCCTAGTTCCTCAGGGTCGACTGTGGCATAGAAGTTCATTGGTATCTCAACTCCCCGTACATTGGCACATACCTCCCCGTTTGCACCGATTTGTAAAAAGTTATTAGGATTGTTCAAATCTATGAGTGTCCGCCACTTAACAAATTTTTCATCAGATAGTGTTGGTTGATTTTGATAGAGATTGTCGAGGGTCATGCATGTCATCTTACGCAGCGTAGCATATTTTGCAATATACAAAGCTCTTTTTTGGGCAGCCTTCATAATATTCCTCATTTCCTCTAGCATGGGTAGAAGAGCTGCTAAAGTTAAGAGTGTCTCTAAATTACTTAACCTGCCAAGAAGTTCAGGAAATTTTGGTTGATCTGATTCATCGCGAGTTGTGTGAAATAGTCCAATAAAGGATGGATATTCAGAAAATAATCGATGCACTGGACCATCCAAAGAGATCCATCTGGTATCATTATCCTTGAGAAGCTTGTTCCCATCAGTTAATCCATCAGCAAAGTGTTGAAATTTCATAAATCGTTTGGGACTTCGACAGAAGTGTGAGTAGAGCTCTCTGATTAAAATTTCAATTTTTTTAACCGAAGAAAATTTGCTCACAATTTCAAAAGCTAGATTCATTCTGTGAGCCATGCAATGAATTGCAGTAATGTACAGTGCAAATGAAGTTTCAATCTTTGTACAAAGACCATTCTTGTGACCTTGCATTACCAAAGCTCCATCTGCTCCAACACAAACCAATTTTTTGGCTACCATCATGTCATCCATACCTCCATATTCAATTAAACTTCTCTTTACTAGTTGAAATAAATTTTCTGTTGTCACACTCTCCTTCATTTTAGCAACAGATAGTAGATGAGGTTGGCGGGTATGATTCTCTATAGTATAAACATGCATGCATACCCATGAAGTATTGTCTACTGTCGTAACTTCGTCTAAAGAAAATGCAATGAAGTTTGACTTTCTTATTTTTTCCTGTACATCTTCTTTTTCAACCTCAGCAAGACAACTTGCCTATTCCCATCCACTGTTTACTGACCAGTGTCTATTAGGATAGTTAGGAACTTTCAAAAAGTGTAATAAACCACTAATTGATGGGAAACCTATCATAGCATGCCCTCTGCTCAAAATATGAAAAACAACGCTTAACTGAACAGCTTTTCCTAGTTGTTCTATTTGCATTGCTTTTCCAAAAATAGCTTCAATAGAACCTTTAACTTCAGCAGGCTTCATCTGTAATTTCTCATGAAAACAATGCTCTTTAGTATTCCTCACATGCTTACATTCATCCTTTGTTTTCATCTTATCACTAATTTTTCAACCCCGTCTATCATTTGTTTTTCATAAAATTTACCCATATGCTTTTCTATGGTGTCAAATTTTAGCTGCAACCTAATTTCCTTGTTATGTTTCCAAGTGCAAATCTTACACCTGCATTCTATTGGAGGCTCACCTTCAATTGGATTCTCGACTGGTCCAATGAATGGATACTTTGATGCCCAATTAATTTGAAAATTCCTCACTGACATATCCCACTCCTGATCCTTTTTTGATTGTGGTTCACCCTTTTTTGATATGGCTTTTCTTTTCCCCTTCCATGCATTATCATCAATGGCATTATCACCCAAGTCGATTATATCATTCCGGCTAACTTGGGTATCTACCAGATAATCTTCTTCAAGATCATCCTGATCTGAGATATTAGGTTCACCACTATCTTCAACATGTGGTGCAGGTGACGAATTTTGTACTTGTACTTGTGATGATGTACCTTCCTAATTTTCACCAATACCACAATCTTTTCCAATGCCAAAGTGCGAAGACAACATTCTGCTTTTTGTTGGCCTCTCCTGGCCTTCCCCACATTTAGGTTTCCTACCCCTCTTCCTGTTCGACATCTCCAATGAAATAAAGGCTGCCAAAAAAATATCAATTTGCTGAAGAAGCAATAATAGACTATAATGTATAATATACCACTTCAAAAATATGATCGCTCACCTTTAGGCTTTAGGTCACTAGCAGTCGCCAATACAGTCAACAACAATGATTTTCCCTGGTTTGAAACTTCGCTATTGATCAGAATTCATAGCCTAGAACCCACCAGATTGTGTTGAGATAGATCTGATCTTTGCATGTATTTATACCAATCCTTATATGGCGAATTCCGCGTGAATTTTATATGGTATACAAATATTTGGCGAATCCCGCGTAACTATAACATGACTTATGTAATTTTCGAGGCGACTATAGGTTGTCCAAATATGACTTATGTAATTTTTGAGGTGATTATAGCTCATCCAAATAATAGGCAAATACAATATAGTTGGCAAAAGTTGGGGTGAATGGAGACACGTGTCAGCAAGATGTTGGGCGAATTGGGTCCCCCTGGCTAACAAATCTTCACATGCCTATAGGCGAATTAAGGTCATCTATTAAGGTAACCTCGGAGAGTGTAGGCGAAACAATTAAATTTACCGTGTGTCCACCATATATTGTATTGGCAAAATCATCAAATATAAACATTTAATTGCATAAAACATATGGCGATCGGGCCATGACTTTGACGGAAATTGATAATGTTCTGGTGACATGGCCACCCCCAGACGGTACAAAATATTCACCATTTCTGACATGGCCTGCGTGAAAAATTCACCATTGGTGAATATTCACCACTAAAGTAAACTCTGATGTCACCACCTTTGCAAAAAGTTGGCGAAGGTTTCTCCACTCCTTTGCTTTTTGTTTCATAGGTCTATCATAGAAGCATCATTCTCAATGTTGTACTCATAATGCGATAAAAAAATTTAACCAAGTTAGGAAATGACTTAATTGAACCATGAGGTAAGACCAAGAACCAAGCAAGGGCCAACCCACTAAGACTCTCGGAGAAAAGTATTTGCAAGTAGAGATCACTGTAGGAGACTTCCTAATAGGCTATATAAAATTCTTGCACATGTTCCCTAGGGTCACCTTTACCTTTGTACTTGTCAAATTTAGGCATTTCGAAACCAGGGGGATATGGAGCCACGAAGATGGAGGGATCATAAGGATAGGGACAAATTTCCTCAAAGGTATATGATTTCTTGTGGGTCTTGTTCTTTAAGTTCTTAATGACATATTTCATGTCCTCAATTTCCCACGTGAGGTCAGGTGATTGATTTTGAACATTAGGGATGTGTTGACCTTAGTTAGACCCTGGGATATGTGTGGACATGACCAATATACCACCACCAATATACTAATAGGAAGAGTTGGGTACTTGGGAAGTGCTTGGAGGGCGTGAGGAAACAACTGAACTAATGGGTGGCAAGCTAGCATTGATATAGTTGGTGGAATTATGGAGTATATATGTTCTAGGCAGTTGAGAGCTAGGAGACTTGGAGTTACTAGTAGGTGTTGGTAGGTTGGTTGAGGAGAGGCTAATTAGTGAATTTGTCTTCCATATGTGTGTCAAGGATGGGATGGTCAAAGTCTAGAGGTAATTGGCCCCCCTATTTGATAACCTCAATTAGGAAAGTGCTAGGATCCATCTTGACAAGTTTCTCCATCATTTCGCGATTGTATGGATTATCCACAAAGGTCTTCAAGAGTTGATATTTCTCAGGTTGGTCAACATATTCTTCCTGTATTTGAACATCATGATCAACATAGAGGTTAGGGTTGGGTAACTCATCACATTGCTCAGCCATCTTTTATTTTTTAGCACATGTATAGACCATGCAAGGGTAAACTCAAGAGAGCAAGGATGGGGAGGTAAATTGAGATTGGATTGATGGATTTGATCGAAATATAAGAAGTGGATATGAAATGAAAATGAGGACTAGGACTTAGCAACCTTGGATTTGATTTTAGGATTGATTTGATGGGATTGGATTGATGAAAAGTTGGGTCATTGGATTAGGACAACTTTGATTTAGATTTGGATTTGGACAACACTTGGATCCTTGGGTTAGGATTAGGCGAGGTGTAGGGATTAATGATGTGGGCCAAGAGCAAAGTAACAACCAAGCTAGGATAAATTCAGATCTTTGGATTAGGATTTGGTTTGGATTAAGTCTTCTCCTACTTAGGATAGGATAAGTTCCTAAGAAAGATTAGACAAAGGATTAGGGGTTTGGATCAACCCAAATGATTAGGACCAATTGAGGTACTTGAGATAGATAGTTTCTCAAGCACCACACCAGTTAGGGATTGGCGAAGCATAAAGATCTAAATCGGACTTTGCAAAGTGTTGACCTTATTTTAGGATTAATGATTAATGAATGAGATTTGGTTCAAAAGATTGATTAGGTTCAATGTATTAAGTTCTCAAGGATGGGATGAAAATGATTATAGAAGAATAGATCAATGATGAAAGTGGAAGATAGGGAAGAGGTTACCCAAGATAGGGAAGGCACTCAATGAGTAATCTCTGACTGAGGAAGGAGGGACAATAAGATGCGACCACTCCTATTCATCTATTGGGATAAAGCTAACCTTTTCTCAAAAACTTGGGTTCTCAATGGTTCTTGATCAATTTCATTATTGAAATCATGTAGGTATTCATGGAAATGGTGCAAGAAGACTTGATGTTTCAATAGGAGTTTGTAGTTCTTGTATAAGAAGCTTCTTTGTTTGAGGATTTTCTTGAAACTTGGCTTCTTTTTCTTGAATTGGTGATGAATTGACTTTTGGGGATTCTTAAGGGACCTTTGAGTACAATACATGGATGAAGACTAACTAGGAACTTAATTCTAGCAAAGACTACAAAACAAAGGTGGGGACGATAATTTTTAGGTGCAGACGGTGTTTTGTAGGGAAACACAGATGACAATTTAGGAGTGCCGACGACAAAATAGAGGCACAAATGGTGAAATGCAGTCTGACAATGACAAAGCAAAATTTTGATGGATTTGGCCAAATTTTGGGTCAAACCTATGAATATTGGATTCGTTTGTCTTGGTAAGAGATATCAAGCAATAATGCACGTTGGCCAAAGAGATACTTGAAACAAGTGTGAGGTGGAGAGCCTAGATTAGCCTAATTTATGAAATTCACTTGTATGCACAATTGAAGACACACAAAATCATGCACTACCTAGGCTCGAAAGAGGATTCTATTTGTTGAGTCCCCACTTGGATTTCTCCATATACTTAAGCAAAAGAAACAGAAATAGATTCGATGGCACTAGCTCCCCCTTACATGACACACACTTCTCGGGCACACCAAAATCTCATATCTTGAAGATTCAAAGATCTTACGAACTAAGGGGCATCTGTCTCGATAGTGAATAGTACAGTGTGGGGCAACTTTAGAGGTCCAACCTCCTACACCAACAAACAAATGGGATTTTGGCCTCTATTACGAATGGTGTCTAGTTAGCTTTTGGGGTAATACCAGTGTCTATACATGCAGTGGTTCACTCAATTTAGGGACCTCCCAATCCTTTCTACAAGGTCTTAATGTATCACACGGACATTGGAGGAGACAACATTCAATATGGGACAGCGACACTAGGTGGTGATGACTTTCATCACCCCCATAAATATTTGTATAGTGAAGCAAAAGAGTATCACTTCATTCATTGCCTCACACCTTCGTATTGCATTAGGAGGCAGACCCTATAAAGAAACACTAAGTTTTATCCTCGCCCATTGAAGAGGGGAGAATACCACAAAGTGTTTCAAGATCTAACTAAGATAAAAAGGGATGGGTCAAGTTTTTTGATCATCCAATATTTTGCAAGGGAAGAGAATATACCTATTATCCCATGCAAACACAACAAATAAGTTTTCTAATTATTAATGCATGAAAGTGAAAATCCTAACATACACTTAGTGATTAAAAAGTCTTTGACACATGAATCTGTAGCAGAAATTTAGTACTTTTAGAATATTGACCTTGGACAATTGGGAAAGTTGCAAAAACCTCAAAAGGATTAGGAAAATATTATCAAAAATTTATTAGGATGGAGATCCCAAAAGGAAAGCAGAGATGATGCTCCATCTGCACAGACGACGAAACAAGGACATTAGCGTAGAAGCGCAGATGTTGTTTCAGTCTCTTTAGAAAAATAGTTAGCTTTGAAATCAAGAATTTATACTTGTCAAACCTTTAACTACAAGAAAAATAGAGAATTGTGAAAGGCATAAAGTAGAAAAAAACATAAAATAACCCATTTTTATGATTTTTTTATTATGTGTGTGTGTGTTGAATACTTTACTGCCAAAATCCTGAAAACCTTTATAGAAACGGTCATAATAGAAACAAAAAAACTCTCCTATGCAGACATCAATCTATTTTTGTAGGTTTTGTCATTCCAAGGAATTTATGCAAAATTCCTTGGGAAGAGAGGGCATGGGGAGATTCAAGGAATTTAAAATTCCTTGGATAGACAAAAGTGGGTCTTATTTAAGGTTGGGGGATGAGATAGGAAAGCAATTTATGGCAAAGAGTTGACCCATCCCTAATCAAGGTGATTAGGGATGTGAAAATGATTAAGGGGATTGATTACGTGGGATAATTTGGAGGATTAGAATGCAAGTGGGCAAGCTAGGAGGATGGGACATGAGGAGAGAGAATGAGTGGAGGAATATAAAATTGAAGAGAATGGTGATCATGATAAGGCTATAAATAATTAGGCTAAATGATGGTGATAAAGAAGGTGATTTGTAGGAATCAAAGGCATTAGTTAATTAATTAAAATTAATTAACTAATTAAGATTAGAAAGGAATATTGACTAAGGTTGAGGAATTGAAATAATTTTTAGAAGAATTAGATATAATTAATTTTGATAAATTAATTATAAGGTCAAGGTGGAAAAATTAATTAAATATAATTTAATTGATTTTAAAGAGGAGGACTAACGTAATTAATGTAATTAATTATGTGAAAAGACTAAATTAATTAAATATTAATTTAATTAATTTTAGACATCTACACATACATTTAAATTGATTATCATTTATTTCTCAAATAATATCATTCAATTTTAAAATATGGATCAATAATTTAATTCAAATAAACTTAAACAAATCATATATCTAAATTGGTCATTATTAGTTTCTAGAAAATTTTCATTTGATTTAAAGTGTGGAACATTAATCTTATTAAATCAAATTCCACATCACTCAAATGAGTCTCCAAACCTTTTTGCATCTAGTTTGATGAAATAATTTGTATTAAATTTAAAATATCATTAAATCTCATTCTTAAATTAAAATTAATATAATAAGAAGAAAACTCAAAATCATTATTTTCTATGATATCATTATGGCTAGAAGAATAGGGGAATTCCTAGTCCTTGCAAGTGATGTGAGAATGACGAGAATTTTCTTACACAAGACAAATAGTAATCAAAATAATCAATTGTTTTTCTTCAAACTTCTTATTCCCAAAAACTTATGATCAAGGCCTGTACATATAATAAAACTAAAACTCTTAATTTAGTATATTCATAAATTTTCAAGGTGAATTAAAATTTACATTCTATATTTTAAAACGACTTTTCAATAATATTACATTGCACTACATTTTTAAAGGTGAAGGAAATTTTTCTACTTGATCTAAAATAAATGAGATATTTCATGATATTTAATAAGATAATATTGCAAAATCTCCAACAATTTCATATACATGTCAAATAATTTCAAGTTAGATTACGAAACTTAGATGAGATTGATTTTCAACTTGTTTTCCTATAGAATTATACTCATAATATTATTCATTAATTTATTTAAAAATCAATCCTTTTAAATAAATAATAATCCAAAAGATGTACGAACCAATAAACTATATAATTTACAGCCTAGAAACTAATCAAACCGTTTCAATCAAAAGCACAAAAAAGTACTCAAGCAAACTAAAATTTCTTCAATGGATTAGAAAAATTTGTTGATGTAAAAATTGTATCTACTCAATTGAACAACTAGACTTTTAAGTATCACAGAGGTTAAGATGGAATTGACTATTTTAATTGTAAATTTAAGAAACAATATGACTAACTATAATGTAAATACATGTTTAACTAGAAAACTAGTTTAGACATGAAAATGGTAGTTTAACTAGTAAAACAATAATGTGTATTTGTGCTTGTGTGTTCTAACCTATTATATTCTAAGATTTTAGTTACCACAATCAAGTTATTAACCCTACATTATGATTAAAGTGTATTTTAGAATAATTGTTAGAAAGACTACATTATTTACATACTAAAATAATGTTTCAATTTTTTTTTAGAATTTTATAAAAAAAAATTGTCAATTGAATTATAAAGAACCACACTTAATTAAGCACATATTTAATGTAAAATATAACTGATCTACTTTATGGCATATATAATTAATCTATTGTAATAACTTAGTAAATCAAAGCTAATAGTAATAAAGTTCTATTGTAAATGTTTAATAATGTACAAATAAAATCTAATATAGCAACTAACTTAATAATATCTATCATTGTGATAAAACTATGAACATTACAAAAAAAAAAAGTGCACAAGTGAGTCACCAAGATCAATAATGTGAAAAAAAAATTATTTTATTGATTACTTGAAATATTAGAAAAAATGTTTGAATGCAAAATGTCAAACATCTAATTGGGGTCTTGGTTTAAGCTTGTCGAGATTAATTCTCAAGCTTTAGCTACCAAATTATATATTGGAGGTGGTGTAAATACATTGAGTAAGTATGGGATATAATTCTTAATGTCAGGGATTTGAAAAGTGTTACTACGGAGGATATATCTAGAATGGATTGATACTATCAAGATGGGAGTAATTACTATTAAAGAAGCTTTATTTTGGGTTATCAATAATTATGATAGAGCCATTTATTGGAAGGATTATAGGATCTTAATCTTTCAATCCTTTCATTTTTCCATAACTTCCATTCTTTAAGTAATGATTCCAAAAGAAAATATTGGCTATTAATGTGTTGAGTAGAAGAAAGATATGAATAGATATTTTCTCTAGTGGAGGAAAATTTGAAACAATTTTAGTTAGCCAAAGTGCAATTTTTTAAGTTGACTTTTAAGTCAAAATAAATGCCTCACTTGGGATAATATTTGAAAGAGGATTTTTTGATCCCTCCTATGTGTTTTGTGTAGTGAGGAAAATGTTGCACATCTCTTTTTTTAGTCTCATTTATCCTAAGAAATCTAGATCTTGTGGTGGGGGATATGGAATAAGCCTATAATTCATACTTCATCAGTTGAAATTTGGGTCAATATGGAGTGTCCACCTATGAAAGTATTTTCTTTTGTTGTTTCTTGGGATATTATTCCTATTTTTCATGTTTTAGAAATTTTGACCAAACAATATAAGATTTTTCATGGTCGTCAGTGCCTTCTCATTCAGGTTTGGAAGAGGATAAAGTTTTCTATTTAGAAAACTATTATTGCCAAAATTTCTCTTGAAGAACTCATATCCTTTTTTGAATCTCAAATTTCTTGTCATCTTGTTATTTCTTATTTCACTTTTTTTATAATTTTGAATGTTGT
This sequence comes from Cryptomeria japonica, assembly GCF_030272615.1. Lineage (NCBI taxonomy): Eukaryota > Viridiplantae > Streptophyta > Pinopsida > Cupressales > Cupressaceae > Cryptomeria > Cryptomeria japonica. The sequence goes on along the minus strand of NC_081412.1, from coordinate 385,906,378 downwards.
TCAATTTAAGGCCTCTAAAAAAAAGTGAATAGAATTGGTAAGTGATCTCTTCCTCTAATTTTTTAAAAATTAATTGTATTGGGCTCTCTAGAAGTAATCTAGGGCCATAGAGTGGGTTATGACAATCAAGATTTAGTTTATTTCTTCTTTTCTACTTCTACGAGATTCTTTTCTAATAATCAAATGGAGGCCCATGTTATAATTATTATAATAATAAAACTTATTTATTGAGCTAGAAAAGGTTATTTGTGAAATAGACTATGATGTTGGATACTCTTCTAATAAAAAATCTCCTAATAATATTTATTGTTAAGTTATTGCGTATTATTATTTTAAATATATTTCTATATTATTTTAATAATAAATATATTATATTTTAAATAAATTGTATATTCTTTTCTAAAAGTTTATTCATAGGAAGTGGTAAACCTAAATACGTGCGGCCAAATGGCCATCTGAGTTTATGAAACTCTGAAATGCTCATTTGAGGTATGTTCATCGTGTATACACTCGGATAGCAGGAAAATGGAAATGAAGAATCCCCTCCATAGCAGAATTTAATACCGGTCAATGCCGATGGAAACAATCGCTAGGGCAACCCATCGCTTCATTTTGATTATCTGAGATCTCAACATGTAAAGCGTGAAAGTGTAGCCAAAAAATTATCATAGTCATACAGTAGAGCTAAGGAATGGCTGCTTCAATGACCAGAGAATACTGGGGCTGGCTTAAAGAGCACACACTAAGCTTTGACCGCTTAGTGTGGGGCCCTCTTAAGCCATGCTCTTATCCCGTTTACCGTTTCAGTTTCTCGATGGTACAGAGGGTGCTGTCAATATTCCGCGGTTAGTCAAGAGGCTAGGTAACATTTTATTTGAATTCGTCTTCCACCCAAATTGAAATTTAAAACATGTAAGTGAGCGGGAAAAAGGAAAATAAAGCTTTTACTTTTCACAGGAGCTGCTAAAGGTCAAATTCCAAATGCAGGTGCTTTTCTGAGAGCAGAGAAAAACCGTTGGTTGAAATTATGAGACAGAGTAGATGAACGATGTTTACGGACCTAAGGTTTTTATTTCCATTTTCATAATATTTCACTTGTAATTTTTTATTTGGTTTTGCAATAAAAAGAGAATTGGTGAGTGTTGGGTGATCTTTGGAAAGAAAAATTTATATGTAATCTTAGAAATAAATTTGTACATCATCACACGATACAGTAATAGAGTAATAGTTTGAATTTTTTTAAAATGATATTGATTTGATTAATCTGTATAAATGTTTGTAATTCAAATATACAATATAAAATAATTAGATTGATGTTTATGAAGATGTATTTTTAGTTAATGTGGATCTCTTATTCTTGGTTATCTCATGGCTCTGAGTTTTGTTTTCTTCAGAGCTTTGGTTTCTTGTGGTGTTTAGACAGGTTGGATTTTGGGGTGATGGCTCTGATTTTTGGTGGACATTCTTGACTTCATCTTCAGATGCTCCCTGTTAGACTTATGTTTTCTTAAGCAATACTGAAGGGTTTTCTTAGTGGTTCTTTCCCTTCAATGCTCTTTGAACCAGACACATGTAAAAATATATATAATCAATATAAGTTTAGTGAACTCATCCACTTTTATCAAAAAAAAAAAAAAAAAACACTATGTGTTTGGATGAATGTTTATATTGGGAATGAGATAATATTTACCTTTTAAAAATAAAAAAATAATATTGTAAATTTAAAGTATATGTAGTGCTTAAGTTATTTGTCCAAAATAAGGGTGTGATTTCAAATAAATCATATGTACAATAACAAACATGAACATCAATACTAATTATCTCAACATTTAATTTGACCAACTAAAAATATTTAATTGTTATTTGCATGTCATTGTTAGATTGATCACCTTGTAGGAATCTTTGTGGATTTTAGGTTGGGTAACATAATCTATATTTAGTTTGTAGTGGTAATAGCTTAGAAATATGCATAAATTATGTGTGCGAATTTACTTAAAGTGAAAATTTAGGTATATAGAAATCACCAATATGATTGTATCTATTATAATTAATTGTATCTTTGCATATATCTTTTTATTAATATTAATTTTTAATTATTATTTTATTTTTAATAAAATTTGATTAGTCATTTGTGTGTTGGAGAAATCATACTAGTGAGTGTATTTTAAGAATATTACAATACGAATTTTTTAAAGCCTTCTCAATAACTTCTAAAACTACCATGCCCAAATAAATCTCAATTAAAAATTAATTTTTTTTAACATACACAATCAAACCAAAAGGGAGCATAATTACTAATATGGATTGTGAAAACTAATATCTTTAAAATTAAAAAAAAATAAACATTTTTTTGTTTTTTAGGCAAAAGTGGCAAGCCACTGATATATATATATATATATATATATATATATATATATATATATATAAGAAAATTGATTCAAGAGCTCAATAGGGAAAGAATCAGGAAGAAAACCATATATCCTTGCTCAAATACAATAAACAAAGAAGAAAAGAGGCTATGAGAAGAAGCCCCCCAAAGATCCGGGGAGATAAATAGAACATGCCCATAGAACAAGCCTCTTAGAGGCCAAATTTAGAGTAGCTGGTCGGAACAAGACCGGAAGAAACCTTAAAAAAAGAAAAAAAACCCACAACCGATTATCATGAAGACTTGGAAAGCAGAAATCTGGTTGTCGAAACATTGTAGAGCTGCCACAACCGATTACTGGTTGTGTTATATCAGAACTTTGATACCGATATGTTTACCTCTTAACCAGTTCAAAAAAAAGCCACCATTACTGGTACTAGCCGGCAGGCTAAGAAGATGACTCTGCTACCGGTTCTGTTGTACCAGTGGAAGTAAACGCATAAACCAACACCGGTAAACAAGGGGCAGTCAAAAATTTTTGGGTCGTACTGGTTGCCGTCAGATTTTCCACACATCAAAAAGGAGCATATTCTAAGTAGAAAAAAACAAAGCCAGAACTACTTTACTCGTCCATGGTTGCATCCTCCCGGTTCTAAATTTTAGGGATATCAAAAGCGGGCTGAAAGGAGGTAGTCCATCCCATGGCCTCATCTTGCATTGGTGTGTTGAGGTCTGACACCTTATCTATAGCCCGTCGCCTTTCCACAGGTTGCGAAATTGGCAGACTAGGATCAACATTTTCTATTTCCAGGATCACCATGAGAGCCCCAACTTTTTATAAGTGTCCTAAATACATTATTGTAGCAATCTTATATACATTATCCAAAACCAATATATATTCAATTCTTAGGTTTATATTTTATAATAAAGTAATTGTAATGACTTAGAGTTAGATTTAATTAAAATTTAGTTGTTAGTTAGCTAAATTAAATGTAGAGATAATTAGGTTTAATGTTAATTAGAGTGAAAAGTGAATTAGGGATTTTTCATTTCGTATATATAGAAATCACCAATATGACCGTATATATTATAATTGCTAATATTAATTTTTAATTATTATTTTATTTTTTAATAAAATTTAATTAATCATTTGTTTGTTGGAGAAATCATACTAGTGAGTGTATTTTGAGAATATTAGAATATGATTTTTTTAAGGCCTTCTCAATAACTTCTAAAACTACCATGCCCTAATAAATCTCAATTTAAATTATTTTTTTTTAACATACACAATCGAAATCAGAAAGGAGCATAATTACTAATATGGATTGTGAAAACTAATATCTTTACAAGTGTCCTAAATACATTTAAAAAATTTACAAGTGTCCTAAATACATTAAATTTTTACAAGTGTCCTAAATACATTAATTCATATATTAAATGTGGCGTCCTAAATACATTAATTCATATATTAATTTATATATTAAATGTGGTGTCCTAAATATATTAAAGAAGTGTTTAAAAGATTCTGATTATCTATCAAATGGGTAACAAGGGTCTCGAATGTCCATATGAATTAATCTTGACCCCACATGCTAGCCTAGGAAAATAATAAACCAAGTAAAGTGGGCTAATTTAGGCTCCAAAACAACAAACCAAAGATTGAGAAATATGTGTTGTCAAATTGAAACTCACAATTGTAAATGGCATCTTGAGTCTAAGCTAGGCACATGGGTAACTTTGCATAGAGCCAATGGTAGTGAAGACTCAAATTGTAATTGCAAGATGTGGTGTTTGGACCTCACTTCCAATCTTTTCATCACAATCGAGAAGAATGAATACCAATTTTGTGGTCAATAGGAATGGCCCCTATAACAACTTTAAAATTCTTCTGGTTCAAACAAGAAAGGAAAAATCTAGCCTTAATCACATCACAAGACATAACACTCATACAAGTTCTAGAGAATAAATCCCACAGAAAATGGATACCTTTCTTGTGAAATTGTAAGGCCCTTACCCATAACAAATGAAAAGGGATACTTTGTTCTTGTAGAATAAGGGACCACCAAATATTATGTTGATTAAAGGAAAGGTCATCCTTGAAACTAAATCCATTGTAATGAAGGAAAGGGTCAATAACATTCTAGGCTCACCAAATACTCTTGACCACAAAAGTGCCCTTAATGTGAATCGCTTCCTTCATGTGGTTAGAAGGGTTTGAAAGTTGATCCCGTTCTAGGTAGGTTGATTAATTGGATAGCCAAAATAAATTAACTTTGAAATTGATAACCTAAACAATTCATCCAATGATGTGTGATGCACAATAATATTAAAAACTTGTGCATAGCTACATAAAGTATGATGTTATAATTATATAGATGAATAGTGCTAAGGCAACAAAATTCAACCTCCTTTAGTATGACGATATGATTATATAGATGAATAATGATGGGACAACAAAACTCAACCTCATTTTCTATATGTCAAAAATTTAACTTTTTTCTATTTGGCAAATATTTTGAAGGCTATATTATCTCAAAAGAATATGAAATTTAATTCTGATTCCCATGAATTTGATCCTGATTTTAATGAGTTCAATCTAATATCGAAGGTTGAATTGTGTCACGCTTGCGAATAGTTTGATAGAACATACACCTAAATTTTTTTTCATATTAGCCTTCTTGATATCCAAGCTTATTAAGGTGATGCCTAAAGATACCTTTGAGGAGATTATGACTTGATATGAACAATTCCTTTTAGGTCAAACCCCTTGACAATGTTAGTGTAATATTTTTTATTTTTTTTCAATATATTTATCTTAATATTGTGCATGTTATTTCAAGTTTATTTAATTACTTTTAATTTAAATTCAACTTTGGAAGACCATAACTTTGTCATATTATCTCAAAATCAAGTGTAATTTTTTTAATTGGTGTAAAATTATGTGCACTTTAAAGTGATGTTAGTATTTTTTAATTTGACAATCCATTTTTTTATAAATTTAGTTTTCTCAAAGATCTTATGGCTCAATCATACTTTTTAAAACTTCAGTTGCTTAAAAATTTCACAAGTGAGCTTCCCTTTTGGTGCTATTTATTTTAAATTTGTATTTTTCAACTCTAGATAATGGTGTAGTTTTTGAGTTCCTATCTTAAAAGACCTTAATACTTATGATATTTTAGCCATTCTAGGGCTCTATAATGTTGGTATTTTGATGATGTTTAAGTTGTGATTGTCATTGATGGCAACACTTAGGAAAATTTTGACATCTAAATGCTTACAAAACAAAAACAAATGCCATAATCAAAATTACTCCCCCTAAGCATATACCCTACTCCCTTTGCAAAAAAATTCAATACTACTCCCCCTTTGCCAACAATGACAAAGTAATGCAAACACTCCCTCTTTCACCGAAATTTACCAAAGTTATATTGCATAGCATAAAAACAGAGTATATGTTGATGGCAATAAAGAGTAAAACTTCTCAAAAAGAGATTTAAAGTTTTTTAGAAAATTCTTCACGTCTGAAGACCATGAATCGAGAAGTGAGGCAGCAATTTCACTCTCGGTCTTCATCTGGAAGGCTAATTCTTCCATTGCATCAATAGTGCTCATCTCCCGTGTGACAGTGATAGCCTCCAAGTTCAGAAAGCACTTCTGAAGAACCTTCAATTTTGGTAATAGAAGCAACTGGAGCTCCTACAGATCTTGAATCCGCTTGCAGATGTTTGATTCAATATTTGCAATCTGATGTTGGTGAGTGTGAATAGTCTACCCATACACTATGAATGAATCATATGGCAGTTTGAAGTTGTTGATATACTTCTTTAACTCTTATTGGAGTTGACCTTTCTTTTTCAGAGCATCATCACAAAATAAGTGAGGTTGGTAGATTTTGCTCAAGAGTAGGTTACCTTCACCCATAGCTAAACTTATATCATCCTTCTGCTTAATCAATTTTTCTTTGTCTTCATCCATTTGTTTTACTAAGGAAACTTTCAGAGCTTTTCCATGCTTCTTATCTGCAGAAACCTAGGTAGCATCTTCTAAAGATTGCACTTGATCATCCACTACTATGCAAAGAAGTTTTAACTTGGCCAGCGAGGAATCGGTACTGGGGAGGTTAGTACCAGGATTAGATTGGAAAGAGTGTCAACGGAAAATTGAATGACATCCTGTTCTTTCTGTAACCTCAGTTCTTCAAATCTAACTTGAGATAGTTGAATGCTCCTGAGTAGCTCACTTTCATCAACCGATTGAGTAAGACAAGCAAGAGTCAAATCGGTGGAACCAGTGAGATCAACCTGCTTAGCTTGATCTCCGGTTGCCTTAGGGTTCTATCCTCCTTCTTTTTCCTTGATCACCTCTTGTCTTTTCTTCTCCTCTTCTTCTTTTTCCTGAGCTACCTTGGCGGCTTTCTCTTTCTCCTCTTCCACTCTCTTCTTAACTTGCTCTTCTTCTCTCTTTTTCTCTTCTTCCTTCTTCCTCTCTTCTTCCTTCTTCTTCTCTTCTTCCTTCTCTGCTCTCTCTTTCTCTTGCATTGCTTTCTCTGCTTGCTCTTTTTCTGACTTTTCCTTCTCCGCTTTCTCTTTTACTTGTTTCTCTTTCTCTGCTTTTTCTTTTTCTAATTTTTCTTTTTCTTGTTTCTCTTTCTCTTTTGTCGCTTTCTCGTCTTTTTTATTTCTCCAGTCTCTCCTCTTCATCTTTCTCCTTCTCTAGAGTGGTGTCCTCAACATCTAGTGCATCAACATCAATGGGGTCATTTTTTTCTGCTATTCTTTCACCCTGACTGTCAAAGATTTCATCCAGTTTGGTTGTGGATAGGTCAAGCTCTTGCTCAGCTTGTCGATTAGCTTTGGATACTAACTGCATTTTGACAGCTTCTTTAACCTGTAGATGGGTGTCTTTTTCCACTTCAGAGGTTTTGCCTCCAAGTAGCTGAAGTCTTCTTATTCACATGAAAAAGATGCCTTTGTACCAATTAAGAATCTCAAACAATTCTGAATTAGAGGCATCAGGAAAATATTGGGCAAAAATTTCTTCCCTATTTTCTTGCTCCTTTTCAATGACAATGCGCCATTTATTATCCAAATAATTATATAAAGAATTAGGAACAACAGATTTAATGTCAATCAGAGACCGATCATTATCACACAAATATTTAATGACCTCTAGCTTTACTTCTTCCTTTACACTATCGCTAAGATCATCAAAATAATATTTTAGATCGTCAAGTACTTTCCTTTTAACATTCTTCATAATTCTTTGAAAATGTGTCACAGGCTGGTAAGAATCAACATGTATATTTACCGGTGTAGAGGTTGTTGGTACATTACCAGTTGTCTTCGTCTTCTTACTTTATTATTGTGTTTTCTTCATTTCTACCTTCGGTTCAGTTTCTTATAAATCCAGTGTGTTATTCCTCATTTTTCTCTTCCTTTCAAATACCTTTGGTGGAATGGCCCCCGATTTCTTTTTGGTTGGTGACCTCTTGGTCACTTTAGGACTAGCAACAGATGTAACCGATGTCGATGCCAATGGCACAAATTTTTTCTTCTTTTGCTTCAGTACTTCAATAGATTTGATCCTCTCTGAGTAAGTACCGGTCCTCTTCTTCTTGGATCTAGTGGTGAAGCAAGTAGGGTAGAGGCATACCCTGTGAGTATATCATTTACCACTTCATAGCCCATAGGCTCAACTTCATCTTCTCTAGGCTCAACCACTTGCATTATGCAATGATCTATTTTGATTGTGAAACAAATATCATCTTCGTACTTTTTAACCAGATCACCTGATATTCTCATTCTCTAGTTCATCTTTAGTCTGAACTCATCAAAATACCTATTCAGAGTCTCCAAATACGTAGATCCCACTACTTGTAGACTCTCCTTTATTTATCTAGAAACCGGTAGGTCACTCGACCATTGAACATCACCAACTCCTGGAAAATATCTTTGAAAATAGAAAAACAAACCGACAAGAATTTGACCGAACTTAAACCTCAGTGTTTTGTCCTCTTTGATGGACTTCAGGTTCTCCATGAGTTGTTTTTTCATGCAGGTACATAAGTCATACTCTGCATTTTCCTTGATCCTCCTATAAGTGGTATGCACTGCAACTGTAGGAACAGAATTTATTCTACTAGCATAGAATACTCTATACCCAATCACCATGCATGCATACTTCACCAAGTCATCTTTTATGGTATTTATAGTCATTGCCTGTTGGTCGCTCACAGAACCGGTGAGCTCTGTCACTTTCGTTTGGTGATCTTGCAAAGAACAGGGACTTCTCCAACATTGCAGAAGCCTGTCACGGCATGGATTGACTCTGGCGTAATATAATGGGTTCGCTCAAGTTACATCTTGTCACCATGAACCCTAATTAGAATAATCCTAACGTGTTCTTCTATAAATTTCTCGAGAAAATATACTGCATTGTGAAATTTCTTCTTCTCGATCATGTTGTACTCAGGTTTAATCTTCTTATCATCTCCACAGAACAGACTCAATTGGGAGTGAATCACTAGAAACCCTAGGTCTTCCAGTTTGCAATCAATGTATCCTGAAACATCCCCTTCGACAATGACTTTGACGGGAATTTGAGATAGGGCATTATATTTCACCTTCTTCCTAAGAAACTAAGATGATTCCTCAGGTTCAGTAGAACTATAAGGGATTTTAGATGTAGAAGCCATATCTAGATAATTCCAAATGACAAGAATGTTTCAATGAGAAATACCTTCACACTCCGAACTAGGGTTTGTCGATGTCGAGCACAACACACTTCTCCAAGAGCTTACTTTACCGATCTGACTTCCACACTGATAGCTTGAAATGGTTGTAATATCTTATGCAAGATTTCTTTCTGAATTCTTTCTAATGCAAGATGAATTGCTCTTGTTGCTCTGCTCAAGCTAGAAAAATTCTTCTTTGAAAATAGGTAAGTAAAAATGAAGACGAAAGTCACTTTTAAACATGCTCCTACCTACCATAATAAATGTATCACCATTAGGGCACAAACCCTAACTTTACCTTTTACCATTTCATTTCTTTTGTCGGTTGACAGGTAACAAATAACAATAAAACACTTTACTGATACACACCGGGGGTCTGAAACATTTTTACCGATATGTTCCCCCTTAAGCTTTTCAAAGCTCAGTTTGCCGATTCAGGGGTCTCTACACTGGGTGCAAAAACTGGTACATCTTGTGGCTCGTCTTCAGATTTCTTCTTCCAAATTTTATCCATATCGACTTGATAGCATACCATACCAGGTGTTCTCCATGGTCTGGTGTTCACATTTCCATTCTTCCTCTTGCATGTTGCAATAGTGTGACCGCTACCACGATAGATCAAATAGGTTGCTCTCCAACTGTTTGTCACTCCATAACCATTTGACCAGTGGTCATAGGTTCTGTATCAGTTTGGGTTCCAGTTCATAGGAGGTTCCAGGACAACTCCTTTAGATCTTGGTGCATAACTTCCAAAGTTGTTCATAACCGACCTGCACTCAAAATCTCTATGCCCAAACTTGTTGCATGCATAACAGTGATCATTAAATCTACCATTTATAGCCACATTGTTTTGCATGTAAGGAAAATTATTGTAAGCCTTTCTCCTACATACATTGGCAGTATGTCCTTCTTTATGACAGTTGAAGCATATAGGTTTAAACTTTGGCTTACCTTTGCTCTTGTTGTTGTTCTTAGGTACCGGTTGCTCTTTTGATGCATCACTCTTGGTTTCGGAGATTTCACCTTTCTCATATGCAGATAAACCAAGTCCAGTGGTATCCTTTGATGGCTTCACTGATTCCATCTTTTGTTCCAATTTAGCAACACTCCGGTTGAATTTTGTAAGTATCTCCTTTTCCTCAACAAGTTCCTTGGAAATAGCATCATTATTCTTCATCAAGGTTTCATTCTAAGAAATGGTTGTATTGAGTTCAGCTTGTATTTCTTCTTGCTCTTCATTACCCTCTTGCAGATGAGCGGTGATGGTACCAATCTATTGTTTCAACTTAGAGATCTCACACTCCTTGTCTTTCACTAGATCTCTTCTTTTGGCTAAAGAGGTTTTATATTTGATCTTCAGTTCATCATAGGCTCTTTCTTTTTCAGCCAAATGGTGAGTGAGTTCCCTCATGTTGTATTCCCCCATATCTCCTTTCAAGTGGTTAGACTTAGAGAAAGGTTGGCTTTGATACCAATTGATGAATACTAAGAGGGGGAGTGAATATAAAACTTAATTAAATCTATGACCATATATTATAATCACATTTAAATAAATTCTTAGTCATTATACTTACTATGAGGTCATTTCAAAACCTGAAAGTGTTAAAATTAAAGAATTTGGGAGTGATTTTGTTGATACATGTGTGTTGAGCTTATAAAGAATAAATTTTATATATTAGTCTTGGGGGCTTATACATAAGAAATTTGTAATCATGAACTAAGATAAAGTTATATTTTAGGGTATGTGCAAGATCATGGCGAGCCAAAACAAGGCCTTAAGTGCCAATGAAATTTCAAAAAATCTGAGTTATGCAACTTGACATAAAAATTTGAGTAAGTTATGAACATTATTTTTTTTAAATGTAAGAAGAGAATCTATAGAAAATTGAATGTAGTTTCTAAGCTACTAGTTCTTTTTTAAAAAAATAATATATATATTTGATGAAAATTTAAAATTTCAATGTAGTGGTACTAAAATTTCAGGAAAAAAATAAGAAGTAGGTGTATGTCTGACCACCCTAATCACAATCAAATCATAATATTTTTTTATAAGATTTATAATATAAATAGTAGAGTCATGTCTGAATGTGACACATATTTTTGTATTTTTTTATGAAGTAAATAATTAATTATGATTTTTTTACTACAACTTTTCAGAAATTCAAAAAATCCTACCTCTGGCCACCTTAACTTGGTCTAAACTTTATGAAATTCATTTATTTTTCCTATAGTAGATGAAGCATACAATGTGACTCATGTTTCGGATTCAAAAAAAGTGATACTGTTTGAAAGTTATGTGTGTTTTTCAATCAGCCTATCAATCAGGACTTTAGTCATAATTCAATTAGAAAATAAATAATAATAATTTATTAAAGTCAAAATAAGACAAACCTTATATTGTTGGAAAGTTGAGAACGTCCTTAAAAAACCCTTTTCGTTTTATCAATTTTGGCTAAAAAATGTCATCAACCACCAGTGCAAAGTCTGGAAAATCAAAGAATACTCAAAAACAAGTTTTTTTCTGTTGACTTTCCAAGCTCATCATTTCCAAGCCAAATCCCAAAGAATTCCCAAGCCAAATTTCAAATTTTAAAATTTATGTCAGAAAAATCGAATATTGAATAATATTGGATATCTGATTTATCCGATTTTAGCAAGTTATGATATTAATATTTTAATACAACATATTAGTACAATATTGGTATATTAATATAATATTAATATATTAATAAATATTAATATATTAATAAATATTAATATATTAATAAATATTAATATATTAATAAATATTAATATATTAATAAATATTAATATATTAATAAATATTAATATATTAATAAATATTAATATATTAGATACAATATTATATAATAAAAATGTTATATATTAATACTATAATATATAAATGTATATATTAAAATATATTATTAATATTTTTGTTAGTGGTCATATGGTATTTTGAGGGTTCACATGGTGTCGTTAGGTGTCATATGGGGTCATAAGGGGTAACACATGTGTTAGAATAACATATGACCCCTTAGGAAACCATATGGACATCATATGGTCCTAAAGGGTGATGTCATGCACTAGGATGTTAAAAGGGGTCATATGACACCATACGACCCCTTAGGACACCATCTGACACCTAAGGACACCATATGGTCCTAAAGGGTTAGAGGACACCATACAACCCCTAACAACACCATATGGTGTCCTAAGGGCTCATATGGTGTCCTAAGGGGTCATGGGACACCATATGACCCCTTAGGAAACTATATGATCCCTAACGACACTATATGGTGTCATAAGGGGTAATATGGTGTCCTAAGGGGTCATAAGACACCATATGACCACTTACGACACAATATGGTTTCCTAAGGGGTTATATGGTGTCCTAAGGGGTCATAGAACACCATATGACCCTTTAGGACATAATACGACTCATAAAAACACCATATGGTGTCCTAAGGGGTCATTGGACACCATATGACCCCTTAGGACACAATATGACCCCTAAGCACATCATACGACCCCTAACAACACCATATGGTGTCCTTAGGGGTCATATGACAACATATGACCTGTTACAACACAATATGACCCCTAACAACACCTAAGGGGTCATATGGTGTCCTAAAGGGTCATAGGTCACCATTTGACCCTATAGGACACAATACTACCCCTAATGACATCGTATGGTGTCCTAATGGGTCATAGGACACCATATGAACCCTTAGGACACAACATGACCCCTAACAACACCTAAGGGGTCATATGGTGTCCTAAGGGGTCATAGGACACCATATGACCCCTTATCACAATATACAACCCCTAACGACAACATATGGTGTTCTAAGAGATCATATGGTGTCCTAAGGGATCATATGAGCCCTTAAGACACAATACGACCCATAAAAACACCATATTGTGTCCTAAGGGGTCATATGGTATCCTAAGGGGTCATAGAATAGCATATGACCCCTTAGGACACTATACAACACCTAACGATACCTAAGGGGTCATATCATGTCCTAAGGGGTCATAAAACACCATATGACCCCTAACAACACCATATGGTGTCCTAAGGGATCATATGGTATCCTAAGGTGTCATAGGACACAATATCACCCCTTACGACACAATATGACCCCTTTTAACACCTAAGGGGTCATATGGTGTCATTAGGTATCATATGATGTCCTAAGGGGTCATAGGACACCATATGACACCTTAGGATACCATACAACCAATAACGACACCATATGGTGTACTAAGGGGTCAAAGGACACCATACGACCCCTTAGGACACCATATGGTGTCCTAAGGGCTCATATGGTGTCCTAAGGGGTAATGGGACACTATATGAACCCTTAGGACACAATGACCCCTAACGACAACTAAGGGGTCATATGGTGTCCTAAGAGGTCATAGGACACTATATGACCCCTTAGAACACCACACGACCCCTAACGACAACATATGGTGTCCTAAGGGGTAATATGGTGTCCTAAGGGGTCATGTGGTGTCCTAAGGGGTCATGGTACACCATATGACCTCTTAGGACACCATACGACCCCTAATGACAACATATGGTTTCATAAGGGGTCATATGATGTCCTAAGGGGTCATGGTACACCATATGACCCTTGAGGACACCATACAACCCCTAACAAGACCATATGGTGTCCTAAGAGGTCATATGGTATCCTAAGATGTCACGAGACACCATATGACCCCTTAGCACATAATATGACCCCTAACGACACCTAAGGGGTCATATGGTGTCGTTAGGGGTCATATGGTGTCCTAAGCTATCACAAGACACCATATGAACCCTTAGGACACAATATGACCTCTAACGACACCTAAGGGGTTATATGGTGTCGTTAGGGGTCATATGGTGTCCTAAGGGGTTAGAGGACACCATATGACCCCTTAGGAAACCATACGACCCCTAACGACACCATATGGTATCCTAAGGGATCATATGGTGTCTTAAGGGGTCACGGGACATCATATAAGCCCTTAGGACACAAGATGACCCCTAACTACACCTAAGGGGTCATATGGTGTTGTTAGGTGTCATATGTTGTCCTAAGGGGTCGTAGGACAACATATGACCCCTTAGGACATCATACGACCCATAATGATACCATATCATGTCCTAAGGGGTCATATGGTGTCCTAAGGGGTCATAGGACAACATATAACCCCTTAGGAAGTTATACAACACCTAACAGGTCATGTATGGTGTCCTAAGGGGTCATAGGACACCATATAACTCCTTAGAACACCATACAACCCCTAACAACACCATATGGTGTCCTAAGGGGTCATATGGTGTCCTAAGGTGTCACGAGACACCATATGACCCCTTAGGACACAATATGACCCATAACGACACCTTGGGGTTCATATGGTGTCCTAAGGGGTCATAAGATACCATATGACCCCTAAGGACACAATACGACCTAAAATGACACCATATGGTGTCCTAAAGGCTTATATGGTGTCCTAAGGGGTCATAAGATGCCATATAATCCCTTAGGACACCATATGACACCTAACGACACCATATAGTATCCTAAGGGCTCATATGGTGTTCTAAGGGGTCACGAGACACCATATGATCCCTTAGGACACAAGATGACCCCTAACAACACCTAAGGGGTCATATGGTGTCCTAAGGGGTCATAGAACACCACATTACCTCTTAGGACACCATACAACCCCTAACAACAACATATGGTGTCCTTAGGGGTCATAGGACACCATATGACCCCTCAAGACACCATACAACCTCTAACAAAATCATACGGTGTCCTGAGGGGTCATATGATGTCCTAAGTTGTCATGGGACACCATATGACCCCTTAGGACACAATATGACCCCTAACGACACCTAAGGGGTCATATGGTGTCCTAAGGAGTCAAATGACACCATATGACCCTTTAGGACACCATACGACCCCTAACGATGCCATATGGTGTCCTAAGGGCTGATATGGTGTCCTAAGGGGTCACTAAGCCCTTAGGACACATAATGACTCCTAATGACACCTAAGGGGTCATATGGTGTTCTTAGGGGTCATATGGTGTCCTAAGGGGTCATAGGACACCATATGACCCCTTAGGACACCATACAACCCCTAACGACACCATATGGTGTTGTAAGAGCTCATATGGTGTCCTAAGGGGTCACGGGATACCATATGACCCCTTAGGACACAAGACGACCCCTAAGATAGCTAAGGGGTCATATAGTGTCCTAAGGGGTCATATGATGTCCTAAGGGGTTGTATGACACCACATGACATCTTCAGACACCATACGACCCCTAATGAAAATATATGATGTCCTAAGGGGTCATATGGTTTCCTAATGGGTCATATGACATCATATGACCCCTCAAGACATCATACGACCCCTAATGAGACCATACAATGTCCTAAGGGGTCATATGGTATCATAAGTTGTCATGACACACCATATGACCCCTTAGGATATAATATGACCCCTAATGACACCTAAGGAGTCATACAGTGTCCTAACAGTTAAAGGACACCATATGACCCCTTAGGACACCATACGGCCCCTAACAACACCATATGGTGTCCTAAGAGCTCATATGGTGTCCTAAGTGGTCATAAGACACCATATGACCCCTTAGGACACAAGATGACCCCTAACAACACCTAAGGGGTCATATGGTGTCGTTAGGTTCATATAGTTTCCTAAGGGTTCATAGGACACCATATGACCCCTTAGGACACCATATATGGTTCCCTAGGGGGTCACATGACACCATATAACCCCTTAGGACACAAGATGACCCCTAACAACACCTAAGTGGTCATATGGTCTCATTAGGGGTCATATGGTGTCCTAATGGGTCAAAGGACACCACATGACCCCTTAGGACACCATACAACCCCTAACGACACCATATGGTGTCCTAAGGGATCATATGGTGTCCTAAGGGGTCACAGGACACCATATGACCCCTTAAGACACAAGATGACCCCTAACAACACCTAAGGGGTCATATGGTGTCGTTAGGGGCCATAACGTGTCCTAAGGGGTCATAGGACACCATATAACCCCTTAGGACACCATAGGATGCCTAACGACACCTAAGGGGTCATATGGTGTCCTAAGGGGTCATTGGACACCATACAACCCCTAATGACAACATATAGTGTCCTGAGGGGTCATAGGACACCATATGGCCCCTTAGCACATTATACGACCCCTAACAACAATATATGGTGTCCTAAGGGGTCAGAGGACAACATATGACCCCTTAAGACACAATATGACCTATAACAACACCATATAGTGTCCTAAGGGGTCATATAGTGTCATAAGGTGTCACGGGACACCATATGACCCCTTAGAACACAATATGACCCATAACAACACCTAAGGGGTCATATGGTATCGTTAGGGGTCATATGGTGTCCTAAGGGGTCATAGGACACCATATTACCTCTTAGGACACCATACAACCAATAACAACACCATATGGTGTCTTAAGGGGTCAGAGGACACCATATGTCCCCTTAGGACACCATACAACCCCTAGCAACACCATATGGAATCCTAAGGGCTCATATGGTGTCCTAAAGGGTCACGAGACACCATATGACCCCTTAGGACACAAGATGACCCCTAACGATACCTAAGGGGTCATATTGTGTCTTTAGGGGTCATATAGTGTCCTAAGAGGTCATAGGACACCATATGACCACTTAGGACACCATACAACCTCTAACGACACCTAAGGGGTCATATGGTGTCCTTAAGGGTCATAGGACACCATATGATCCCTAACAACAACATATGATGTCCTAAGGGGTCATAGGACACCATATGACCCCTCAGGACACCATACGACCCTTAACGAGACCATACAGGTGTCCTAAGGGGTCATATGGTGTCATAAGGGGTCAAAGGACACCATATGACCCCTTAGGACACCATATGACCCCTAACAACACCATATGGTGTCCTAAGGGCTCATATGGTATCCTAAGGGATAATAGGACACCATATGACCCCTTAGGACACAACATGACTCCTAATGACACCTAAGGGCTCATAGGGTGTCGTTAGGGATCATATGGTGTCCTAAGGGGTCATAGGACACCATATGACCCCTTAAGACACCACACAACCACTAACGACACCTAAGGGGTCATATGGTGTCCTAAGGGGTCATAGGACACCACATGACCCCTTAAGACACTATATGACCCATAACGACACCATATGGTGTCTTAAGGGGTCATAGGACACCATATGACCCCTAACAACACCTAAGGGGTCATATGGTGTCCTAAGGGGTCATAGCACACTACATGACCACTTAGGACACCATATGACCCCTAACAACAACATATGGTGTCCTAAGGGGTCATAAGACACCATATAAACTGTTAGCACATTATATGACCCCTAACGACAATATATGGTGTCCTAAGGGGTCATAGGACAACATATGACACCTTAGGACTCCATACGACCCATATATGGTGTCCTAAGGGGTCATAGGACACCACATGACCCCTTAAGACACTATATGACCCATAACGACACCATATGGTGTCTTAAGGGGTCATAGGACACCATATGACCCCTAACAACACCTAAGGGGTCATATGGTGTCCTAAGGGGTCATAGCACACTACATGACCACTTAGGACACCATATGACCCCTAACAACAACATATGGTGTCCTAAGGGGTCATAAGACACCATATAAACTGTTAGCACATTATATGACCCCTAACGACAATATATGGTGTCCTAAGGGGTCATAGGACAACATATGACACCTTAGGACTCCATACGACCCATAACGACACCATATCATGTCCTAAGGGGTCATATGGTGTCCTAAGGTGTCATGGGGCACCATATGACCCCTTAGAAAACAATATAATCCATAATGACACCTAAGGGGTCATATGGTGTCGTTAGGGGTCATATGGTGCCCTAAGGGGTCATAGGACACCATACAACCAATAATGACACCATATGGTGTTCTAAAGGCTCATATGGTGTCCTAAGGGGTTAGAGGACACCATATGACCCCTTAGCACATCATACGACCCCTAGTGACACCATATGGTGTCCTAAGGGGTCATATGGTGTCCTAATGGGTCATATTGTATCATAAGGTGGCAAGATGAACCATTATTACAATATAAAAAGCAGTGTCAATACCTCTTACAAAAACAATAAGTTCAGATCACTCCCTGAGAGTGAGCATGAGGTTCAAGGATGAAAATAATAAACCAGTATATGCTCCCCTTCTCTCCCTCTCTCAACCCTTTCCCATCCCCCCCCCTCTCTCTCTCTCACACACACACACACACACATTATTCCTCTCTCCATCTCCCTCAATTATCTCTCTCACTTTTCTTATATGTAAACAAATCGAATATCAGATATAATCCGATATCCAATTTGTTTGCATTAGGGCACCAACATTCAAAAAATGGGTGCCAATGGGATTTTTTTGTAGCTCTAGAGAAAAATATGGATAAAAACTGGATATCTAATTTTTGCACCATACAAAAATAGGCTTGTGGGCCATTTTGTGCATTCTAATGGCCCACACATTCATTTTGCAGGCGACATTCATGGGTTTTCAGACAGAAAGTGACAAAATTTAGCTTTTGAGAGATCCTTGTGGACAAATTTGACATTGTCAATCATTTAGGAGTGTCATTTTGTAGGTATAACGAGGAGCAATAGTCGTCGAAAGCATAAAAGTAAAAGAAAGCTTTCAAATGACCAAATAGAAGTATATATACAAAGAGATAGAGAAGGTCATAGAAGGAGAAGACAAGGTATGTCAAATATTGGTGAAGAATTTTCAAATGTTACTTCAAGTGAAGAGGAAATTGAATTTGAAAATGTTGTGCAAGTTATTGAAAATGAAAATGAAAATGTAGATTTTGATATTGAAAAAGTTGAACATGATATTCAAAGTGGGAATGACAATGTTGAAATAGATATTGAAAATGCTCAACATGATATTGAATTCACAAATGAAATGTGGGAATTGAAAGTGAAAATGTGAGTGTTGACATTGAAGGTGAAAATTTTGGGAATTGACATTGGCGGTGAAAATTTGGGAATTAACATTGGAGGTGAAATTTTGGGAAATTTTGACATTGAAGGTGGAATTGTTGAACTAAGTGAAAAATATGTAACACCGAATTAAATGAGAAATGAAGACCCTCTCATGGATGAAAGATAAATTCCAAATTCAATACCTTCAAGGACTCCACAATGGTTACTTGAAATTGATGAGAACATTATTGCCAATCTTGAAGGCAATAGGTCAACAATAACCATTCAATTGTGGGCTACACCACTTTTCTACCAATATTTTAACAATAAGACATTGACTGAGCAATGCCAACTTTTTGTTCAATTGCTAAAGATGCAAACGATGAAACCATTGCTATCCAAATTGAATATTCATATGAACAAGAAGATGGAGAAAAAATTTATTATTGTAAAAAATATTTTTAATGCTCTCAATTCTATTGGAAAGAATAGCATAGAAAAAGATAAGAGAGTCACTCAAAGAGTGATTACAACCTCCTTTGTAAGTCATCAATTGAGGAAGGCTCATTTTATGAGACAAAATTGTGTTCATTTGAACATAAACCGTAAAACTTTGAATAGAGAACTTGCAAGAAGACAAAGAATCGATGATCCCCTTCAACATGATACATGGGCTTTTGGTGGGAGGCTTCCACATGTTGATAGAAAGTTGACCGACAATGTGAAGGAGGAAATTCAATAATTTTGGCACTCTAATTCTAGAGTATCACCCAATGTAAAGGATATTTTAAAATTAAAACTTGGCAACTGAGACCGCATATCACATTCCAAACATTTCTTGGAATCAAGCCAAACAATGTTGTACAAAATTTCTTGTGAAGAACATCCAACTTTTCCCATATCACAAAGGGCCTTTGAATCTTTGAAGACATTTTATTGTGTACCTCTTAAGATTCATAATACTTATTTCAAATACCATGTGGATTTTTCAATTTACCATGAACTTTAATGCTATATTTGTTCTACGATGCATACTAATGATATGTTATAGGAGTGTGGTGCAATACAATTTCCGAGATCATCAAGAGACTTGCTAGATCTATTTTTGTGTTGTAGAGATGATGGATGCTTTTTTTATAGAAATAAATATTTGAATAAGAAGTGCTCACAATGTGGTGGGTTGTAAAAAGTTTGTTTCATGTTTTCATGAGGGCAATGAACACGAGTTTGGAAATAATACTGTTGAGAAAAAAAGATATGAGACAGTGAAATATACTTTGAAAAGTGGAGGTGAAACTTCTAGATGTGAGTTGGTCTCTAAAGAAGTTAGTGTTGCTGATTTTATTTTGGATTTTAAGGAAAATATTTTCTACAATTATGCAAGGCACACCCATAGGTCTCAGTGGTTGGATCAACAACTCAAGATGTGTAAGAACTCTTTCCTGATTGACACTATTATATTGGTGGTTGATTTTGTAGAAAACTATACATTTCAGCCACAAAATGAAGTACAATCTCAGTATTACAATTCAATCTAGATTGTTCACATAACATATAGACATGCCCCTCATAGTACAAAAGAGGATAGGAAGATAATCAAAGAGTATCATCTTTATATGAGTGATGATAGATCATACTCCTCTGAGTATGTGCAACATTGTTTTGAAAAAAAAATTGAGTTCTTGCAGGAGAAAGGTATTGCAATTGATCGACATCTCATATGGTCAAATAACTGCATGGGTCAATTCAAGAATGCTCGTATGTGTTTTTGGTTGAGTAGAATGCATGTAGAGAGGCGTATGCCTCATATTTGGAGTTTTTTTGAAGCAGGTTATGGGAAGGGGGAACATGATGGAGCAAGTGCATGTTTGAAGAGAGCTCTAGTTAAGGAGAAATTGAGGATTTCAGGTGCAACTTTCTCTGATGCATGTTCTATTGTTGATTGGTGTAGTTCAACATTTTCACAGGGAGGGACACTTGATTCAACACTGCACAAATTATTTTGGTTGGTTGAGGAGGGCATGGTGGGAGACAGATTGGATTGTCAAACAATTAAATATTCTTCAAAGATGCATTCATTTTGCAGCTTATATGCAAGTACATGGACCATTTGGACACAAGAGCTGGATTGTTTTTGTCAGAGTTGTGTTTAGTGTGATTGGGATTAGTGTGATTCAATTGAGTGCGTTGATACATGGGTTCCACAATATCTAACTCATTTATCTTGAACAATATTATGTCAAATGATGACATGGAAAGTTCAGTTGAGTATGACCGTCTTTCAAATCTTCTACAACTAGAACATGTTTTTGCAGTAGTTGCACCACAAGGGAATGAAGAGAGATCAAACTATTTGTTGGCAAAGTGTGTATAGGGAAAGAAAAAGCTAACATAGTCAGTGATAGATGATGATGGGTTCACATATCCTACAGGTTCAGTTGTTGTTGTAGGAACTTGGTTGCAAACATACATGATTAGAAAGAATGGCATACCTGCATTTTAAGACTATGAGAGACATAAAACCATTCTCATGTATTTGTACCTTATTATAGCTACAAATGTCAAGTTGCTGAAGAATCAAGAAAGACCAAAGACCAAAGAGCTATGGACAATGAGTAGTGTTGATCATGAAGCAATACTGGATACTCTTAAGCAAAGAGATGATCCTTCAGGCATAATTGAGTAGTAGGTTTTTATTATCTCTTTTTTTTATCATGCATTTAGTCTCAGATAATGATAATAAAATCTTAATATTCAATTTTTTTTTTATTAGGGGAAAAATAGGTTTCGAGAGGACCTGAAACCCCATACAACAGGTTTTTGGAGGGACCCGAAACCCAATAGATTTTATCAGGATCTAGAACCCAACAAAGTAGGCTGCTAAAAGAAATAAACAATGAAAAACCATAGCCAAAATCCAACAAAGATGACTAAAACTAGCAACATCTAGCATAGTCACGCCACACCCAACAAAGCTACAGCTCCAAACTATAGCACGGAAGAGTAATAATCAAGGGTATAACAAGAACCCTTAGCCAACTTTTAGGGTTTTGAAAGGTACCCCTAACCTTCAATAACAACACCAGATTACAACAGATATTCATACAATTTGAATCTGGCCAGTAGGGGTTTTGAAAGGCTCCCTCAACCTTCAAACTGGGTTTTAAAATGGAACCCAAAACCAACAACCAAGGGTTTTGCCATGCACCCTCAACCTTAAAAGATGAGCTCAGAACACCAAACACAAGATTTTCCCCAAATCAAAGACAACAGAAAGACAGACTGGGCCCTTTAAAACTATTAGCAACCGGCCTCCCTGTGGGATAAACCATGAACCCATAACTAGAAAAAGGGGGAACAAAGACCCCAAAAACTAGAAGGAAGGAGGCCAAACCAAGAAACAACAAAAAGGAACCAGTCCAGGAGACAAGCTGGGAGTCTGGGAAAAAGAACTTCCAGACCCACCCAAGGAGACACCTTTGAGACAAAAAATAGGCATCCATAGCCATCAGCAAGAGGAGCACCAAAAGTCAAAAATCCCCAACATTCCATCTCTCCACCTCAATAGGAAATATCTCCACCTCTGCAGGACAAAGAATGAAGTAGAAAGACAACAACCAGCAACAAGCAGAAACCATCCCTTTCCCCTCCACCAAATGTCCACCTCCATAGGAAATATGGTCACCTCTAACAGACAAGGAGGGGAAAAGAACAAGAGACAAGAAACCCCTCTCAAAGGTTCACTCCAAAGACAACTCTCCACCTCAATAGGAGAGTATCCCAACAAAGAAGAACCAAAAAAAGAAGCTCCTTCGAAGAACCAGAGCACCAAGGGCCAGAACAACAACAAATCCTCAGCACAAAGGAAAGGAGAGAACACAAAGAGCCTCTCCACAAGAGATCTGCCAAGGTCCCAAATCTTCCCAGATAGCATCCCAGAAACACGCAAGAGAACACCACCCACCAAAGAAAAAACAGAAAAAAGGCCATTGATAGGAACCACCACACACCCCTGAAGACCAAAAATAGAGGCCATAAAACCCATGCCAAAATGCCTCCATCGCTATCGCAGCCTCCACTCCTTCCTCTACACCAAACTCCTCCACCACCAATCCAGCAAAGAAGAGCTTCAAATATCCCCATCAGACAGAGTTCACGGCATGGAAGGTGAAAGGAGAAGAGGGAGGAAATCATCCTCATCCGCAGCACTGTCTTCCCCATCTTCTGCAACTCCTTTGCACGAAACCCCTCCCGCTCCTGCTCTCCCGCTCTCCATTTTATTTCCCTTTTACCAGCCAAAGTTAACCACCTTAATGTTCAAGTTTGTTATGTGTATATTAAGAATGTGTTTAAAATGTAGGTCTGCTTTGATGAACATTACTATTTCATCATGATTTTTGCATGCACGTAGTGGTTACACTCGATATAGTTTGTATAATCCTACCTCTTCGTTAATCTAACATATTTTTTTATTATCATGCATTTCATTTCAAATAATGATCATAAAACCTTTATGCTAATGCACCTCTTTTTTATTCAAAACAACACTATTGCATTACAATTTTTGCATCAACATAGTGGGTACACTCGATATAATCCCACCTCTCCATTTATCATCATGTTTTTTATGTGTTGATTAACAACTCTTGAAAATGTAGGTCTTTTTGATGTTCACATTGCTTATGTTGGTCTTCATTTATATGCATGCATTTCTCTACATAATCTTTTCTCTTAGGACATGAGGATGTTTGATGCACATGAAGTGGGATGTTGTATTTGTATATGAGTAAATTGATGTAACTTTGTTATGATGATATATGATGTATTTATACATGACTGCAAATATATACAATGTATTTACACGTGAGCACATTAGTGTATTTGTATTGTTCATATATAATGTATCTGTACATTCGTAAACTAGTTTAGTTGTATTGATGATATATAATGAGTTGAACATGAGTACATTGTTGTAGTTGTATTATTTTGTTCACCTCAATTTTGAGGGCTATCAATTATCAATTGAAAAAATAAATTCCTTCAATCTAAAAATTCTTTATTATATTATAAGAATGGGATTGTTCTTCACCTCTCACTTCAACCCCAATTCAACCCACTCTTTGCATTCCTCTTCTATGTATATCCTCGTCATGCTTAATTCAATGTGATAGATTATGTTTCATCTATTTCTTAAAGTATCTGGGGCTGAAGTTCTGACATATGAACAAGAGAAAAGAACTGACAAAGTGGCCACTTGAAACCTTTCATCTCTGCCAAAGATTTCAAAATTAGGGTTTACATTCTTGGATGAGATGCCTGTTGAGCCCGACAAGCCTTGGACAAGACAATAATTGGGTCCAAGGTAGTGAAAATCCTCTTCAATCATCTGGGTAGCCAAACTCTTAGAAGCGCATCTGCTTTATACAATCACCCACCTCGACAACATCATATAGATAATTTTCTCCAATGGACATGTCGGGACTGACAATTCGCACCCATGACGAGCAAAACAAGAAATTCGCTCTGTGGCGATATTTCATTGAATAAAATTGATGACTTTTTCACCAATTGAAAAATTGCTACCCTAAAAAGATCGCTTTGAATGTTGTAAATCAAAAATAGGATTTTGTAGGCAACCCTCACTTGACCCTATAGGTTCAAACAAATCATTCATAAGTGTTGTGCATTCTGAGATACAACTTGTCAAAGTTTGACAATTTTTCGCACTTAGGGCACTGAATGGACGATGTTAGTAAGGTATGGCTCTGAGCGTTCGACCGAGTGGGGGGTTAAAACAAGAGCATGCCTAGGGTAAGAATTCTTAATCAAACATGTTGGGACCAATGGTTCATATCTACAATGAGCATAACAATAAATTTTCTCTATGGCAACATTTCATTAAATGAAACTAATGATTTTTTTGCCTACTGAAAAATCATTGCCCTAAAAAGACTGCTCTAAATCTTGTAAATCCGATACAGAATTTTGTAGGCAGCCCTCATGTGACCCTGTAGGTTCAAACAAATCATTCTTAGGTGTCACGGATTTTGAGATATGACCTATCAAATTTTGACAATTTTTCGCACTTAGGGCGCTCAAGGGACAACGTCGGTAGGGTATGGCCCTGAGCATTCAACCAAGTGGGGGGGTAAAATAGGAGCATGCCTAGGGTAATAATGACCAACCAAATGTTTTGGGACCAACGTTTCACACCCAAGATGAGAAAAATGAGAAATTCGCTTCATGGCAATATTTCATTGAATGAAACAATTTTTTCGCCAACTGAAAATTTGTTGCCCTAAAAAGACTGCTCTGAATCTTATAAATCTAAGATAGGGTTTTGTAGGCAGCCCTCGCATGATCCTATAGGTTCAAATAGATCATTCAGAGTTGTCACGGATTTTGAGATACAACCTATCAAATTTTGACAATTTTTCATACTTAGGGCGCTCAAGGGACAATGTCGGTAGGGTATGGCCCTGAGTGTTCGACTGAGTGGGGGGTAAAATAAGAGAATTCCTAGGGTAATAATAACATGTTGGTACCTACGGTTTGTACCCACGATGAGCATAATGATAAATTCGCTCTGTGGCAACATTTCATTGAATGAAACTGATGATTTTTTTGCCAACTAAAAAATCGTTGCCCTAAAAAGACTGCTCTGAATCTTATAAATCCAAGACAAGATTTTGTAGGTAGGCCTCACGCGACCCTGTAGGTTGAAATAGATCATTTTTAGGTGTCACAAATAATGAGATACGACCTATCAAAGTTTGACAATTTTTCACACTTAGGGCACTCAAGGGACAACGCCGACAGGGTATGGCCCTGAGTGTTCAACCAAGTGGGGGGTAAAACAGGAGCATGTCTAGGGTAAGAATGCCTAACCCGACATCTTGGGACTGATTATTTGCACCCATGATGAGCAGAATGATAAATTCACTCTATGGCAACATTTCACGGAATGAAACTGATAATTTTTTCCCCAACTAAAAATCGTTGCCCTAAAAAGACCGCTCTAAATATTGTAAATCTGAGACAGGATTTTGTAGGCAGCCCTCACATGACCCTATAGGTTCAAATAGATCATTCGCAGGTGTTGCGGATTCTAAGATATGACTTGTCAAATTTTGATAATTTTTCACACTTAGGGCGCTCAAGGGACGACGTCGGTAGGGTATGGCCCTAAGCGTTCAACTAAGTGGGGGGTAAAATAGGAGGGTACCTAGGGTAATAATGCCTAACTGAACGTTCTGGGATTAATGATTCCTACCCACGACAAGCAAAACAAGAAATTCGCTCCGTGGCAACATTTCATTGAATGAAACTGACATTTTTTTGGTCAACTGAAAATTTGCTGCCCTAAAAAGACTGCTCTGAATCTTGTAAATCCAAGATAGGATTTTCCAGGTAGCCCTCACATGACCCTGTAGGTTTTAACAGATCATTTGTAGGTGTCATGGATTCTGAGATACGACCTGTCAAAGTTTGACAAATTTTCACGCTTAGGACGCTCAAGGGACGACGCCAGTAGGGTATGGCCTTGAGTGTTCGATCGAGTGGGGGGGTAAAACAAGAGCATTCCTAGGGTAATATTGCCTAACCGAACATGTTGGTACTGACGGTTCACACCCACGAAGAGTAGAACAAGAAATTCACTCCGTGGCAACATTTCATTGAATGAAACTGATAATTTTTTTGCCAGATGAAAAATCACTGCCTTAAAATGACCGCTCTAAATATTGTAAATTTGAGATAGAATTGTATAGGCAGCCCTCACATGACCCTGTAGGTTCAAACAAATCATTCAAAGGTATCGCAGATTCTGAGATACGACCTGCCAAATTTTGATCATTTTTCACACTTAGGGCGCTCAAGGGACGACACCGATAGGGTATGGCCCAAAGCATTCGACCGAGTGGGTGGGTAAAATAGGAGCATTCCTAGGGTAAGAATGCCTAACTAGACGTGTTGGGACTGATAGTTTGCACTCATGATGAGAAGAACAAGAAATTCACTCTGTGACAACATTTAATTGAATGAAACTGACGAGTTTTTTGCCAACTGAAAAAATCACTGCCCTAAAAATACCACTTTAAATCTTGTAAATATGAGACATACTTTTGTAGGTAGCCCTCATGTGACTTTGTAGGTTCAAATGGATCATTCCCAGGTGTCATAGATTCTGAGATACAACCTGCCAAAGTTTGATAATTTTTTGCACTTAGGGTGCTCAAGGGATGACGCTGGTAGGGTATGGCCCTAAGCGTTCGACCAAGTGGGGGGGTAAAATAAGAGCATGCCTAGGGTAATAATGTCTAACTGGATGTGTTGGGACAGACAATTCACACCCACGACGAGAAGAATGATAAATTCACTCCGTGTCAACATTTCATTCAATGAAACTGATGATTTTTTCACCAACTGAAAAATTGTCGCCCTAAAAATACTGCTCTGAATATTGTAAATCCAAGAAAGTATTTTGTAGGCATCCCTCACATGACCTTGTGGGTTCAAACGGATCATTCATAGGTGTCACGGATTCTGAGATACAACCTATCAAAGTTTGACAATTTTTCACACTTAGGGTGCTCAAGGGATGATGTCGGTAGGGTATGGCCCTGAGCATTCGACTGAGTGGAGGGGTAAAAAAGGAGATAGTGTATCTTTCAGTAGCTAAATGACAATCAAAACAAGTTTATTTTTAGAGTTCATATATTTAGATCTTAAATTTAACGAGTAATGTGTGGAAATGGACCTCTTCACAGTATCTCCTTGCTAAGACAACTTTAATGATGACAGATTGTTGCTAAATGTAACCAATTGATAATGAAAAAAATTCAGTCCTCTGTAGAAGATGCTTTACTACTTTTAATTTTTCATTACTAAGTACATGCATGTTATAATTATTACCAATACCAATATGGTCATTAAATTTGGTGAAGTTGCCAAAGGCAACCAAATTTAACACTTAGAATTTAGATGAAATAAATTATATACAATCTCAAGGTTATACAAACAACATTATATTCTTCATTAATTAACAATTGTTAATTATTGGATTGAAGATTAAAGTTTAAAATAATGACGACATGCACATGAGGAACAAGTTATATTGAATCTCAACTTCCATATATATCAAAATATCGAATAATTAAAAGTGTATGTCCATATACAAAAATAGCATAAATGCCAACTGAAACAAAATATATGTCAACATATGTAAATGCATGTCCATATACAAAATATATATGCCAACTAGACATGTAAGTATCCCAAAATGATCTATAACATCCTAAACTAGTGATGGATCATCAAAATCAATCATCTTTGCCGCACTACTCCTCTCTGAAGGATCCTGCACAAGAAAAATCAAACCACAATTAAGATTAGTTATATTATATTATTCACATTCGAAAAGTTAAGATAAAAATCATTATACATTGAACTATAATTGAACTCTAAAATTTAATTATTATTTACCTCATCTCCACATTTCCTCTTCATCTTTGGAGGAGTCTTGACATATGTCTTTGCTAGAGGAGGTATGGCATCAACATTTTCATACACAACTTACATATGTTCATAAACATAGTTCATTGATACAAGTTAGCATATAATTGTCACTGATAAGAATGAATTATATCTACTAAACACAAAATAAAATAAGCACATGTACTTGAGTCATCTCTTCTTCTTCTTCAGGTATAGTGGGTGCAGCCAACAAGGATGTGAAGCCAACAATTTTCTATACATAAAGATGACAAGTATGTTAAACTATTAATCTATGTAGACATGTATAATCATTATGTTATTTTCACTCTTAATTCAATCATGTTTGCATTCAATTACCTTTCCCTTGTCTCTAATTGCACTACCAGAGACCGAATCACGCGGCACTGCACTAGCGCTACTTATGTCCTACAAGATTAAAATAAGATAAACATGCAAGTTACAATATAATTTAATTAATGTCAATGTAAATGAGGAGTTTGTGTGCACAATAAAAATGTAAATGACTAGGTGCAATAATATATGTATCGTATAGTTGTCAAGGCCAAATGAAATGGTCGTCAAGGTTCCATCATGGACCTATGTCAACTCCTCCTCTGTCATCAACTGTTAAATAGATCGTGTATATAAACATTCGTAATTAATACTATCTAGATTATAAATATTCATTTAAAATAAAATGCACTATGAAAATACAACTCTTACCACTACATCATCAGTATATGACGAAGATACCTCCTCACCTCTAGCATGTGAGGACTCTCCAGGGTATCCTCTAGTCCCCGTTGTCACATTTGGTGCATCATGCATTTCATGCACCTCATTATCTACAATGTTTGTAGGAGGTGATAGTTCTAATACTTAATGTAAGTACAGATGCCAAGCTAACAAGATGAGAGGGGGGGTGAATCATACAAACTTAATCTTCCATAAAAACAACAGATTCAACCTCGATAACATATACTTCAGCAATATAACCAAAACTGCTAAACATGCAAACTCATAAGCATATAAACATCATAACACTCATAACATCAGATTTAACGTGGAAACCCAAATAGGGAAAAACCACTATGGGATTTCAGACCCACTAAGAAATATACTCTTCTAGAGTATGCTCGGTTAAAAGAAAATCCTGTTAAAGATTACAAACACATTGCTAGATGTGACCCAGTTAAGGGATTTCCCTCAAAGCTGTTAGGATATTCACCTTGTTAGAAGTGACCTTGTTAAAGGATTTCAAACACTCAATCAGAATGTCACTATGCTAGAGGGTTTTACAAATAAGACTGTTAAGTCCACTCGGTTAAGAGATTTTCTGTCACTTTACAAAATAACAGTAATAAAAATCTATCTACAACTTCACATCTAAAATGCTAAAGCAGATTCTTATTTGCTCAATACAATCTAGTCATAGGACTTATCTTGTCCCTTAGTTGGGCTTTCTACTCTCTTATTCAAATAGGTCTTCAAGCTTCAGTGCTCGGTAATCACTATGTAGCATCCCTATGCTTACAATTGCCTGCATGCATTGTTTATCAACAGTTCCTTATTTATAAACAATTTGCTAACCGCTTAATCTCTTTGATCACATATCCCATGATCAATCATAGCCATCAGATCTTCAAACTTGACCAAGTTCAATGTATCCTTCGATCTGAAAATGTTCTACCTTGCCTTGGAACTTGCATACATTTCTTGGAACTTGTGCTAAGGTATTGCGGTTCAATCTGCATTGTAGATCTTCCTGCCAATTTTCCTTTGCCATAGATTCTTTAAAAAACTTCGTGCACTTCCAGCTCATCAGCTTCCTTCATTAAATAACACTTTTAATCATTTAATGCATTCTGTTATAGCTCGGTTGCAACTCGGTAAATACTAAACTTCACTCGGTAGACATTCTGCCTTCATTAACCGATA
The DNA here is from genome assembly GCF_030272615.1 of Cryptomeria japonica. Lineage (NCBI taxonomy): Eukaryota > Viridiplantae > Streptophyta > Pinopsida > Cupressales > Cupressaceae > Cryptomeria > Cryptomeria japonica. The sequence goes on along the minus strand of NC_081412.1, from coordinate 385,875,761 downwards.
GCGATAACCTTAGGGTTTACCGACTAGGTTCTTTGCTCGGTAACATAGTATAGTATTAACCTTACAATCAACAACATATGTAGGATATCAAAACAATCTAAACATCATGATCTCATCATTGTCTAACTTGGTAATAGTTGCCCATTGAATAACTTTTTTCTCCACTTATTCATCATATTCTTTCTGTGTCTTTTACCAACATCTTTATACTCATCAAATCATACTTCTTAAGATATGGCAACATCATACTGAATTAGAAAATCAATTTCTTGACATCAATGACAAAATAATAATATTAAGACAATAAACATCCTTAATTAGTTATATCCATAATCATCAACAACCTTCTCAATATCCTAATTGAAATGCCAACAATCTCTTATTGTCTGTTATAATGCCAACAATCTCCTCATTTGGCATTGATGGCAAAACCGATTGATTTGACCTAATTGATTCAAATTGTTGTGAGATTCTGAAATGCTCTCCCCTTGTCATCAGACTTCTCCCCCATACAATAGTCTTCTCCCCCTTTGACAACAATGCCAAAAAGTAAATAACTAAAACATGATTTCTTTCGCTGAGAAGTGAATTCCTTGTTGTTACGTGTCAACTTAGTCTCGGTCAGAGCATTATGTCTTCAATTCATGTTCCCTGTATTTGTTTCCTACACGCCTTTAGAAAACATCCTAAAGTGTGTAAATAAGCATCAATCCACACATAATATTCTGTAGATTCATCAAATTGATGCTTTCACCGAACTTGGTTAGTGAGTAGAAGATAGGGGTAGGACCCCTAACTTGCTTCTGAGATACTCAAAAGTGTCCCTTGGCAGTGGCTTGGTGAAGATATCTGCTATTTGTTCCTTTGTGCTATCATACTCCAACACCACTTTCTTCTCTTGAGCTTCTTCTCTAAGATAATGATATTTGATAGAGATGTGCTTTGTCTTAGAGTGCATAATAGGATTCTTTGAAATGTTAATGGCACTAGTATTGTCACAGAATATAGTTACTAGCTTGGTAACTTTCTCATTTATACCTTCCAACAGTTGTTTGATCCATGCTATATTGGTACAATTCAATGCTGCAACAACATATTCAGCTTCTGTTGTTGACTATGAAACACATCTTTGTTTCTTGCTAAGCCAACTCACTAGTCTTTCTCCTAAAAAGAAAGCTCCTCCACTTGTGCTTTTTCTGTCATCAATGTTTCCTGCCCAATCAGCATCAGTATAAACTTTTAAATCAAAGTCATTTCTCTTGTTATATACTAAGCCATAATCTTCAATGCCTTTCAAGTATCTGAAAATTCTCTTGATTGTTGTCATGTGTGTTTCCTTGGGATCTGTAGAAAATCTTACAACTATACCTACTGCATGTGCTATGTCTGGTCTACTGTGAACAACATATTGTAGCTTTCCAATCATGGATCGGTAAAGTGTCTCATCAACAGATGCAGATTCATCATTCTTTGATAATTTACAGTTGGTAGTCATAGGAGTACTTACTAGTTTTGAATCCTCCATTCCATATTTCTTCAAGATTTCCTTTATGTACTTGGATTGAGTAATGAAAATCTCATCTTTCATTTGTAGTATCTGTAAACCTATAAAATACTTTATCTCACCGATTAATGACATCTCAAATTCTTTGCTCATTTCATTTCCAAAGTTCTTTCATAAAGAGTCATTTCCACAAAAGATAATATCATCAACAAATATGGCTGAGATCAGTATTCCATTTTCATCATTCTTCATGTACATATTGCTATTTTCACTTGTCCTTATAAAACCAATCTTGATTAAATAAGAGTGCAATCTTTCATACCATGCTCTAGGTGCTTGTTTCAGACCATATAAAGCTTTGTTCAATTTACATACCTGATCTTTGTTCTTGTCTTCAACAAATCCTTCAGGTTGTTCAATAAAAACTTCTTCTTCTAATAAACCATTCAGAAATGCAAATTTGACATCCATTTGATATACCTTGAAATTTTTGAAAGCTTACTCCTTCAATTCCTACCACAGGTGCAAAATTCTCACCATAATCAATTCCCTCTTCTTGAGCATATCCTTTGCAAACTAGTCTTGCTTTATTTCGAATGACCTCACCTTTTTCATTCAGCTTATTTTTGAAAACCCACTTTGTACTGATTACATTTTTGTCCTTCGGTCTTGGGACCAGTGTCCATGTATCATTCTTCTTGATTTGATCAATCTCTTATGTCATAGCATTTATCCAATTTTCACTGTTAAATGCCTCTTTCACTATTCTCGGTTCAAATTCAGATATCAGACATGTGTTCTGTCTCAGTTTGTTCCTTGTCATCACTAGATCATCTTTATCTCCTATAATTTGACTTGATGCATGATTCCTTCTGACATACTTGGCTAATACAAGCTCAGTAGGCTCTGTATGATCTTCTTTATCACTTGGTAACTGGACATTATCTTCATTTTCTTCAGTAACTTTCTCGGTAGGACTTGTCGGTTGAACATAGACAAATTCTTCATAATCTTTTGGTTCCATAGAGTTTCCTTCATCATTTCTTTCTACAAATTCATCAATTTTCACATTTGCACTTTCTACTATTTTGTTAGATGATTTGATCAGACATTTAAATACTTTACTTCTAGAAGAATAACCAAGAAATGTTCCTTCTTCACTTTTCTAATCAAACTTTCCATTTTTATCATCTTTGTGTACATAGCATCTACTTCTAAAGATTTTGAAGTAACTTACATTAGGTTTCTTGTCATACCAGATTTCATATGGTGTCTTCAAAGTTCCTTTCTTCAGTTGTACTTGGTTTAGGGTGTAAATTGTTGTGCTTATTGCTTCTCTCCAAAATGTTTGTGGCACTTTCTTTTCAATCATCGGGGTTCTAGCACAATCCACAATAGATCTGTTTCTTCTCTCAGCTATCCCATTTTTCTATGGAGTTCTTGGTGCAAAGACTTGTCCTTTTATACCATGATCATTGCAGAATAAGTTAAATTCATCAGAGGTAAACTCTCCTCCTCTATCTGATCTAAGACATTTTAGTTGTCTTCTTGTTTTATTTTCAACTATTGCCTTGTACCATTTAAACATTTGAAAAGCTTCTAATTTTTCTTTTAAAAACATAACTGACATCATCCTTGAATAATCATCCACAAATAATATGAAATATTTATCACCATAATAACTTTGAACTTTCATAGGACCACAAAGATCAGTGTGCACAAGATCTAAAATTCCCTTAGAAGTGTAGGACTTACTTGTAAAGCTTGATCTTTTCATTTTACCCATCTGGCATCCTCAGCACATAGCATTCTCAGGTTTTTCCAAACTCGGTAGACCTCTTACTCAGTGCTTCTTACTTATTTTGATTAGATTATTAAAATTTACATGACAAAACCTTTTATGCCATAACCATGTATCATCTATCTTTGCATACAGACACATGTTCCAAGTTGAATCAAGGGGAAATGTGTTACCTTTTGTTTGTGTCCCAGTAGCAGCTAACTTTCCATGCTTGTCATGAACTTTGACAATTCCTTTCTGGAATTCTATTCGGTAACCTGTGTTGTTTAGCTGTGCTACACTCAACAAATTGTATTTCAATCCTTCAACCCAATAAACATCATTACATTTAGCATTGTTAAGAAGTGTTATGGATCCTTTACCTTTTACCGGACATGGTGCATCATTACCAAATCTTACATAAACTCCATCATAATCTTCTAACATAACAAACTTGTGTTTATCACCTGTCATGTGATGTGAGCATCCATTATCTATGATCCATGAATCATTAGTATTTATGTGAGATATTAGGGCTTTTTCTTCATACCTTTCTTCATCTGATCCATCTTTGATAGCCACATAAACTACTTCCTATGTATCAGTTTCATCTGATTTATCATCATTGGATTCCTCATCAGCTATTAGGCATGACTTTCTATCTCTTTTTCTGAAGTCTCGATGTCCTCTGTAATGATTATTTTTCTGTCTGTCATCTCGGTAATCTCTGTTTTCAGTAGAATCTTTGTTAGGACAATTAGAAGCCATATGTCCTATCTTATCACAATTGAAACATTTCAAAGATAGTTTTCCTTTATACTTACCTTTGCCTCTAGGTAACCTTCTGGCTAATAGTGCTTCAAACTCTTCTTGCTTTCTGATTTCCTCATACAGTTTGTGTACTTCTTCCATGTTCTTACGAAATCTTTCACTTGCTCCACTATGATTCCCTTTAGAATATTTATACTTTCTATCATTGTAATCATCAGATTCGTCAAGATGAAAAGAACTAAATGCATATTCAAGTTTATTTACCGAAGACCCACTGTTATCAAAATTACTTAACTCAAATGCATGTAGCTTACCAATAGTAGCATCCAAAGAAACTGGTATATTAGGTATAGACCTCAATTCATTGATTGCAGAGACTCGGATTGCATAAGCAGGTAGAAGGGTTCTCAATAACTTACTTGTGACATCCTTTTCTTCAATGGTTCCTCCTGCTCCTTTGATTTGATTGACAATCTCCTTTAGTCTTGTACTGTACTGGGTTATGTTCTCACCTTCATTCATCCTCGTAGATTCAATTTGTCCTCTTAAACTATCCACTTTTTCTCTTTGAACATGTTCATCACCACCATACATAGATATGAGCTTGTCCCACATTGCCTTGGCATCATTGCAGCCTTCTAGATCATTAAACTCTGAGTCGATCAATGCAAATGTTATTTCAATCATTACTTGAATATGTTCTTGCTTTGCCTTTATCTCTTCCATTGTCAATGGATAGGTGCTAGGTGTAATGAAATCATTCTCCAGATAATATACAGCATATTCTCCAACTCCTGATAGGCGCAACTTCATCCTTTTCTGCCATGTAGAGAAACTTGACTTGTTCAGCTTCGGTGCATCCCTCTTGTACATCTTTGGATCTTTGCCTCAAGTACCTTTAAACTTTTTCTTCTAGAGTCCAAAGCTCTGATACCAATTGATAGTTCTGATACTTAATGTAAGTACAGATGCCAAGCTAACAAGATGAGAGGGGGGGGTAAATCATACAAACTTAATCTTCCATAAAAACAACAGATTCAACCTCAGTAACATATACTTCAGCAATATAACCAAAATTGCTAAACATGCAAACTCATAAGCATATAAACATCATAACACCAGATTTAATGTGGAAACCCAAATAGGGAAAAACCACTATGGGATTTCAGACCCACTAAGAAATATACTCTTCTAGAGTATGCTCGATTAAAAGTGAATCTTGTTAAAGATTACAAACACATTGCTAGATGTGACCCGATTAAGGGATTTCTCTCAGATCTGTTAGGATCTTCACCTTGTTAGAAGTAACCTTGTTAAAGGATTTCAAACACTCAATCAAAATGTCACTTTTCTAGAGGCTTTTACAAATAAGACTTTTAAGTTCACTCGGTTAAGAGATTTTCTGTCACTTTACAAAATAACAGTAATAAAAATCTATCTGCAACTTCACATCTAAAATGCTAAAGAAGATTCTTATTTGCTCAATACAATCTAGTCATAGGACTTATCTTGTCCCTCAACTGGGCTTTCTACTCTATTATTCAAATAGGTCTTCAAGCTTCTATGCTTGGTAATCACTATGTAGCATCTGTGTGCTTACACTTGCCCGCATGCATTGTTTATCAATAGTTCCTTATTTATAAACAATTTGCTAACCGCTTAATCTCTTTGATCACATATCCCATGATCAATCATAGCCATCAAATCTTCAAACTTGGCTAGGTTCAATGTATCCTTCGATTTGAAAATGTTTTACCTCGCCTTGGAACTTGCATACATTTCTTGGAACTTGTGCTAAGGTATTGCGGTTCAATCTGTGTTGTAGATCTTCCTGCTGATTTTCCTTTGCCATAGATTCTTTAACAAACTTCATGCACGACATACCAATCATTTAATCAGTTCCAGCTCATCAGCTTCCTTCATTAAATAACGCTTTTAATCATTTAATGCATTATGTTGCAGCTCAGTTGCAACTCGGTAAATACTAAACTTCACTCGGTAGACATTCCACCTTCATTAACCGATAGCGATAACCTTAGGGTTTACCAACTAGGTTCCTTAGGGTTTACCAACTAGGTTCTTTGCTTGGTAACATAGTATAGTATTAACCTTACAATAAACAACATATGTAGGATATCAAAACAATCTAGACATCATGATCTCATCATTGTCTAAATCGGTAATAGTTGCCCATTGAATAACTTATTTCTCCCCTTATTCATCACATTCTTTCTGTGTCTTTTACCGACATCTTTATACTCATCAAATCATACTTCTTAAGATATGGCAACATCATACTGAATTAGAAAATCAATTTCTTGACATCAATGACAAAATAATAATATTAAGACAGTAAACATCCTTAATCAGTTATATCCATAATCATCAACAACCTTCTCAATATCCTAATTGAAATGCCAACAGGAGGTTCAATTGGCTCTCCAACTAGACCTTTGCATAGATTCCCACACATAGAACAACTATGTGGCACACAAATATGTGGAGCTGAAGAGGACGTGTCAGGGCCACCGGATCCACCGCTACCTCACTAAAAGGCTGAGCTAGTGCCCCAGCCTGAGAAACCAAAAGGCTACTCAAAGAGTGAATAGTCGATATAGTCTATGACGTTGCCTCAAAAATGATATATGAATGCTACACTGGAAGTGGGGGATCAACAAGAGTAAGGGAGACATATGGGCCTTGTACTACTCAAACTGCCCTAGGTCTATCTTGAGGCATACCTAAACCCACACCCTGGAAAGGCTTGATGTCAAAGTAGTTGACATGCTCGCCCAAAACAAACTCAACATATAATTTTTTAATGAAATAAAAAAGGACAACGAGATTTTTTTAGGGTGGTTTATCAAAAACCATCCACCAACGATCCCAAAAGTTATTCACCATATCATCATTTGTACACCATTTTATGGAAAGTTTTATTTTTTTCACATCTAGGGGTTGTCCAGTGCATGGATTGACAAACAATGTGGCAATATCAACATTCAAAATCTCAAGCTCCTTGACCTGATCATAGGTCAAGCCATTCGCATATCTAGCCCTCATGGAATCTTGCCACAAAAGAGTGGCATTGTGCTCCTCAATGATGGTTTGTGCATTGTTTATTACGGCTTTGACATGATCTAACATTGGGGCTAGAAGAGGGATTCTACTATAAACATCTGCAATGCCCCTCAATTGGTTCAAATTTTGAGCAATTAAATCCTGAATTTAGGGGGGGTTAGGCAATGGAGGGTTTGCTAAAGGAGGGTTTGGTGGTTCTGGTTGTTCAGGATTTTCATTGTTATCCCCCATTTAACTTGATTGAATTTGAAAATTTGAATTAAATCAACAAATTTGAAAGAAAATTGTATTTCAATTAAAAAAATATAGTTTCAATGAAAAAACAAAAAAACAAATAAAAAATACGAAAAAATTGATAAAAAACAACAAAATGGCAAGACATCATACCTGAGATGAGAAAATCACCATTTTTTTTTTGCCCAAAATTTGATATCCGATATAATCCGATATCGGATTTCTTTCCTATCGCGTAGCCCATGGGAGAAAAATGACCCATGGCCTATCACAATCGATATAAAAAATGGGGTTCACCTCGTAGTGCAACATAAACGTTGCAAGCCATGTTGATACGACATTCCTGGTTCGAATCTCCTGTAGGTCACTTTGATTGTGGTGGTTTTCTCATGTATCCAATGTGTTTGCAGGTGGTATGTGGTGGCGTGGTGTGTTGACTTTGGCAAGTTCCTGGTGGTGTTTCCCATCTGTCATGGTGTTCATGCCACTTCGCTTCTAGTGGATTTGTTGTCGTCTTTGGTGTTCATACCACTTCGTTGACTCCCGATGACTCCTCAACCTGTGGTGTTCCCTGATGGCGCCAACTCTGCATAGTGTTCGAACCAAAACAATTCATGGTGGCAGGCATGTGATGTGAACTAGGAAGTATTTAGAGAGATAAGGAGATGTTGGAGTAATAAGGAGCATGGAGAGATAAGGTGAGAATGGAGGTATAAGGAGAGATGAATGGAGAGATAAGGTGAGAGCAGAGCATGCAAGATTCAGAGGTGTTAATACCTCACCATAATGTACGCAGGGATGAGGCCCCCCAGTTTGTGGCCTCGCCTGGCGATTGGACTAGGATAAAAATCCATGTCATCGATAAAAAAAAATGTATAATATATTATATATAATATATAATATAATATAATATATAATATAATATAATATATAATATATAATATAATATTATATTATATATTTTTTTAATACAATATCTCATTAATATTGGATATCCGATTTTCTTGGGTTTTTGCCATGGCAAGATGTACTAACATCCAAGCCAACCAAAAAGTCAACACGGATTTTTCGCGTTTTTAGGCAAGTGGAGAAGGCTATTTTTTTCATTTAGCCACTTTTTGGACCCCCATGATCCTGCACATACCCTTTAGATGTTTTCATCATAGATTTTGGTATTAATTTCCATACTTTTTTGTCATGCTAAAACTACGAACGCCAAAGGGAAAAAATAGAGTTATGAATTTGATATTTAATTGATTCAACCCAAATGCCTGTAAATCGGCAATAAAAAAGCAAATCATTTTAAAACTAATCATCTAATAGAAAAACGGTCGTACCAACTAACTATAATGTAATACACCAACAAAAACTAGATATTATTTATCTCGTAAACAAGGAATAAAGAATAATTTCCCTCTTTTGGGACTCACTCCTAAGCCTAGTGACTATGAACAATAATGAACTAATATATATATCACTATTTATGAGAGAATTATGCATTAGATTAAATAGAGTGAGTTTTATTTCACTACATGGACCTTCATCTTACAATCGTAAAGAGATGGGCTTGGTTCTTCATTAATTCTTCATTGGAGAACCTCACATTTGGATGATACTTTTGATCCCTTAAAGGCTTGCACCTTAACAAGTGCAACCTGCAAACTTCACAGACATGGGACTTGGGACTTGGTTTTGCAATCTTTGAAATGACCTTTGGGATTTTAGAAGCTCAGTCTTCATATATTAGGGAAGGATGGAAAAGGGAAAGGAGAAAGACATGTAAAACAACTAAACTAAGGCAATACACCAATTCAAAGCTTTTACAACACTTCAAAACCCCCTTTTTGTTTGAAATTCATAAAGAAATATTGTTCTTGGGAATGAGCACATTACACCACAACCCTTCATTGTTGAGAGGAGAATGAAATGCACAAAGTGACACAGACATAGGGAATAACATTCAAACCCTCCTATGGGAAGAATTTTCCAAGGCTCGATATAAATAAAGGTATTCCTTAGGATCTTCATAATAATTAATTATTCTTTGTATTTGTTCCTTAGGAGCATAGTCTAGTTCCTTATCTAAGGAAAATGGAAGAGTAAAAGATCTCACATGATACAGAGCTCATAGATTGTCTAGGAAATAGAAAAGGTGAAATGTGTTTGTAGCAACTACTTCTGAATCAAAACGACAAAGAGTATGCTAGCTTAAATAAAACAAGTGAAATAAAAACAAAAGCACAGTCCCATACCCAGCCTAAGAACAAAGATGCTAAGGTCATATCACAATTACAAGTTTGATATAATACCTAGCAAAGGGATTCCTTAGGATCTTTGTAGAAATAAAGGGATGACTTGATAGAAACAAATGGATTAGTTAGGATCTTCAAAATAATTAACCATTCTTTGTATTTTTTCCCTAGGAGCAGTTCCTAATCTAATAAAAATGGAAGAATAAAAGATCTCACTTGATCCATAGTTCATAGATTAGCAAGAAAATAGAAAAGGTAAAATGAGTTTGAAGCAACTACTTCTGAATCAAAATGACCAGAGCATGCTAGCTTAAATAAAACAAGTGAAAGGCAAACAAAGGTATAGTCCCATACCCAACCTAAGAACAAACATGGTAAGGTCACATCATAGTTGCAAATTACTATACTCAAACAAAAAAAATTTATTCTTCATAAGAAAGGAGATTACAAAGGTGGTTGATCTATAGAAAACTAACAATCTATGGATCCATTCCTCCTTAAATTATATGAATGTTCATGATCTTTTATAGAATTCTATTTCCTGGCTGGGAATGATTTTTGCAACTAAAATATCCTTTGCATATTTGTCATGTGTCCATCTTATCATGGTGACTATTACAACTAATTTTGTGTTGAAGATCCCAAATCATTTCTTTTAAGCACATGCACATGGCATGACTACCATCTAGATTACTCATGATCTCGATTGAGATGATTATGACATTAATTTTTTATTTTTTTATTTTTTTGGTGTGAGATGTGTCTATTTTTTATGCTTTTCATGATCAATGGTGCACTTTTTCCTTTTAATGGGCTTGGAAAACTTTGGAAGTCTCATGTTGACGATAAGTGGCTTTTGTTATGAGTCTAGCTTGTAACACACTCTAGCCCCACCTTGGAGACATGGCATGCTGGCACAAATTATTGGAAGTCTTCTTCCTTGCTTTGTTTGATGTTTCACAAGGAATCCACATGGAATGTTTCACTGCAAATCCTTTCTCGACCCAAGAAACCTTTAAGGAGGATGTGATAACCCTACATGGTAGCTTGGTAGAAGTCAACACAAACAATAAGTTCTTCTTTAGGGAAAGAACAAGAGGTTGTCGCATTAAATAATTGGGAAGAGATCCCTTTGGAGATAGAAGCTCAAATGTTGTGTGTTTAGAGCCATAACTTGAATAAAATCAATGATCACCCTAATCCAACTATATCAAAGAATCTATAGCTTCTGACGACTCACAAGGGGCCTCTAGTTGCAGAGTAAAAACCCGAAAACTCTGGTTCAGTATAATTTTGAAATGTCTTCACCAGTTCATTATAGATTTCTCAGATCAATTGTCTTAATGATTCGGGAAGGAATTTGATCATTGATTTGACACATTGTCTTCTTTGGAATTATTAGATTTCTCATAGATAACCCATTGTTATGCTTCTAGATTATACTTTTCTTTTTCCTATCTCATTTCGACTTCCTAAAACTTGCACATGAAAATTTAAAAAAATAAAAAGATTATTTAAATTAAGCACGAGTCTGATAGACTTAATACTTATTTCATGTTTTTTGTGCATATTCATCTTGAGAAGGCATTTATTGCAGAGACAAATCAAGATATATCAAATCATCACATTTCAAAGGACATGTGCAAGGTGACACAAGGGAAACATGCTATTGCACCAGGAAAATGGAAATGCAAATGACTGCAAAATGAAGGACTAGAGACTTAGGTAAATAAAGAATGTATTCAATAGTGAAAGTGTTAATGCCAAAATTCCAACAAAAATGACCCAAATTTCATTAAGGATTGAGACATGGGATTCCAACCTTTAAGATAAGTAAGAAATTAATGTATTGAGATCTATTATTTATAATAAAAAATTGGAACGACTTACCAAAAATGAAGATTCCCAATAATACGAATTTTGCACCACAAAAATTCAATGCACTAGGTGAGAAGGCCCAATTATTTGTGTGTGTATTGTGTTTTTTTATTACCCTTTCACAAGGTGAAATGTAGAATAAAATATTTCCACATTAGGCTAAGTAGTTGGGTTATTCCCTCTTAGCCAACCAGATAAAGTCTTGCTACCAAACGAGTGTCCATAGTCCTAATAAGGATGTTACTTTGGTTTTTGACAAACATAGTTCTACTACTAGTTGGGTGTCCATCACCTTGTTATAGTTATCCACATCAACTAAATGTAATTAGGTAATTAGGTTGGAAACAAAAGTGGTAGCAAGGGTAACCTTTAGATTTTTCACTTAAAGAGGAAATGTGCCCTTACAACATTTTTCATTAAAGAAATATTAAATATGTTATCATGAGTGAGTTCAAGGGTACCACCACAAACTAATGATATGGTAGAGGTGATACGAGAATTCCTAACATGAGAATCAAAATCCTTGAGCAAAATCGAGCCAAATATTTTATCATAAATAGGAGAAATAAATACATTATTTTTTAGTTAACTTGTAAAGCAACTTGTTACCATTATAACATTCTCGTTGTCATATAAAAATATATCAAATTACAAACTTACTAAATATGAAATGTGTTGGCAGTGCTACCCTAGCATCTCAAAACTCATTTTATGGTGTAATTGTCCACCTCAAAATGTGTACATAGTTGTTCACACATACTCAGAGGGTAATTATGTCTATAAAAGGAAACTACCTCATTAATTAAATTGTTCCAAACTTAGATATTAAGCCTACGTAGAAAAGAGTATTAGCATAATTTGTAAGCTTAGGCAAAAATGGACACCTCAATTAGGGTAACTACCAACAAAGCATAGTGAGCATTTTTGGGCACAATAACAAACCTACAAATGGGACATTTGATAAACGCTGACAATGATTTAGTGCTTTCCATAGTTAAGTGGATCCTCAGAGATGATTGTTTGATTATTGAGGATTTATATTGAGTGAATACTCATATTACATCTTGCTTTATGGGTTCCCTTCTTGACCTGGAAGTGCCAAAAGACACAATTATGAGGATGACTAGGGGCTTATTTGGGAATAACTATATTGGTGGCATAGGTCAAGTTCTAATGATGACACAATATGGAGTTGGTATTCCTATTGCAACTAACCAAAAGGTGTACATTGAAAATGATGCAATGGTGCCATGGGGCAATTTGTGGCCAATTTTAAAACATAATCCATTGGGGATCATCAAGCTCACTGCGACCATGCATGTGAGTTTCTAAAAAATGTAACTAGAGAAGATCCTAGCTTCAAAGCATAATGGTTAGAGGACTTCCAATTTGTGGTGGACAACTAGGCGTTGGATAGTGACAATGACATCCTGCCAAGCGAGAGGGTCGTAAATTGTAGATAGATGAGGATACCGACGAAGAGGATGATGGTGGAGATAGTCCCTAGGAGTAAGAATTATAACTCTCCACTACCTTGTGCTTGCCACAAAATATTTTTCCTCTATTTTTTTTTTAAACAAAAATCAAGACATTTTTTTTTGTAGATTTTGGAAGGCCCATTTTTGAAATTTTGCAATATATCACCAAAGGTCAAAAACATATATGCATACTTGTAAAACAATTTCTATATAAATGAATACATATACATATTTTTTGATATTGTGGATCTTTTGTAGCAATTGTTTGATGTTTACGCATGTATGTTAATAGCGCTCATTTATTTTCTTTCTATATTTCAACATGCTTAAAATGAACCTCAAAGTAAGAAATATTTGTAATAATATTTTACTTTGAAGGTTATGCATGAAAGAAAAACATTAAACCATAAGGAACAAACACCACCTATAAATTGAAATATGGAATTCAACATTCACATTTACCATGCATCAATTTTAAGTTAAGGTTTCCATTCACTGCATACAAAAATTGGTGATGAGTAGAACGTACTTATTAGCCGAATGACGTGGATGTGTCTATTCAAGCTCCAAAATGATAGTACAGATTGACTAACATGCGTGTTAGTCGTGTGTTTTACACCGTCGATTTTGCAATTAACGGGTGTGATTGACTAACCTAACGCTAACACGTTGTACGAGAGGTCCATTTTAGAGCCAGAATAGATGCAACCGAATGATGTGAAGTGACATCACTTGAAACACCTACGTTTAAACCTTGGCATGTTATGCTCTTGTGTATGGCATGGGAGAGATTAAGAGAATGATGAAGAATTTGTGTCATAGATATTTAATAAAATTGCATCACCACTTTGTTGTGGATGATTGTGCTAGCTAATAATTCCAAAAACTAGTGTGGGACATTCCAAGGGACAAAAAAATTGTAAAATTGCACTTAAGAGAAAACTCAAAACCAAACAAATGCAATCCCTAAAGGTAAGAAAATATGTAGTAGCACTTCTTGGAAGATAAAGAACTCACCAATCCTACCTTATCCTAACTTACTGTGAATATGATTACTTAAACAAAACCATTAATAAGTGTTTGGAAAAAACTTTTCTTTTTGTCGAATTTAAGGCATTTCACATGCTTTTTAACCAAGGGTAGGGGAAAGGAGAACACCAAGAAACTCACAATTTGTTTGAATCTTTCATGAAAGCCAAGGATCATAAAGTCTTATGATTTGTTAATATTATCCTTTTAATGGGAGGGTAATTTTTTTTTGCTTGGGTTGCTCATTTTCATGTTCTGAAGTGAACATGACCAAAGAAAATTGATAATTCTCTTGTTGGGCTAGATGCCAAATAGAGCATCCTCTTGAAGGAACTAGATTTATGAGATAATAATTGCATTCTACTTTCTTTGTAATTTTGCCTTTCTACAATAGTTTTGTTTGTTAGATGCTAGGACAATCCCAAAGACACTGGGGGGGTGAATCAGTGTCTAACCGGTGGATGAAAGATTTAAACTTATTTGCAACTTTACACCCCAAATTAATATACTGGTAAGAAAATAATAATGCAGTAAAGAGAAACAAAAGAATAAGCATCAATGCACACCATAACACAGATATTTTTGGCAAGGAAACCCGGTAGGGGAAAAACCCCAGTGGGATTTGTGACCCACAATATTTACTCAGTGGCCAATATGAATAAATATTACTTATTACAATAGGGACCTACACATACAGGAAGGCCAACAGCCTAGAGCTCACTGCTCAACAACAAAACGGAGTCCCACTGACTACAATTGGATGGTTAAATCCAATAACAATGTACTGATCAAAATAGTATATGTAATGTTGGATTCAGTACCAGTTTAAGCTCTCTCTGATACCTCTGCCATAAACCTTGCTTCAGTCTGCTCTGCTCTTATTCACTCATAAGATAAATACATCAAAATGCATATATAGTTTATTCACTTACATACATACCTAATTACCTTTCAAAATGACCTACAAGATCTCATACATATATGAATCTTTACAATACATCATGTCGGCTATACAAATATAATTATAATACAAAACAATATTATTTCCATGTCATCTAGGAGTGCCGGTATGATTTGTTGTCAGTGTAATTGGATGCCAATGTGAATAACCTTTGTAGTAACTGTCGGTGTGGGTAGGGTGAAGTCTATTGCCAGTATAGCCTGTGAACCATGTTACCAGTTGGTCGCCATCAATGACAACATCAACCATTCTCATCTGAGTGTATAATGCCAACAATCTCCCCCTTTGGCATTGATGGCAACACTCATGAGAAAAAAATCAAAAACTAATATCCAAAATGAAGTCCAAAAACTGATAGTGCTCCCCCTGAGAAAATGATCTCCTTCTGTACATTTTCCTCATTACACCACTACTCTCCCTTCGACATCAATGACAAGGGATGTCAAAATAATCAAAGAATTCAAAATTTACCTAGAATCTTGTAGTCAGTTATGTACAATCTGGAAAATTTTTGCAAAAACTAAGTTAAGACCTTACAAAAACTTAGTACTGTCAGAAATTATGGTCTCAGTCTGTCGGATCATCCTGGTCAGATAATGCATCTATTGCTCCAGTGATCTTTCTCCTTGAATAGTCACCTTAGATAGCTCATTTCGGTGTGTTAAAAAGTTGTCCAATCTAGGACCAAGTTTGTTCTTTAACTCCCGGGTTTTCATTCTTAACCTTTCTTTTTCTCTTTCCAAATTCTCAATCTTCTCTTCATAAATTGTCATTTCCTAATCCAAAACTGAAGTGAGTTTTGAAGAACCAATCATATTATCAGCAATAACATCAATTTCCTTCTATGTTTTCTTTATCTGCTCATCAATATCCTTTGACAAATGGTGAGGCTTACATGCTTTCCTATACAATTCCTTGTATTCCAGAATGGTAGAATTAAGTGTCGGTAACAAAGACTCAATCTATTTTGTACAGTCCTTAATTTTCCTGTCAAAGAATTCATCTTTCTCCTTATTTATCCTTTCCTTAATAGTCTCTTCATTTATTTTATCCACAGTTTAAATGTTAGAAGCAATGAATTTGGACAATGTGTCCAATTCACCTAAAGATCCAACAATGTGATCAACCTTACATGTCAGTGCAATCATTTGCAAAATTGGTAAAGAATCATCAATAGCCTTAAATGCTAAGGAATTGCATTATATTATCTTCTTGATTGAATCTAAAAGTACATCGGTAACATTTGTTGGTCTATAATCCATAATAGAAGTGTTAGGTGGAGTGCTTGGTTCTGCAATTTGTTTATTTTCTTCTCTGAATGTCTGCACAATTACCTTAACCACTTCTGCTTCCTTTCTTCCATCTTTAACCTCTTCTTTATCCATTGTTTCTTCCTTATTTTCACTCTTTTTTTCATTCTTTTTTTCATTTCCTATCATTTCAGATACATTATGTTCTTGTTCCTTTCCTGCTTCTTCTTCTGTCGGTATTTCAGTGTTAAGCTGAGTTGCATCAGGAATGGATTCTGATTTCTTAGCTTCAACAGATTCCTTGTCCATTACTATATTAAAATCTTGAGTGTCCACATTCATGGTAAAAAAAATGTCTGACTCCGGATCAATATCATCTTTTGTTACTTCCTCTGCCTTCTCGTCTTCAGGTTGAGTTTCTACTTATGTCGGTGCCTCTGAAACTAATGGTGGGGTGTCCTTTGTCGGTGGCAGTAGGTTGTCCTTAACCATGATATCAGGTACACTACCAATCTTGCCTTTACCTTTATCTACCTTCTAATATACTTTAGTAAATGACTTATCCACCTTTTGTCTGTATTTTTCTTCTCTCTTCTCTCTCTCAACAAAAAATATATCCCATTTATCAGTCGTTTCATCAGCAATTTCTTTCACTCTGTCAACCATAAGACTGACTTGCCGGTGACCACTCACAAAAACAGTCCTATTGGCTTCTGATATTAGGTCATCAATTTCCTGCTTAGAATTTATAGGATGGACAGCTAATAGAGCTTCTACCTTCAATTTCTTATCAAGCTCCATAATTGACAGTCTCTTTGCTTCTAGTCTTAAGTACAAATCATTTGGTAGAACATCTATTACCTCAATAAGAACCTTCTTGTATATATCTAGATACAAAATAATACATTCCTCTATAGTACCCTTATCTGAATCCTTAAAAGAATGATAAAATTTATTTGCATTACTAAGATTACCATCTTGAGTGATTTCATTGACTAACTCTTTCGGTGAAAGAGTATTTGGTTCCTTTGGTTTAGATTGCATCTTGGGTGTGACTTTCTTCTTAGGACCACTAGGCTCTCTTACAGCCTGTTTGCTTCTTTCTGAGTGTCCTTGATTTCTTCGGAGATGGAGCAGGTATCAGTGAGGGTTTTCTTTTCTTTTTGTCCACTCTCTTGAATTCAGCTGCCCTATCACTGTAAGATTTAGATGACGTAGCCACATGAGAGATATGTGCTACTGGTTTTTGTTCCGATTTACTTTCTTTTACACTTGTAGCAATACCACCAAGATTCATTAATCCTTTTGTAACATCTTTTACAAATTTCAAAGCATATTTCATTAATTTATCTCTTTTCTTTCTCTGCTTCTTAACTTCAACTTCTTTCTCAATAGTTTCTGCATTTCCAAAAATTTCCTCTGTCAGTTCCGGTGGAACATCTAGGACTATTTTAGCATATGAACCCAAGATGTGTGAATCTACCTCATAGCCCATCTTTGTTATCCAGATAGTTCTAGGTCTAACTGACTCCATCCAAATTTCATCTCTTTTCACAACAAAGCATATTTGTTTATCATATTTGTCTACAATGCTTTGAGGAATCCTTTCCCTTTGTCTCATTTTTTCTTGAAAATCATTGAAGTACTCTTTTACCAATTTGTCACTATCTGATCCCATGCCAGTAATTGTCTCCTTTATCTATTTTCCAACAAAAACATCATAGGAAAAATCCTTATGTCCAATACGGGGAATCTCCTTTGAGAAATAGAACATTAAGCATACAATCAAGTTTCCCAATTTAAAAGTTCCCTTCTTGTCACTTTTTATCTTGTGAAAATTTTCTAATAGTTCATCTTTCAACCACTCACAGATTTCAATTTTACCATTATTCAGGATCATCTCATAAGCACTATGAATGCATGAACTAGATACAAAATTCAGTCTATTAGTATGAGAAACTCTATATCCAATGACCATACTTGAAAATTTAACATGGTTATCTATTATATCATTAACTCTAAGTGACTGGTTGTCAAATGTAGCATCGGTTAAGCTCATAACCTCTTTGTTTGGGATTTTCTTTTTCTTGTTAGGCCTAGTGCCGGTGGAGGGTAAACAAGTAACAACCCTTATAGCTTCCTTAGTGATCTTAAAAACTGAGTCTAACCACATGAATTCACCATGAACTCTGCTAAGAACATAACAGATGGTTTCATCTGAAAATTCTGGCATATGAAGGATGTCAATGAACCCTAAATCCTCAACAATCTTGTGTTCTAGTTTAACTATCCCATGTTTACCAGTGATGGCATTCATAAACATATTCTTTAAATCTTCAGACCCTAAAATTTCAATGTAGCAATATATGTATTCCCTAGGGTCTTCAGCAAACACAACTCCTTTCAGGATTTTCAAAAATGCACCAATGGAATCATCCAACTTTTCTATCTTAGGGATTATCTAGAAAATGGGTCTAGATCATTTTATATTCTCCACAATAGTAGGGTTTGCAATGAATTTAGGAATGGAGGATGAAGAAGCCATTGCATAAGATAAATACCTTTTAGCTGAGAAACCCTTGAATGCCTTGAAAAAACTTTTGTTGCTTCACCTTTAATATGCCCTTTCTCAATTTCGCTCTTCTTCAAATGCTTGAATGCTTGGTAAGTTGAAATAAGAAATTACCAAGCTTTATAACCAAGAATTTAACTTACAACCATAATAAATGCTTCACTGGTGAAGTGAACATTCCACACGTCTGTCGGTAAAGAAGAATTATAACTTCTTACCACCAACTGAGGGTAAATGCATGATTTTCAATTAGTTGCCTTACCCTTAAGGATTATTCCTTAGTTAGATGAAGAATCTCCTGTCAATGTAGGATTACCCTATTCTACCGATGCAGAGACAGATTCATCAATTCTTCGATCTCTCTTCCCAATCCATTGTTTAGAAAATTCTTGCTTGATTTCAGTCACCTTTTCTTTTCCTTTGTCATTAGTCCTTTATTGTTTGTCGGTGCGGTCTTACTTCACAAAATTTTGCAATATGCCCAATCTTGTTACGTGCATAACAAGTTACAATGTTTCTCTAAATAGCTTTTCCATAACCTTGACTAGTTTGAGTTTGCATTGATTAGATAAATGTCCAAAGCTACCAAAAACATAGCATTTCACATTCATTCTGCAATTGTCTAAGTTATGACCATTTTTATTGCATTTGGAACATTGACTGGTGGATGAGTTTGTATTCTGATTATTCCTAAATTTGCACTAATTTGCTTTATGACCAAATTTGTTGCAATTAAAACATTTCCCATTGAATTTATATGCATTAGGCTGCCTTAGTAGTTTTCTTTGATCATGATTGTTTGCAGTCTCGAAACTTTCTCCATGTTCAAATCCAAGTCCAATTGTTTCTCCATCAGGTTTTTGACTTTTCAGCATATCATCATGCTTATTTGAACTCTTCTTGAATTTGTCTTTGTATTCATTTGCAGTGACCAACTCACCTTCCAAAGTGCTAACTTGTCTCATAAGTTCTTCTTTGTCATGTTGCATGTGAATCAAATCTATTTTGAGCATATCATTTTCATACCTAAGCCTTAGAGATTCATCTGATCTTTCATTATGTCTTCTGGCCAAATCTTCTTCATTCCTCTTTCTATCTTCAATATCCTTGCATAGTCTCATGGTTAAATCTTGCATCTTATTCTTCATGTTACTGTTCTCTTGTCTCAGTTTCTCTGCAATATCTCTGAGAGTTTATTTTTCTTCATCGTCTTGATTTTGCAATTGCACATGTAATTCTTTTCTCTTATTCTTTGCTATGACCAAGTTTTCTTGAAGTTCTTGAATGAATTCCTGAGCAGTTCTGAGTTCATCTTCCAGTTTGATATTTTTCAATTTTTCTGCATCAAAATCTTCAATAGCTCCTTCCAACTATTGTCTCAAACTTTCCATCGGTACCGGTTTTAGAATCTTCCTCAAGCTATTAGGCTTTTGCAAACAGAGGACTAGGCTCTGATACCAATTGTTAGATGCTAGGACAGTCCCCAAGACACTAAGAGGGGGGGGGGGGTGAATCAGTGTCTAACTAGTGGATGAAAGATTTAAACTTATTTGCAACTTTATAACCCAAATGAATATACCGGTAAGCAAATAATAATGCAGTAAAGAGAAACAAAAGAATAAGCATCAATGCACACCATAACACAAATATTTTTGGTGAGGAAACCCGGTAGGGGAAAAACCTCGGTGGGATTTGTAACCCACAATATTTACTCATTGGCCAATTTGAATAAATATCAATTAGTACAATAGGGTCCTACACATGCAGGAATGCCAATAGCCTAGAGCTCACTGCTAAACAACAAAACGAAGTCCCACTGACTACAATTGGATGGTTAAATCCAATAATAATGTATTGCTCAAAATAGCATTTGTAATGCTGGATTCAGTACCAGTTTAAGCTCTATCTATTACCTCTGCCATAAACCTTGCTTCACTCTTCTCTACACTTATTTTCTCATAAGATAAATACATTAAAATGCATATATGGTTTATTCACTTACATACATACATAATTACCTTTCAAAATGACCTACAAGATGTCATACATATATGAGTCTTTACAATACATCATGTCGGCTATACAAATATAATTACAAAACAAAACAATATTATTTCCATGTCAGCTAGGAGTGTCAGTATGATCTGCTTCTGGTGTAACTGGATGCCGGTGTGAATAACCTTTGTAGTAACTACCGGTGCCAGTAGGATGAAGTCTATTGCCAGTATAGCCTGTGAACCATGTTACCAGTTGGTTGCCATCAATGACAACATCAACCATTCTCATCTGAGTGTATAATGCCAACATTCTTTTCTAGCTCTTTTGAAGGTATATGGTTGAAGTCCTTTTGTTGTTTCTCATAGTTTTTTCTACTCATTGTTTGATATCTTAAGGGGGGTATTAAGCCTCCTTGTTATTTTTTCTATTCATTGATGTACCTATGAAGTGGTGGTGGTGTGTTTCATAACACTCCCTAAGGCATGGTTATCAATCCTTCTCTAGAAACTTTCCTAGCATATAACTTTTGTTTTGATCATCTAGCATAACATAACTTGATATTTTGATTCTTTATTGTGCTCCTTGAAGAATTTATAGTATATTGATCACCTATCATAACACAACTTTCTAGCTAGTGGCATCAATATGATTCATCTTGATTATCTAGCATAACACAACTGCTAGCTTGATCTTTTGTTAAACATATTTACACTCTCTAAGGCATTAGTCATATCACATAATATGAATCGTTAGCATGATTATTGTTGTTGTTTAAATGCTCCATGACATATTGGTCAAATAGTATAGTAAGGCTTTCTAGTTTGATTATTTTTGTTGTGTATGCTCCATGAGGCATTTATTACTTAGTATAGAAAGGCTTGCTAGTGTAATCATTTTGTTGCAATTTACATGGATCGCACAATTTATTGGCCAGTAGAATATATGCCTTTCATGGACTACACAAGAAAAAACAACTTGTTGGCTAGTAGAATCCATTTCATATACATGAATCATCCAACATAACACAACTCAAATTGGCTAGTATAATTTAGGGTTTATTTATGGAACCCTAACATAACACAACTTGCTAGTTGTTGGACCATGGAACCTTTTCTCATCTCAAATTGGTGTATGCTCTTGTCTCTTTCTATAAGTACTCTTGTTATTTTGCAATAGCATTTTGAGGATGATACTTAGTAGTTGAGACAATATTAACATCAAGGTCTCTTCAACTAGTTGACTTGGAGCCTTTATTTTTGGTTCTAACATTTTAGTGTCTTTTCCTTTTGTTTTGTTTAATTTGCATCTCTTGTTTATCCTACTTGGGATTTTCTTGTGTGATTTTATAGGATCCTAATCTTGGGGGATTGCTTCTCTCAACTTAGTGTCATCTTATTCCTTGTATATCTTGCTATTAGTTGAGCTTTATATAATTTACTATGAGTATGAGAATAAGTTCATAATCTTGCTAAAGTGGGAGCTAAATGTAGTGTTGTAAATTACATCCCTTTACAATATCACACTCTATTGAGGCACCTACTTTAGTATTCTTTCTCCTAGACCAATTTAAGCCTATTTGGGTCTTATTCTACCCCATAATTAATTGTTAAACTTGCAACTTAATTGTTGTCATATGCTAATTTTGAGACTAGGTCCTATGTTTTGGATCTCGACACACTACCACCCCTTTTGTTGGCCTCTTTTCAAGTATAATTGGGCACCCAATGCCCTAGTCCCTCCAAAAGGGACCCAAATTCAAATGTGTGCAAGTATAGGTCTCTACTATTTATGATTTGATCTCAATCTTTTTACTTGACCACTAGTTGTCAATCTTCATTTGAAAATACCATGTGAACCCTATATAAAGCACATCTTCTTGATGAATAAATGATGAACAGTAAGTACCAAATTGGTACTAAGAGGGGGGGGGGGGTGAATCAATACAGACAAAAACACTTTCCTTGAACCGTTTTAACTGCAAACACTGCACTTGACTGGCAAGCAATAACACCAGTCTAAATCAGATTACTACCGGTAAAACACAGTAAGAATGTGAAAGACATAAACCAGTAACTCTTAGCTTTTCACACAATCTAATACCTCATTTCCACTTCACCCTTATGCATAAAAAATTAATCTATCATCAGAAATATAATGACTGCTAGTTCAACATGTTTTACCACTTTGACATAAAACACTAAACCATCACATGAAAGGCATCACACATGACACACTGATTTTTCACGTGGAAACCCAATTGGGAAAAACCACAGTGGGGATGAATATCCACAAGCTGTTCTTGAACTCTTTTGAAGTCTTCTCTGTTAGGAGCCTAGTCTGGTTAGAGACTTTCACAATAGGTTCTGCTAGGAACCGATCCTGCTAGGGATCACCCGGTTAGGGGATGGCTAAATACTCAGTTAAAGGTTAAAACCCTGTTAGAGGTTACCTCGCAAGAGGATTGTAAGAACTCATTGAATTGAGTCGCCCTGTTAAAGGATTTTCACAAAAGCCTGTTAAAGCTACCCGGTTAAGGGATTTTCCAACTGCTGAAATGGTTAGAAGTCAATAGGTAATACACTGATCTGATAACAACACTCAATGCCAAGGCAGATCCACTTTAGCTCCTTTTCTTCTGCAACCACACTCTGTAGGTATCAACACGCTTCTAAGGTCTGGCAAGAATCAAGTATCTCTTCACTTGGATACACACATAACATTTACCAACAACTTCAAACTAAAACACGTCATCGACCTTATAGGAAATAGATAGGTCAATAGCATAAACCCTAAACCCTAAACATTTAGGTTTAACAGTCCAATCAGTTCAATCCTGACCATTAATCACACTGCATTGAATACAACAGTCTTGAACAGATCTCAAGACGTTCTCCAATGTTCATTCTTTGCCGCTTCAGGAAGCTGATAACACATCACGTGCTCTCCACCATTTACAGAGACTTCGCACATTCCTGAGGTAGATAGGATCAATCTCCATGCAAGATCCTCAAGGAAATCCTTCACGCGCACAGGGTTGATGTGGCAACACTATCTAGTCTTCATTACAATGCTAACTCATCACAAGATGTCATCGGTTGAATCACACAAGCTTGGAATGCATCAATCGAAAACCCTGAAGCTAAAACTACCAACCGATAGTCATGCCAAATGAAACCCCGATACAAAACTTCCATATACTGGTTCTCATTCCAACACACCGGTTCACCTTGAACAAACATACCGCTTCACTTTTTCACATATATCGGTTTACATCATCATATCGGTTCTCATATATACCGATTCACCATATCATACCAGTTCTCTTGCCAGTTTGCTTACTACAACATATCGGTTCATACTTCAGCATATTGACATCAATGACAACATACAATATCATCATGTCATCATGTTCTGCACATATGCCAACACTTCTATCACTCAAAAAGTCTAAGAAATTCTAAGTAACAGTTCAAGTGGCATTATGATCAATCAAGCACTGCAAATAAGAGTATTCAACATATTGAGCACGGCTGAATACAATACTCTACATTCAAGTATGATTCAAGTTTTTCATTTGTGTTTATCATGTTCATGGGGGCTTCACTAGCTAGGCAATATTATATCATGTGCATTCATATTGGGGGTTTAATATCCCAAAAATGAGGGTACAATATAATTCTTATTGGTGAAAATAGGGGTTTTTTTTTAATTTGGACTATGAAAAAATGCAATATTGGGCGAAAATAAGGGGCTTTTAATTCAGCCTATGTATTGGGAGGGGTGACAAAAAAGGAGTTTAGGGCAACATTTTTTGAAAATAGGGGGATTCTTTAGTATGTCATGAACGCACATGCTATTACCCAAGTTCACTAAGTGAAGCCCACGTGATCATCTTATTGCACTAACACTTGCAGGACTTGTGTTAAGGAGCATTGCATCACCATCTTTTTCATTCCTAAGGTATCATCATTTCATTTTAGCATTTCCATTATTATTTAGCCTCTATCCTCCCTAGGACAAGCTCTCTTTTTCATCACCAAAATGGCTATTGTAGAGGTGGGAACACCAACATGGGGTTTGACTTAGGCAATGGAACTATTGTATAATTGACATTTCAATTAAATGAAATGATTTTATTATTTTATATGAGATAATAACAATCTACCTAATCATAAAGTCAAATTTGTGTTCTCATCAAAGTTTGAAGTAAACAAAGAGTGAAATGATGATAGCGAGATCGGTCTGGCCACTCTAAAATTGGAGCTTATAATACTAATTTTTATTATAAAGTTCCTTGTCTTTGCAAGTAATGAAAATGAATAACAGTAGTTACCTTCTTGCTCAATAATTAAGATATACTCAATTTATAATTATAATTATATTGTTACATTATATTTGAAGTTTGGCCTATGAATTATAAAAGTAGATGTAAAGAGACACTAGCTAAACCTTAATTACAATGGATTGTAGAGTGTGGGCAATTGAATGATGATGATAAATGAGTTGCCAATGGAACTTGGTGGAGGGAAGCACTTTGCTTTCCTCAATTTTAAGTTAGAACTCTATTCCTAAAAAACAATGAGCCTCAAAACTCTAATCGAAAATGGTGAAAATACTACCACAAAAAACATCAAAAACAATTAGGAAAAAACCATTTATGCCCACCATTCCAACAAATCCATCCATATCGCTTCAAATTTTAGATCAATGATATTCATGATAAATAATTTTTTTTTTAAATTAAGTTAAAAATCTTGCATCTTTATTTTCCAAAATAAAATATGAAAAAAATAATGAACAAAACCAAATTTACAAATTTGATTGGTTGCAATACAAAACTAGTAATCAATATTTAAGTACACCACAAATGCCATTATTATATGTGATGGTAGGGACTAATAATAACTTAATAATAATATAAGATAAAGTGATAAGAAAGCAAAACTAAAATTATCATTTTAATTAATTATTAATGTCGAGAGACATTTTATAATGGGAGCAAGGGGCGGAGTGTAATGGTGTGAGCATGTTAACAAAAATTCTTATGTTTGATCTTAAATTTGACAACCATTTACATGTCAAAAAATTAATAAATTATAAGCATAGTATTTTCAAAATAAACACTTCATAAAAATAAGATATGCCCTAATCAAAATTATGAGTTTTAGATAGATGTATAAAACTTATACATCTATCTAAAATTTATTAGCTTTTATAAAGTTTAGATGCATGATTTTTAAGTTTCTAAATTATAAAAATAGTTTTTCACCAATCTAATTGACTTGGAAAATTTACATCTTCTTAGTGGATTTCTGGAATCCAATATCTGAATGAACTTTTCTAGGCAACTTTTTAGGTAAGTTCAAATTGTTGGCATTGGGTTGTCATTGATGTCAACCGGTATGGCATGGTCACTAGTGAGTAAGTAGTAATGTCAATCAGTATGAAGGACGAAGTGTGTAAGTAGACAGAAAAGGTATGTTACTGGTACACATAAAGTGCAACATCTACCATTAAGTAGGACCACTGGTAAGCAAGTAAAGGATAACAGGGATGTGATCACCGGTATACAAGAGAAGTATAATGCAATTGGTAAATGGACTTAGTAGATGGACCAGTATGTTTGATGGCAGATCAACTTGATCCACCGAAAGAGAAGAGGTTAGCAGGTATGAAGGTCCACCAGTGAGGATAGGTTATACTGGCAAGGTGAGTTGAACCGATACAATGGCTTGGTCAGTAAATGATGCCAAACCGACGTAGCTATTTGAAGATGAGGTCAAACTGACATAGAAAACCGAACAGAGGTGGATGTCGACAAGGATGATAGGTGGTGAGCACGCAGAGGTCGATGAAGTTCTCATCGACGTCGTACTTGACGAGTAGGTCAGAATTAATGGAGAGCCCAGAAATCATGGGACGATGGAAGGATGTTGCAGCTCGAGGGAGACAGAGTGGCAAGGTGATTGAACTGATCTTGCAAGACGATATGATCCTTGTGCTCATTGGTTGAAGGAAACAACTGAGGCATTAATGGTGTTTGACAAAGCAACACCGAAAAGCTTGTTGCAGACGTCTAAAGATAGAAAATGCGCATTGGAAGGTGAGGAGATGGTGGTGTTGATTGATGTGATGCTGATCATCATTCCAGAAAAGAAGATCTGACTAGATTTGATGCAAATTGAATTGGTGGAAGAAAACCCTAGCACACCACTGTTTGAATGTTGCCTTTGGCAGGAACATTCAGATATAAATACAGATATAAATATGTGAACCAAAGACTGAAGTGATTGATGTTGAATTCTAGTTTTGAGAAGAGTGAGTGTCTGAGCTAGTAGAGAGAAGTCAGTTTGAGAAATATCTCACTAAAAATTAGAGTGTCTAAGTGTTAGTAGGATGAATCGGTGAGAGGTTCTAACCGGTAGAGAGAGAGTAACTAGTGAACTTGTATAGTCTTAACAGTCAAGCATATCGCTAGGGATAGAAAGGTTAGGAAGGCATCCAAGTGTGGTACTGTGTAGGGTGAGGTTCGGAGAAGGAGAAGAAAGGCAAAGAGTAACCTGTAAGTGATCAGAGAGAGCAATCTGATAACTGACAGTGGAAGAATCAATGAAACAAATGAGGTTGGTAACCGAAAGACATTAGTTGATCAGGTTTTGCAAAACTCATTTGCAACAAGGTGCTATTATTGTATCAAGTTGTATTTCATTTAATTACACCGAGTTGGTGCTTGGTGTAGAAATTGGTGCTCCTTGAGTTGGTGCCCTAAATCAATAGGGGTTGGTGCCCTAAATCATTGTAATCCATTGTTCTATTGTGAGGCTAGATTGGAGCAGTAGACTCCAGCAACATTTCTCACCAAGGTTTTTCCCATATTTGGTTTTCCTCGTACATCTGGTGTTGTGAGTTGTGCATTTGTGTGTTTCCTTTTTTATATCCTCTCATATCTTACCAGTTTGATTACTTAGTGCGTAGGTTGTTAACATGTACACAAAGATTGGTTTAAAAGGTAAAGATTTCTTAGGAACCACTGATTCACCCCCCTCTCAGTGATACATTGTGTTCAACAATTGGTATCAGAGAAAGGTTCCCGGTTGTTCAAATCTTTCTCTAGCTTGGGTAGATTCTGGTCAAAGAACACAATGGCAAGAAATGAGTCTGCCTCCTCAAAAGCTCCCATATTTGATGGAACTAACTATGCCTTCTGGAGAAGAATAATGGAGACCTATCTTTCCTCTCTTGGTTTTGATGTGTGGATGTCTGTCAAGAATGGGTATATTGTCCCTAGTGTCCCTCCCATAGATCTGGATGCTAAGAAGGAGTATGAGAACAATGCAAAGGCTAAACATGATATTCTAAGTGGGTTTTCAGATAGTGAGTTTGTCAAGGTCCTGCACTACTCATCCGCCAAGGAGACTTGAGATAAATTGCAGAGATTATTTGAAGGAGATGCCAAAGTCAAAGAGGCCAAGCTGCAATCACTAAGAGGTCAGCTTGAAGGATTGAAGATGAAAGATGAAGAAAATATTGTAGACTACCTTCACAAACTAGATTAAATTTGAAACACCATCAGAGGACTTGGAGAGGAAATTGCTGATGAAATTTGTTGGCATTATGTGAACCGGTATGTGGACATAATGATATTGTATGTTGTCATTGATGTCAATATGTTGAAGAGATATGAACCGGCATATGTGAGAACCAGTATAACACTGTGAACCAGAATTTGTGCCAAAGTGAAGTGGTGTGTTTGTTCAAGGTGAACCGACATACGGTTATGGTAACTGGCACATGGAAGCATTGTATGACTATCGGTTGGTAGTCTCAACTTCAGGGTTTCTGACTGAAGTGCTTCAAGCCTGTGTGGCTCAACCAGTGACTTTGTGTGATGAGTTAGCATGATAACAAAGACTAGATCGTGCTGCCACGTAAGCCTTATGCGCGTCAAGGATCTTGCATGAAGGAGATTATTCCTATCTCCCTCAGGAATGTGTGAAGTCTGTAAAATGATGATAACGTGTGATGGGTTATCAGCCGCCATGAAATCGGTGAAAATGGACGATGGAGAATATCTTGAGATTGGATCAAGATTGTTGCAATTAATGGAGTGTTCTCAATGGTCAGGATTGAACCATTTGAATTCCTTAACCTAACAGGTTTAAGGTTTAGGGTTTATGCTATTGACCTATCTCTTTTCCTGTAAGGTCGATGTTGTGTCTCGTTCTAAGGTTGTTGGCAAAATTTGTGTGTGTGTATCCAAGAGAAGGGATACGTGATTCTTGCCAGACCAAAAGGAGAGAAGTGATACCTGCAGAGTGTAAGTGCAGAAGGTGAAGAGGAGCTTAAGTGGATCTGCATTGGCATTGAGTGTTGTTACCAGATCATTGTAATACCTGTTGATCTCTAACCACCTCAATAGTTGGAAAATCCCTTAACAGGGTAGCCTTAACCGGCTTGCTGAAAATCCTTTTAACAAGGTAATTCAAAGCTACTGAGTTCAGAATCCTTTAGCTATTGAGTTCTTGAAATCCTCTAACAAGGTAACCTTTAACAGGGTTTAACCCTTAATCAGGTATTGCAGCCATCCCTTAACCGGGTGATCTCTAACAGGATCGGTTCCTAGCAGAACCTTTTGTAACGTCTCTAACTGGACAAGGCTCCTAACAGAGCGGACTTCTAAAGAGTTCAAAAACAGATTGTGGGTATTCATCCCCACCGTGGTTTTTCCCAGTTGGGTTTCCACGTGAAAAATATGAGTGTCATGTGTGATGCTTTGCTATTGTTTGTCAAGCATATGATGGTTCTGTGTTTTATGCCTATCAATAAAACATGTTTTACTAGCTGTTATTATGACCTGATGATAGATTACTTGTTTATGCATAAGGGTGTAATGGTAGTGTAGTCTTGAGTTAAGTGAAAAGCTAAGTGAGTAACCGGTTAATGCTTGTCTCAGACATTCTTAGCTTTACCGATTGCACTCTGTTTCAAACCGGTGTCTTTGTCTGCCAGTCATTTGAAGTGTCTGTTGTCAAACCAGTTTAGGACTACATTTTTGCCTGTACTGATTCACCCCCCCCTCTCAGTACTAGTTTCATACTATTCGCTCATCATTGAGTTATCAATTGGTATCAGAGCGTCCTCCAGGTCCTCTGTGTTATAAGCTTAACTGCTTGAGGTAAATATCCTAGTCTAATGATGAAGAGGGAATGTCCAAAGTTTAACAGAGAAAACTTCAGTATATGGAAAGACAGAATAAAGATATTCATTAGAAGCATGGGTGCTCAACACTGGAGCTATGTTGCTCCTACCGGTACCCTTACCGATGACCAAAAGAGAGAGATGTAGGAGAATGGGCAAGTCATGGAAGCCCTAATCAGTAGTTTATCTGACATTGAGTTCATTGAAGTTCAGGATAAGGTAAATCCCAAAGAGGTATGGGATACTCTTAAAAATATCTATGGCGGTGATGAACATGTAAAATAGGCTAAGGAAGAAATCCTTGGAAGGAAGTTTGAAGATATGCGGATGGTTGAAGGTGAGACCATTCAACCAGCATGGAATAAGAATCAAAACTGTTGTTGGAGATATCAAGAGTGCAGGTGGTAAAATAGAAGATTCCACTATGGTAAGCAAAGTCCTGAGATCCCTATTGTCGGTCTATGCAATAAGGGTTGCTGCTATTCAGGAGCTGAGATCAATAGACAAGACTAAGGTATCCCTGGACTCCATCATAGCAAAGTTGATAGCCTATGAGCTAAATAGTTTTGATGACAGTGTTCAAAAGACTGAATCAGCTTTTAAAGCTTTTGTTGTACCATCCAGAAAAGGAAAAGAAGCTAGCACTAGTGGTGAACCAAGATAGGGCAGAGAAATGGATGATGAGGAGATTCTAATGGCATTTGAAGCTCTCCTTTCCAGGAAACTTCCAAAAGGAACTGACAAATACAGAGGTAAGCTACCTTTGAAATGCTTCTCCTGTAATCGGATAGGACATATTGCTATAAACTGTCCTAATGGCAACAACAAGGACAAACTGGAAAGGTTCAAGAAATTCAAAGGACGAAATCGAAGAAACTGTTTTGTGGCAGTTGATGAAGGTGTCATAGATGAAGAATCAGAGAATGAAGAAAATGAAGATATTGTGTTTGTTGCTATCAAGGAAGATGTGTCAGACAAGAAGGCTCTTGTCTCTCAGTTTGATAATTCCAATGAGTGGATCATTGACAGTGGCTGTTCTCACCATATGACTGGTGACCGGAGCAAGTTTCTATCCTTGGAGGACTATGATGGTGGTGTGGTTCGCTTTGGCAATGATGCACCATGCATGGTCAAAGGCAGAGGGTCCATCTCTCTGAATGGAAAGAGTAGTGCTAACAATGTGTATTGGGTTGATGGTCTTAGACACAACCTTCTGAGTGTTGCCAAGCTGAATGACAGTGGCCTCACTCTGGAATTCAAGAATGGAGTTTGTAGAATCAAAGGAAAGAATGGTGAATTGATGGCCACCGACATGCAGACCAAAGGTAACCTATTTCATCTAAATGTAAATATAAGTACATGTCTTATGGCTAAATTTGATGATAGCTGGATATGGCATAAGAGACTCTGCCATGTAAACTTTGATAACATTGTGAAAGCTAGTAAGATAAAGGCAGTTAGAGGATTGTCGGTGCTAAGAAAACTGGATAATACCTTGTGTAGAGAGTGTCAATTGGGGAAAATATCTTCCTCAACCTTTAAGGGTAAATATTTTACTATTGACAACTTGCTTGATCTTGTGCATACTGATTTGTGTGGTCCTCTGAAAACTAGAAGTGTGCAGGGTGATAGGTACTTCATGATTCTCACTGATGACTACTCAAGAATGATGTGGGTCACATTCTTGAAAGACAAGTCTGAAGCCTTTGTAAAGTTCAAATCTTTCAGAGCCTTAGTGGAGAAGGAAAGTGGTAAAAGGATCAAGTGATTGAGAACTGATCAAGGAGGGGAATTCACTTCAGGTGAATTCAACAAGTACTGTGAAGAACATGGCATCAAGAGGCAATTGTCTGCCCTCCGGACTCCACAGCAAAATGGCCTAGCAGAGAGGAATAACCGGACTATGGTTGAAGCAGCCATAACCATGTTGATTCAAGGAAAGGTAGCTCACACCTTTTGGAGAGAAGCAGTGAGCACTGCAGTCTACACAATGAACTGGGTACTCATCAAGAAAGGTAAGGATAAAACTCCTTATGAGTATTGGACTGGTAAGACACCTGTGGTTAGCTACTTTAGAGTGTTTGGTAGCAAATGTTACATCAAGAGGAGTGAACACCAGAGAAAAATTGATGCGAAATGTGATGAGGGAATATTCCTAGGATATTCCACCAAGAGCAAAGCTCTCAAGTGTTTCAATAATAGGACTCAGAGAATTATGGAAAGCATCAATGTAAGAGTTGATGAAACCTCTGAGAAAACTGAGGAAAACGGCAGTGAGCAAGCAGTAAACGAACCGATTGCAACCTTTTGGGAACCAATTGACAGTCGATTGAGTACCAGTAATAATGTTCCTACACCAGCAAATGCAGATGCTGATACTGATAGAGATGAGGATGAAGAAGAAAAGCAAGAGGAATCCATCAAGACCATCCCTTGATATGTCAAGCTAAATCATGATCCTAATCAGATCATAGGAGATAAGGATGCATGAATTCTTACAAGAAGAAAAGTCAGAGAAAACTCATGTATGATCTCTGAATTCAAGCCTAAAACATTCAAAGAGGTACATAAGGATGAAGACTGGATCAAGGCAATGGAAGAGGAACTTGACCAGATAGAGAAAAATGGTACATGGTCCTTGGTACCCAGACTGGAGCACAAAAATGTAATTGGTACCAAATGGGTCTTTAGAAATAAGGTGAATGAGGATGGCACAGTGATTAGAAACAAAGCCAAATTGGTATGCAAAGGATATGCTCAAGAAGAAGGATAAGACTATGGAGAAACCTTTGCTCCTGTAGCCAGATTGGAAGGGGTCCGTATGCTTCTTGCATATGTAGCTTTTAAAGGTTTCAAAGTATATCAAATGGATGTCAAATCTGCATTCCTAAATGGTGTACTTGAAGAGGAGGTGTATATTGAGAAACCAGATGGGTTTGCCCTATCTGAAGATAGTGACATGGTATGTAGGCTACATAAAGCCCTATATGGACTAAAGCAGGCACCTAGGGCACGGTATGAATGTCTACATTCCCATCTTTTGAAGATTGGATTTGAAAGAACAAGTGTAGATAGCAATATCTACTTGAAGTCTGAAGGAGATCAGATCCTGATCTGTGAGGTATTTGTTGATGACATTATCTTTGGTGGAGATGACAAGATGAGTCATGAATTTGCAGATGAGATGAAGAAAGAGTTTGAAATGTCACTCATAGGGGAGATTAAGTTCTTCATTGGACTGCAGATCCAACAGATGAAGGATGGAATCTTTATCACTCGGTCCAAATATGTCAAAGAAGTGTTGAAGACTTTTGGCATGGAAGATAGCAAACCGGTTGGTACACTGATGGTGATCGGTTGTAAACTATCCAAAGAGGATGACTCTACATTGGTTGATGAGAAGGAATACTGATCAATGATTGGTAAGTTGCATTATGTAGTGCATAGTAGACCAGATATTGCACATGCAGTTGGCATTACTGCAAGGTTCTAGAAAAGTCCAAGAGAATTCCACTTGGTTGTAGTCAAGCGGATTCTTAGGTATCTGAAGGGAACTATTGATTATGGGTTATGGTATCCATACAATAATGATTTTAACCTGAAAGTGTTCACATATGCTGATTGGACTAGTAATGTAGATGACCGAAAGAGCACAACCGGTGGTGCATTCTTCCTCGGTGGTAGACTGGTCTCATGGATGAGTAAAAAGAAGAGTTGTATCTCTCAGTCTACAGCGAAAGCAGAGTATATTGCAGCTTTCATGAATTTGGATGAAGCATGTATTCAATGGCTTCAAAGTTCCAGTATCTTAACCGATAAGTATATTTTGTGATAATACTAGTGCAATTAATATCTCCAAGAATCCGGTTTTACATTCTAGAACCAAGCACTTTGAGCTTAAGTATCATTTCTTAAGGGAAAAGGTTCAGAACAAAGAGATTGCACTAGAACATGTTTCCAGTAAGGAGCAGTTAGCAGACATATTCACCAAGCCTCTCCCAAAGACTACATTTATATACTTAAGAGGTGAATTAGGGGTACTACCCCTTTAGGAGGTGAACTAAAGGTATATGCTCCACATCAGTCATGTATTGCATAGTCAAATCTTTCTTCAGGATTGATGTGTTGAAGGATTCTACTCCTCAAGGGGAGCAGTATAATGGAACAGGGAAGCTTGTGCCTCCACTTTGGCATTGTTGTCAAAGGGGGAGAAGATGTGAAGCGGAGAAGATATCTGCAGAAAGTGGGGGAGAAGATGTGAAGCGAAGAGATATCTTTGTATATTGCCATCAATGCCAAAGGGGGAGATTGTTGGCATTATGTGAATCGGTATGTGGACATAATGATATTGTATGTTGTCATTGATGTCAATATGTTGAAGAGGTGTGAACCGGTATAACACTATGAACCGACATTTGTGCCAAAGTGAAGCGGTGTGTTTGTTCAAGGTGAACCGGCATATGGTTATGGGAACCGGCACATGGAAGTGTTGTATGACTATCGGTTGGTAGTCTCAACTTCAGGGTTTCCGGCTGAAGTGCTTCAAGCCTGTGTGGCTTAATCGGTGACTTTGTGTGATGAGTTAGCATGATAACAAAGGCTAGATCGTGCTGCCACGTAAGCCTTGTGCACGTGAAGGATCTTGCATGAAGGAGATTATTCCTATCTCCCTCGGGAATGTTTGAAGTCTGTAAAATAGTGATAATGTGTGATGGGTTATCAGCCGCCATGAAATCGGTGAAAATGGATGATGGAGAATGTCTTGAGATTGGATCAAGACTGTTGCAATTAATGGAGTGTTCTCAATGGTCAGGATTGAACCGTTTGAATTCCTTAACCTAACAGGTTTAGGGTTTAGGTTTTATGCTACCGACCTATCTATTTTCCTATAAGGTCGATGTTGTGTCTCTTTCTGAGGTTGTTGGCAAAAGTTGTGTGTGTGTATCCAAGAGAAGGCATACATGATTCTTGCCAGACCAAAAGGAGAGAAATTATACCTACAGAGTGTAAGTGCAGAAGGTGAAGAGGAGCTTAAGCAGATCTACATTGGCATTGAGTGTTGTTACCATATCATTGTAATACCTATTGATCTCTAACCACCTCAACAGTTGGAAAATCCCTTAACAGGGTAGCCTTAACCGACTTGCTAAAAATCCTTTAACAGGATAATTCAAAGCTACTGAGTTTGAAATCCTTTAGCTATTGAGTTCTTGAAATCCTCTAACAAGGTAACCTTTAGTAGGGTTTAATCCTTAACCGGGTACTGTAGCCATCCCTTAACCGGGTGATCTCTAACAGGATCGGTTCCTAGCAGAACCTTTTGTAATGTCTCTAACCAGACAAGGCTCCTAACAGAGAGGACTTCTAAAGAGTTCAAAAACAGCTTGTGGGTATTCATCCCCACCGTGGTTTTTCCCAGTTGGGTTTCCACGTGAAAAATATGAGTGTCATGTGTGATGCTTTTATCTTGTGATGCTCTGCTATTGTTTGTCAAGCATATGATGGTTCTGTGTTTTATGCCTATCAATAAAACATGTTGAACTAGCTGTTATTATGACCTAATGATAGATTACCTATTTATGCATAAGGGTGTAATGGTAGTGTAGTCTTGAGTTAAGTGAAAAGCTAAGTGAGTAACCAGTTAATGCTTGTCTCAAACATTCTTAGCTTTACCGGTTGCACTCTGTTTCAAACCGGTGTCTCTGTCTGCCAGTCATTTGAAGTGTCTACTGTCGAACTGGTTTAGGACTGTATTTTTGCCTGTACTGATTCACACCCCCCCCTCTCAATACCTGTTTGGTACTATTCGCTCATCATTGAGTTATCAAAATTATTGTCAAAAAGGTACTTAGATCACTCACATCTAAGTATGATACTAAGGTCTCTTCTATAGAGGAAGCCAAGGATCTGAAAACCTTCACAATGGATGAGTTATTTGGCTCCTTAACTACCTATGAAATGAGGACAATCAGTGAGGCATCTTCAAGGAAAGAGGCAGCTTTCAACTCCATCAAAAAGGGAAAGGAAGAGGTTGCTCATAAAGGATCCAGTGAAGACTTGGATGCAGAGGTAGCAAACTTTGTCAGAAAGCTCAAGAGAGGATCTGGTAAGTATAAAGGAAAGTTACCACTCAAATGCTTCAGTTGTGGTAAAGTTGGACACTTTGCTGAAAAATGTCCATATAATGAAACCGCTATAGATGAGCAAAGGAGTTTTTGAAAATTTGTCGGTAAAGACAAAGAGAGGAAAGTCTACCAAAAAGGAAGAAGAAGCTACGAGAAGTAGAACAATTTATATACCATTGAGGATGATGCCACAAAAGAAAAAAGTGCATCAGAAGATGACTACTATGAGGATGAAAGAGAAGTTAATCTCTTTATGGCACTAGATGAACCGGTTGGTGAAGATGAGGAAGAAGAATACATTGAAGCTGAAGTGGATCTAGAAGGTGAGCTCATAAGTGCACTTGAGGAATTAAGTAAGACAAGAAGAGAACTCAAGAAGTTTAAATTTGTTGCAGTAGAAGAACAAGATCTCTTGAAGAATTCCTTGGATGAGTTCAATCAAGTTATTTCTGACTTGAAATTCCAGTTGGAAGAAGACAAGAGGATATGTGAAGTTACATCCTTTGATTTAATGAAGAAGGAGAAGGTGCATCAAAATCTAGAAGAAGAAATTGTGAAGCTCGGGAAGGAGCTTGAAAACATTAAGGATGAACTGAAAAATGAGGAGCAAGTATGAGGGTAGTACCGAAGCCTTGGACAAGATGTTGAGCAAACAAAAGCAATCAAAGGATACCTATGGCTTAGGATTTGAAGAAGGACAAAGTTCAAACAACAAAGACACATTCGGTAAGGACATACAATTCACTTCTTCAAGTGAAGGTAAAGATAATAAAACATTCACTGTAAGTAAAGACATTGGTAAGAAGACTTATGCAGAAGTTGTTAGAAATTGCCCCACAAACCGGTATGCTCAATCAATGAATCAAAGGCCACACTCAATGTATCAGAATGCAGATCTTGGGAGAAAAGCAAAGGTTGATCATGAAGGGTTCACTAGAGTTAGTAGCATGAAAAGAAGACCCCTGGTGAGACAAATGTTTGTAGGACCAAGGCAACCAAACCGGTATGTATCAAACTTTCATGGCTATTGTTACCAGTGTAACAAATTTGGACATAGGATAGCTAACTGTAGATTGATGAATAAGCCCATTGTGAGTTATGAAAGTAGAAACTCTTTTTCTAAGATGAATGCCATCTGCTATCAATGTAATGGATTGGGTCATAGGAGTTATGAGTGTAGGAGAAGTCAACCGGTTTCCTACAATAATTTTTCAAACTCATCATTTAATATAAATGTGAAGTGTTATAATTGTCATGAGTTTGGACATATTGCAAAGCATTGTAAAAATAGAAAAATCAAGCAGAAGAGGAAAACTCTTGATTAGGAACTGGTAGCCAAACCGGAGCATAAAATTGTAGTTGACAAGAAGAAGGAAACTCAACTGGTTTGGGTTGATAAAGAAAAGGACAAAGAAGAATCAAGTCTGGTTGTGCAACCTACTCTACATGCATAAAGAAGAAACTTGTGGGTTGTAGACAGTGGCTGTTCCAACCACATGATCAGTGATAAAAAGAAATTTATCAAGCTTGAAGATTGGTATGGAAGCTCAATGAGATTTGGAGATAATTCCTCCATCAAGATAAAAGGCAAAGGTACTCTGAATATAGATGGAAAATTGAAGGCACATTATGTATATTATGCGGAAGGCCTGAAGCACAATTTGTTGAGTGTTAGTCAAATATGTGACAAAGGTTATAAGTTCACCTTTGACTCTATCGGTTGTCAAATAAAGAAGGAGATTATCAGACAGGTTGTAGCAGAAGGTAAGAGGATAGATGGAAATGTATACAATCTGAAAGAATGTTTTGAATCCCAATGCATGTTGGGACAAGTGGATGAAAGTTGGTTGTGGCACAGAAGATTAGGCCACATACATTTTGATAATCTAGTTGCAATAAGAAAAAAGGGTCGTGTGATAAATATATGACCAATCATCAAATCGATAAGCACATTTTGTGATGAATGTGTGAAAGGAAAGCAGACTAAGGTGAGCTTCAAGACAAAAGAGCATAACACCTCAAGACTACTTGAAATTGTACATACAAATCTTTGTGGTCCAATTAGGACAAAATCTCTTGCCGGTGAGAGATACTTTATGCTCTTCACTGATGACTATTCAAGAATGACATGGGTCACTTTCCTATAGGATAAATCACAAGCATTTAATAGATTAAAGATCTTTCGGAAGATGGTAGAAAAGAAAAGTGGATGCAAGTTGAATTGCCTAAGATCCTACCAAGGTGGAGAGTTCACATCAAATGAGTTTGAATATTACTGTGAGAGACATGGAATCAGAAGACAATACTCAACCCCCAAGACACCATAACAAAATGGCATGGTAGAAAGGAAGAACAAGATAGTCAAGGAGATGGCTAGAACCATGCTGAATGAGGCAATTTTACCGGATATGTATTGGAAGGAAGTGGTTCATACTGCAGCATATACTTTGAACCGGGTTCAGTTGAGAACAAACAACAACATGACTCCTTATGAACTGTGGTATGACCGGAAACCATTAGTCAAATACTTCAAAGTATTTAGAAGTAAATATTTTATCAAGATAGACATGGATGGTTTAGGTAGTTTTGATTCCAAGAGTGATGAAGGGATCTTCCTTGGTTACTCAACTCATAGTAGGGTCTACAAATGCTACAACAAAAGACTAAGAAGAGTCACTGAGAGTGTGCATGTAAGAGTTGATGAGGACATGCATAAAGGAAGACAAGCACAAGTGAACCGGTATGATGATTCTGGTGATGAAGGTGAAGAAGCTCAGTCAGACAATGAACCAGAAGAAGCATCCAATAAGGTCCTGAACTGGTATGTGCAGAAAAACCACCCAGAAGAGAAAATTTTAGGTAATAAGAGTGATGGTGTGCAGACTAGAAGAAGACTTGCCCAGAATAATGAACAAGTCAATTTTTGCATCATGACTAAAATGGAACCTAAGACATTCAATGAGGCCAGTCAAATTTATAAATGGATGGATGCAATAGAAGAAGAGTTGCAACAGATTGAGAAGAACAAGACTTGGGAATTAGTCCCTAGACCGACATACAAGAACATCATTGGCACCAAATGGGTCTATCGGAACAAGATGAATGAAGAAGGTAAAATTGTTAGGCATAAAGCTAGACATGTGTGCAAGGGTTACTCTCAAGTAGAGGGCATTGACTTTTGAAGAA
Organism: Cryptomeria japonica; assembly: GCF_030272615.1. Classification (NCBI taxonomy): domain Eukaryota; kingdom Viridiplantae; phylum Streptophyta; class Pinopsida; order Cupressales; family Cupressaceae; genus Cryptomeria; species Cryptomeria japonica. The sequence goes on along the minus strand of NC_081412.1, from coordinate 385,836,464 downwards.
ACATTTGCACTAATAGCTAGACTAGAAGCAATTAGGATGTTTCTAGATTTTTCAGTCTAAAAGGGTTATAAGGTATATCAAATGGATGTAAAATATGCCTTCCTCAATGGAAGTTTGGAAGAAGAAGTGTATATTGAGCAACTAGAAGGGTTTTTGTTACATGATGATGAAACCTTTGTGTGTCGGTTGAAGAAGGCCTTATATGGGTTGAAGAAGGCTCCTAGGGCTTGGTATTCAAGACTGGATAAGCACCTGGAGAAGCAAGGATTAAAAAAGGGGAGTGTTGACAACAATCTATACATTAAAGTAGTTGGAAACCACATGATCATTGTGGTTGTGTATGTAGATGACATCATTTTTGGAGGCAACGACGACACTCTTTGCAAAGATTTTACTGATCAGATGCAGTCAAAGTTTGAGATGTCAATGCTTGGAGAGTTGACATACTTTCTTTGTTTGCAGATATCTCAGCTAGATAAGGGAATCTTCATCTCACAAACCAAGTATGTAAAGGACATGCTAAAGAAGTTTCAAATGGAGGACTGTAAACCGATGAGTACCCCCATGGTGACCGGAAGAAAACTGAGAAAGAATGATGAGTCAGTGGTAGTGGATCATACCTTGTATAGATCCATGATAGGCAGTTTATTATATCTTACTTCTTCTAGACCGGATATAGTGCAGGCAGTGTGTATGGTGGCTAGATTTCAAGCAACACCTAAGCAGTCACATATGGATGCAGTTAGCAGATTTTTTAGGTACCTATAGGGGAAACTCAATTATGGATTATGGTACCCTAAACAAGGGGAATTTACATTGGAAGCATACACAAATGTTGATTGGGCAGGTTACATTGATGACCAGAAGAGCACAAGTGGTGGTGCATTCTGCCTAGGTGACCGGTTGGTCTCATGGCATAGAAAGAAGCAAGATTCAGTCTCCCTATCAACTGGTGATGTAGACATCTAAAATTGTCCTGTCTAATTAAATAAGTTTTTTATTTATTTAATTATTTTAAGCCTAATTCTTCTATTAATTGAATAAATCTTTATTTATTTAATTAATTCATTTATCCTCTTCTAGCCTTATTTCTCATTTAAATAAATACATTTATTTATTTAAATTGTCTTTTTCCTAAATTAAATAAATATTTTATTTATTTAATTGATCCTTCTTCTATTAATTAAATAAATATTTATTTATTTAATTAAATCATTAGCCTTTTCTACTTATGACTCATGTCATTCATCTTTTAATTCCTACACTACCCACCCTCTCATTATTTTCTTATTTCCTCTACCTACCCTCTAATCCTAGCCGATCATCTATCTTTTACACCTCTTAATAAGCACTCCCAAGCATTCTAATCAATCTTATGCAATCCAACCTTTTTGCGATCGGGCTATCAACCATATTTTTGTTCTTTGTTGAGCTCTTGTGCACACATAAAAATCTAAGAGCAAATATATCAAGCAAGATCAATGGAGATAGGAAGAATGGAGATTCAAACCCTAGTGGACATGTGATGGTATAATCTTTGTGATTTGTTGATTTGCATTGTCTTAGGTAATCTTCATATGTTATGGTAGACCTTTGTTGTTGTTAGGCTAGGGTTTTGTGGTTGAATTCATTTAGTCTTTCAATATTATTGTTCCATTATCCCCTTTTCACCATAAACATTTTGGCACGCCCGGTGGGACTCTTGTCCCTTTTGCATTTAATATCTTGGTTGTAGATTTTATGCTTTTGAAGTTGCAGATCTGTTATTTTTGACAACATTTCAACTTTTTCGCATCTGCATTTCCTAGAACCATGTTTTTGTTTTTCTATCACGTTTGTGACCTCTGGAATTGCGTCTGCGTCTCCGATAGTATTTTACATTTTTTCAGATTGTAGAGCCACGTCTATGTTCCCGAATCACGTTTATGAACCTTTTAACCACGTTTGTGTTGCAGATTCGCGTCTATATTTTGGAACCGCATCTGTGAAGTGTAAAGTCATGTTTGTGTTGTGGAACTGCATCTGTGTCAGATTTAATCGCATCTGTGTTTGGTTCTTGCAGTTTTTGGTTTTTGTTTCAATTTTTAGGGCTTCATTTCATCATTTTGATTTCAAATCTAGTTTATTCGAGCTAATATCTTGTGATCTAGCTAACAAATTGGTGCAGTTTATCCTTGAAGCAACACGTCTTGTCGAAGGCCCCTATTTTACAAAGTCTTTTGGATCTAAAATTTACCTAACTTGTGTGCTTGTAGGAGGGGTATTATTCCAAAACTACTAGCAAATCTTTGTTGCATAATCTTGGCAAGGGTTTTTTTTTATTTTCATTGTGTGTCTTGTTTTCATAGATTAGTGAACACTTCAATTGGTGCATTAAAATTGAACCAATGTCTTTTGTGTCTTTGGCAATAGGCTCTTTGTGTTTAATCTGTAGAGGGAATGCCTCCCCGTGTGGTCACTAGGACTACTAGTGAGGAGGGAACGACCCAAGTGGTAGTGAGGAAAACCCACCTCTTCTAAACCACAATAAATAATTGTATCAATGGTGAAAGCCATGGGTAATGTGTGTTGATTAGTTCATATCAACACTATGTCTCCCCATAAACCCATTTGATAAAATTTATTTGATCAATAGTAGGGCATAACCCTACCGGCTAGGAGCCTTCTATATTTACAGAGCTGAAAGTGTCGCATGTATGGTCACACAAGCAGATGCCCTTACTAGCACCTTTGTGTTTTAAAAATCCAAAATCCTTCTAGTTGTTGGGGTAGGAGGTCGGACCTCTGAAGCGGCCCACACACATACGGTTCTTAGTAGAGATACAAAGTTCACCACAGGGAGTTTTCATGGGGACTGATGCTTGGCTACCCCAGAGAAGTGAGTGCCAAGGGTGGAGCCAGTGAGGTCAAGCATCTAAGTATCCGCTTTGAATAGCGTAGCCTCAGGGGAAACCCCATGTGAGATCAACAACTATTATCCTGGCCAACCATAAGAATTATGCTTGTCCTCTTTTAAACATTCAAACATTCAAGATCAAACATCAAAACATTGTGTCTTTTGTGTCTTCAAGTGTATGCAAAACATTTTTACATCAAACAACACACTTTATTTTGAGTCATTTTGAGTCCAAACACTTGCAAACATTGAGTCCTCATCAACATTGTGTCCTCTTGTCACGGAAAAATAGTCAAAAATTTAGATTTGGTCACAACAACTTTAAAAATTGGAATAATAGCACTCAGATTTTGAAAATGTGTCTGTGTCTGATAGAAACACGTTTGTATCATGTAACCATGTCTGTGTAGGACAAAAATGCGTATGTGTTATCATAAGCAAAACTGCAATCACAAAATTCTCAGAAAAGCGTTTGTGTAGTGTTTAATCACGTATGTGTTGGGGAACCGCATCTGTGAAGTATACAAGCACATTTGTGTTCAGTATTGGGAAAGTTTACAGTCCACCAAACAAGAGCAATCAGTTTCAGAATTCTTGAGCTTCTTAGGTTACTTCTCCAAGTTTTCATCTAGAATTCAACCTATCTTTGGGTCTCACATAGTTCATCATTGTTAGGTCTTACTTGGAAGGCTAATGTATTGAAAGGGGAGGGGTGAATTAGTACTTCAAAAAATTTCTCGAAAAACAATTTTACTGATAAACACAAACTATGTATTGTTGATCTCAAAGATATGTAATATTGAAACATAATCATAGAAATAACATACATCAAAATATCACTCCATAACACAAATATTTTTAGTCACGTAGAAACTCTTGGTTAGAGAGAAAAACTGCAATGGGGATGGCACCCACAACTTTACTACTGCAGTAATCAAGATTTCTTGGTTAGAGCTACATGTTTAGTCATTTCTGATAGCTTACCCTGTTAAGAGTATAAAGATCTTTAGATCTACCTTTCTAAAGTATTTTACAAACACTTCTACAAAATGTTGTACTTGGTTAAAGGCTTTACAATTTATAGACTTTATTAGAGTCTTTTACCCTGTTAAAGGTTTCTATTACAACTTAAAATTTCAGTCAAAAATCTTTACAAAATATCTGCAACTTCACATTTGAAATATTATAGAAGACTCTATGTGCTCAATATAAAATTACATTGCTCATAGCATTCCTCAGTAATTGATAAATCAACTCGGTAACCACTTATGTATACTCTGTCCTCATAAACTGTTCTTTGAAACCTTCTCGGTAACTTGTGATTACCTCTGTCAATCTTCTTTCTTCATACTGAACTATGTCATTCCTTTTTGTCTCTTTTCTTGATTGACTTTACATATCATATCATCTCATATACTCAAATCATTATGTTTATATAGATCTCTGAGATGATGATTTGTTCATGTTTCGATCATACAAACATGTTTTATTGAATGAATAAACGTAGAAATTATTTCATTGGATATTCTTCCTCAAAATCATACAAAATCTTTAAATGCAATTTCCTATGTAGTAACAGTTTCATCTTCTCGAATTATGTAACACGTTTCACATGTGTGTCCAGGTTCATTGAATCTGGTAACACGTTTTCACTCGGTTCTCGGTATTCCTTCTTTGATGCTCGGTAAACATATAAACCTTACTCGATAGACATTCTGCATATGTCTCGGTTCACAACTTGGTGCATATCATCTCAATGACTTGTCTTTCTTCTGTAACCGACACCGATGACCTTGGTGTTTATCAACTAGACTTTTCAGTAGTATTAACCGACTAGAGTATATAGAATGAATTTGGGCATAAAACTAATGACAACTTAGTAAATAGCAACAATCTCCCCTTTTGACATTAGTTTGGTATGTTTGACAAAACTCCTTTCAAAGTCATAATAAAAAATCTATATACTTGCAAAATAAACTAAAATGCAAGTATATACAATGTTCAAATACATACTCAAATACATACTCCCCTTATCAATATTTTGTACATAACTTGATGTTCCATGCTCTGCATTTCCATGCTCTTGATGTTACATGCTCCTGATGTTCCATGCTCCCCCTGACAATTTCAACTGTACACTTGGATACTCTGTATACTCAGATATTCATGCTCGGTCATGTGTTCGGTACACTCCCCCTTTTTGACAAACATCAAAACTAGTTACCATTTGGTGGGGGCAACTTATCAAAAATAGATTTATACTTTGTACGAGCTTATGTAAGAGTGTTCTTAAGTGTATCCTTGATACTTTCCATTATTGTAATCTGAGTTGTAATATCAGTTGACAGTGTGATCAAACCATCTAAAGTGCTTCCCTCAACTTGAGTTGACAATTGGGTAGCTCGGTTGATCTGCTCTTGAATTGATGACAAATGGGGAACAAATAATGTTTGAATTGTCATGATATCCATCCTTATTTTATGATCTTCATTCTGAAGTTCTAACTGTTGAGCCATAAGTGTTTGTAGCCTTGAATAAAAATTTTGAAGAGAATTTGGCTCGATAGTCAATTTATTTGAGAGATCAGTGATCTCCTTTTCAATGACTTCAGTCTTATTCTTGATATCTTTGATGAAGAGTGAAAATGTACATAACTTCTGAAATAAATAAATAATATGCTTGAGTTGAGGGGACAACTCAGCAATGAATTCAATAAGCTTTATTTTACCTATAGCAATTGCTTTCTGCACTTCTTCAATCATCTTGGCAGTTAGCTCTTTTTCCTTCAATTTGCTAAGGTATTCTGATGCTTCTACTCCAGATTCCTCCAATTGAGTGAGTAGTTCATCCAGTTGCACATGGATGATAGCATCTTTATTGATGGTAGCTTCAGGTATCATTTCTCTCAATAATGTTTTGACCTTCTGAAGTACTCGGTTCTTCTGTTGAATAGCTATTTGTCTTTCTTGCTCTACTTTGGCTTTACAAAGCTCACCGAATTCTATCAGTGCTTGCCCCTTCAATTTTGTTAGGTCAACATTCGGTAGCACAATAGGTTTTGACATATCTACCTTAAAACTATGGCATTTTTCTTTCTTCTCCTTTGATGATGATGCCTTTGCCGATTGAATGGGTACAATGGCTTTGGAGACTTGTCCTTCCTTGGTATGTTGCTCAGTAGAGGAAACACTTTTGTTGGTTCCTGTAGCCTTTGTTGTATCCTTTGGTGTTTCCTTGATTGGAATTTCAATGGCAATTGTCTTGGTGCTTGAAGGAACTTGTGAAGTTTTCTCGTCGATGGCCTAAGAGGTAGGTTCATCTTGTTTATCCTTTGGAGCCTCTGTGCCTTCATCTGTGTCCTGAGGTTTCTCGGCTGAGACTTGTTGGGAGATTAGAGGATAAGGCTTAATCTATTCCAAAACTGATTCACTGGACACTAGTTTGGCATAGTGCTTCCTTCTATCATCTCTCCTTCCTGTGCTTCAGTGTCTATAACATCCTCATCTATCTGAATAGTGGAAGCAGGATCTTGCTCGGTGATGTCAACTATTTCTTCTTCACCTTTTGGCTCTTCAGTCTGAATCTTGAATATCTTCTTCCATTTCTCTTTGGTTTCATTTTCAACTTCAAGATATAGTCCATTCATCATTTTTAAGGCCCTTTGTTTTACTTGTAAATTTATCTGGTAGTTTTTCAAGTGATCTCTTATTTCATCTACCGACATATCTGGAAAGAGATGTACCAAAACTCTTTCTCTTATTTGCTTCTCCGAGTCCATAGCATATTTCCATCTATTATCAATATGTGAGTATAATGCTTTTGGAAGAAAATCAGTCACTTCCAATGGAACTACTCGGAACTTGAGAAGTGTACTAATTACAGTCTCTTCTATTTGCCTCTTCTCTTCATCTGTTCTAGTATCATGTTTTACCTATCTAAATGACCCAAATCCACCATATGCCTTCAATTTTGCACAAAAATTGTCGACGCTATGTACATCTTCCTTTGTGCTTTTTACAATCTGAAGTTTATTTACATCTTCTGACTCTGTGTCACTTTCCTCTTTATCCAAAATTAGTCTTTTGTTCTTCTTTCTATAAGTTTTTGTAACCCTAGGCATTTCTACATTCTTTTTCTTCTTACTGGGTGACACAACAAATGATCTAGTGTTTAGTCGCTTCACTGGTGGGGTTGATGATACCTTGGTTGCATCTTGTTTCTTTATTTTCAAAATTTTGCCCTTTGGCAACTCGGTGCTCAGTGTAATTGCTGCTTCTTGAGCTTTAGATTCTTCCTCGATTGAAAGTTGATCACTCTTAGTAGGAGTGGAGGTAGAACCTTCTCCAAACTTTTCAGTTAAATCATTGATAATTCTGGTGGCTTTTCTAGCAGCCTTTGGAACAATAATGCTCATTTTTACTTTCTCTTTCACCTCTTTATAGGTGCCATATATTTTCTCGGTAGCATGCCATGGAAGTGCTAAAAAGGCATCTATCTGTTTTTGAGCAATGTCGAAATCTATCTCATAACCCATAGGCGGTAATGATTGAGTCCTTGGTTCTACTGCATTGACATAACAGTAGTCTGTATCCTTGTATTTTTCCACTAGCTGAGGTGGAATCCTGTACCTGCTATGCATCTTTTCCTGGAATTTGTTGAAGTAGTCATCCATTATCATACTAAAATTATCACCTAGCTAATTGATGAAATCATTTATTTGATGGGTGATAGGTCGGTGTAATTCCCAAACAACGTTACCGACCGATGGAAAGAATTTCTTAAAATAGAAGAACATACACACTAAAGTGACCCAAACTTTTAGTGTGTTAGCAGTATTATTCTTCTTCGGTTTCCTTATTGTATTTAGATTTTGAAAAAGATTCTTCAACAACACTTCACATAAATCAATTTGCATACCCTTTTTAACAATTTTATAGGCCAAATCTACATCTACACATGACACACTGTTTTCTCTTGCCGACTGGAAGAAACAATAACCAATAACTCTAATAGAAAAATTAAGTTCTGCATCTGTTAGATTGTTCAACTTAAGACCTCTGCTATCAGACTCAACACCTATTAATGTTATCAATTCCTTGTGTGAAATCATCTTTTGTGCTCGGGCATGGTCAAATATAGGGTATCCAATTATCATGTGAATAATATCCTTGGTGATCTTGAAAGGTTGATCCTCTAGCCACATAAAATCGTCATGTACTCAGCTCAAGATAAATTTGACCCATTGGGGTTTGAAGACTCAAGGATAGGTTAGGGCTTCGGTTAATCTCTTGACTTTGATATGCTCAAACTTGCTATCCAGATTTCCATCGGTGCATAATTTATCATACATATCCTTAATCTCATTATGGCCTAGCTCATCAACTCTGCACTTGGTATAAAATCTAACATCTTCAATCAACAGAACCCTATCCAGAATAAGAGAAAATGCAGTTTTCTCATCGGGTTCGAAAGCCACTTTGGGAGGTAAGGTGTATTTCAGTGTAGTCTTCTCAATGGTTTCTACTACAATGGGTTTCTGAACTTTGGGGGCCATTTCAAACTGAAATTCTACTTACGAAGTAGCTTAGGGTTTCAAATAACCAGAAAACGCTTCCAACTTAGTAAATACTTCACAAATATTCACAACTTGACTTGATCGGTTAACTGCTAAAAATATGACTTTAGATTTTCTAAATACCTTGAATTCGCTCTTGGAAATGTTTGAGAATGCAGTCCCTCCATACCTTTATTGGCTAATTTGAAGTAGATGCACCTAAATCGGTAGGTAAGGTGCTTCCTTCATTAGTTGACACATTTTCCTTCTTTTTCCAAAATTTCCGCAATTTGCTTCTTATCTCCTCAGTATCTCCTCTCGATTGGTCTCTGCAGTCTTTAGCTATGTGTCAAACTTTGTGACAATAAAAACATGCCATTCCTGGATTTCTCCATGATCTCCGGTTGTTCATTCCAAACCTTATCATACAGTTTGCACTTATATGTCCATATCTTCCACAACATTCACACCAAATTCTTGTATTGTAATCCCATGGTACTAAATTATATTGTCAATTGAGATTTGTGTGAGTTCGGTAGCTTCTAGTGTTTGCTCGGTGTGGAGTCCACATATAGTTTTTCTGCTTAAACCAACATTTCTCGGTATTGTGTCCATATCTATTGCAATTTTTGCAAAACACTTTGTATTTTGCCTTCTGATAATTGTTGACAGACTTTGTTCTACATTGCTTGGATGTGTGACCATACTTATTGCAATTGTAACAATAACCATAAAACCTAGAAACATTCGGTTGCTTACCTTTTCTGATCCAGCAAACGTTGGCAGTATATCCTTGTTTTCCATAGTAGTTGCAAATAGGCTTCTTGTCCTTGATGTACTCTTTGTTTCCAGCTTGCTTTGATGATTCTCCTTTCTCGATAGTGTTGATCCCTTTCTCGGTAGAGTTGTTTCCTTTGTAACCGAGTCCTGCATTTTTGTTGGATTTTCTCATATTCAGTTGCCCATCCAACATTCTTGATGCTTCATGGCTTTTCCTCAATGTTTCTTTTGACTTCTTTTCTGCTTCTAGTTCATCGGTCAATCTTGATATTTCAAGTTTCAATGCTTGGTTCTCATTTTCTTTTAGTGTAGCTTCATGATGTGCATAGTCCAATTGATCAGACAGATTATGTTGAACTACAATCATCCTTGATATTTATTCATTCTTTGCAGACACCATTGCTTCTAGTTGTTGTTTTTCTCCTTCTATAATTCGCTTATTATCTTCAGTTGTTCTCAATGCATCAAGATTTTCAGTAATCTATGTGCTAAAATACTCATGTTCCCTTCTCATTGATTTTAGTTGTTCATTAAGTGCTTTGTTCTTTTCTTTTAGTTTTGCAATCATTTCTTCAGATTCTTCTGATATGCTGTTCTTAGATGATGTCTCAATTTGTTCCACCAACTCTTGTGAGTCCTGTAAATCATTAGACAACCTTCTTCTAACTTTCAGTGATCTCTGCATATCTACAATCATTTGATTAGCATGATCCAATTCTTCTTGAAGATTCACAATCCTGCGAGATTGTTTATAGCCTTCCATTGATAGGATCTTTCTCTTTAGGCTATTAGACCCTTTACCAATAATATGGCTCTGATACCAATTGTTAGGTCTTACTTGGAAGGCTAATGTACTGAGAGGGGAGGGGTGAATCAGTACTTCAAAACTTTTCTTGAAAAACAATTTTACTGATAAACACAAACTATGTATTGTTGATCTCAAAGATATGTAATACTGAAACATAATCATATTAATAACATACATCAAAATATCACTCCATAATACAAAGATTTTTGGTCACGCAGAAACTCTTGGTTAGAGAGAAAAAATGCAGTGGGGATGGCACCCACAACTTCACTACTGCAGTAATCAAGATTGCTCGGTTAGAGCTACATGTTTAGCCATTTCTGATAGCTTACCCTGTTGGGAGTATAAAGATCTTTAGATCTACCTTGCTAAAGGATTTTAAAAACACTTCTACAAAATGTTGTACCTAGTTAAAGGCTTTACAATTTATAGACTCTATTAGAGTCTTTTACCCTGTTAAAGGTTTCTATTACAACTTAAAATTTCAGTCAAAAATCTTTACAAAATATTTGCAACTTCACATCTGAAATGTTATAGCAGAGTCTATGTGCTTAATATAAAATTACCTTGCTCATAGCATTCCTCGGCAATTGATAAATCAACTCGGTAACCACTTCTGTATACTTTGTCCTCTTAAAATGTTCTCTGAAACCTTCTCAGTAACTTGTGATTATCTCTGTCAATCTTCTTTCTTCATACTAAACTATGTCATTTCTTTTTGTCTCTTTTCTTGATTGAATTTACATATCATATTATCTCATATACTCAAATCATTCTATTTATATAGATCTCTGAGATGATTATCTATTCATGCTTCGATCATACAAACATGTTTCATTGAATGAATAAACGTAGAAATTATTTCATTGGATATTCTTCCTCAAAACCATACAAAATCTTTAAATGCAATTTCCTATGTAGTAACGGTTTCATCTTCTCAAATTATGTAACACATTTCACATTGTGTCCAGGTTCATTGAATCTGGTAACACATTTTCACTCGGTTCAGATTAACTCGGTATTCCTTCTTTGCTACTCGGTAAACATATAAACCTTACTCAGTCGACATTCTGCATATGTCTCGGTTCACAGCTTGGTGTGTGTCATCTCGGTGACTTGTCTTTCTTCTATAACCGACACTGGTGACCTTGGTGTTTACCGACTAGACTTTTCAGTAGTATTAACCAACTAGAGTATATAGAATGACTTTGGGCATAAAACTAATGACAACTTAGTAAATAGCAACAATCATTGCTTTATATCTTGCATTACATTCACATTTTTCTAAACTTGAGTCAAAAGGTCACTTGCTTGTCCTCATCTTACTTTGTCAACACAATACATACAACAACATTTTTCTATGTGGTCCCTCATCAAGGTCTATCACCTTTGGTTCTCATTTGGTCTTACTTAGAGTCAAGGTCAACTTACCTCATCAAGAGAATGTATCATCTCTTTGGAAGCCACACCTACTCTACCACATACATACTTGGTCTTACACTTTGGACATTGCAAGTACACCTTAGATTCATCTACATTCCATTCAACTCTTGGTCTTCCATACTCTTTTCATTTTCATCTAGTCTCACACATCTTGATCAAGACCTAGTTCATGGTTGAAACCCATTCCCAAAAATATAGGAGAGAAGCTAAAGAGGCTCAAGAGTCTGCAAACATGAGTGGCTACGAGTACGACAATGATATATTTTTTAATTCTGATCATACCACATTACCTGACATGGACATCTATAGAAACACTCAAAATATTGAGAACCTGGATAATACAAACAACAATGATACACACAATGACAATATGGACAACATTTCAGTATATTCAGCAAAAGTGGAAGACTATTATTGATCCCCATTTTAATAGATTAGTTGAGGAAATCATGAGAAGAGAGACAATATTTCTTACAAGTGATGGCACAAAGTGGAGCTAAGATACCTCATGATTTTGACATGTCCCAAATAGTGGAAAATCAACCTATGCAAGAAACTCAACTCAACATGGATCAAAGGAGACCTAATAGTGGAGGTATTAGAGGACCATGGTTCATCCCTGAGTCACCATCATCTTTGTTTCAAAAACCTAAGGTCCCAAATACACATGGTCAAGCTTATGATACTCATGAAAGAGCATCTCATGAAAAACTCTGTCTACGCAGACCATTATGGAAGTCTTATGCAAAAAAATACACTCAATCGCATACCAATGTTAAGGACCAACCTCCAAAGTAATTGGATATCTAGAGGCATGCTCAAAATTTGGACACAAGAAAACCCCATGTCGAATTTGGGGGCACTACACAAGAACAAACTCATGACATGCCTATAGAATATGATATGCATGGACAAAGCAGATATTCCATTCCTCATTATGACTCTATACCAAGTGGTCCCTATATGCAGTATCATTATAGAGCTCCTCTATATGAACATGTTTATGATCAATACCATCCATATATGCAGTATCCTCCTCCTCCACATGGTGACTCAGGCATGGGATATGGTCCAAGAAGTCGATCTCCACCCAAGAACAATTTGGAACAACAAATAAAGGACTTACAAAAGAAAATGGAGGACATTAATTAACCAAAGCCAACTTACACAATGAGAGACATATGTCCCTATCCATTTGACAAAAGCATTCCAATGCCTCCTTTTCCTAATTTCATGACACCTAAGTTTGATAAGTACAGAGGCAAAGGAGACCCTAAGGCACATATCAGATAGTTTTTCACTGCTTGCATTGAGGTAGCAGCAGAAGAAACATACTTGATGAGATTGTTCCCACAAAGCTTAGGTGATCAAGCTATGGAATGGTTCTCCCAATTTCTACCTAGAATTAAGTCATGGGGAGATCTATTAGAAGCTTTTATCCAAAATTTCTCATACAACATAAAGACAGATATATTAGTTACCACTTTGTGCAACACCAAGCAAAAGGATGGGGAGTCATTTTCATCATTTGTACAAAGATGGAGGAATTTAGCCAACAGATGCTCTTGTGAAATTCCACAAAAATAAATGGTAGAGATGTTCACACAGAATGTCAACAGATAAATTGGTTATGACTTGAGAAAAGCTTGTTTGTTCACTTTCAAGGACATCATTGAGAAAGGATTAGCAATAGAGAAGGTCTTAATTGAGCAAGGAGTCATTAAGATATTCAAAGAAAACAAAGAGGACTTTAAAGGAAAAGACAAACCATGATTTTGGAATAAGAACAAGAACACAGTAAATGATGGTGTTGTCGATCCTAACACAATGAGACCCAAAATCATTCTTTCTAGATCAAGTTCTACAAACAACCATGTGAATACTCAAGCAACTTTAAAACCATGAAGGAAATACACCCCATTGGGAGAACCACTTGAATCCTCTTTCAAGAAGCTAGTGGAAAACAAGATAATAACAATACCAGACAATCCTCCATATGAGCCAAAAGTCAAACCAAATTGGTGGAATGATGATGAGTATTGTGAATATCACAAGAGAAAGGGATATAAAACAGGAAATTATCATCAATTGAAGAACATTATACAAGATCTTATTGATAGAGGCGACATTAAGATCGAAGGACATTCATCCAATCAAGAACATGAGATGTTTAAGGAACCATTCCCTAAACATGACAAGGGAAAATCCAAAGCCACAAATGAGAAATTCAACTATACAAAAGCATCCTATAACTATGATTCAACTATTAATCACATTTTGATGGACAGTTATGTCTCTACCACTATCATACAGGACAAAATGCCTAAAAATTCTACCCAAAGACCCAAAGTTGTCCTAAAAGGCATTGGACCTTCTTCTGAATCTACCTCTAAATGTAATGTCACAACTCATCGAGGTAAAGTCACCCTGCAAGGTGCTCCAACTAAAACCACCGCTTCCTCAGCAACCAAACCTAAGTACGATCTAGTAGAACAGTTAGGGGGGACACCCACGCTTATCTCCATCCTTGAACTTTTACGCATATCCCCCGCACATAAAGCCATCCTTGATAAAACTTTGAGACAAACTTATGTCCCCATTGATCTGAACATGGACCAGTTTCAAGCCATGGTGGGATACCTTTCCATTCCACATTCTCTTACATTCATAGATGCTAACGATACCTTCGTAATCCAACCGCATAATGCACCGTTACACATTGAAGCCTTCCTACATAAACATCAAATAAAACAAGTCCTGATAGATGGAGGAGTTGGTCTAAATATATGTACTTTGAACATAATAATACAATTGGGATATTCAGATAAAGTTGTGAATGCCACAAACAAAATTGCCATCAAGGCATATGATGATGAAGAGCGTTCATTCAAAGGCACTGTCACTTTACCTCTCAGAGTAGGGCTAGTTACAAAGGATGTGGTTTGTCAAGTCCTGGACCTTGATCTCACATACAACATATTGCTAGGACGTCCATGGATTCATGAGATGAGAGCAGTCCCATCTACATACCATCAGTGCATTAAGTTTCCTCATAATGGAGTTGAAGTAACAGTTAATGGTGATCCTAATCCCTTTATATACTGCAATAATGTGAGGCCAAAAGCTGAGACAATAATTCCAATTAATGGAGAAGCTATCCCATCTTCTATATATATTGACCCTGAATCATTAAAACCTTCAACATAAAATCAAGGTGAGCTTAAAGGGAAATATCAGGACAAAGGCATGGGTGAATATACTCTAAATCAAACCATGTGCTTGCGGCAAGTTATGAGTTCACCTAAAGAATATGGATGACCACATCCTTCTAAACGGATATCTATCATTACACTAAAATGGGATCCTACTATATTCCAAAAGTGGGGTGAAATGGAAGAAGAAGACTTATACAAAATGATTTACAAAGACCCTGAAGATGGTACACAAGATCACATCAAGATACCGTGTGAAAAATATGGCAAGGGATTCAAGATGCTACAAAAGTTTGGGTGCAATGGTAAAAGTCCTCTTGGCTTAAGAAAAGAATGTATCACTCAACCTTTGCAACCAGAATTGACATTTAAAAATCAGTGCTCAAAAGGGCTTGGTTTCATATCTTCCAGGGTATACACTCGCAAATCAGAAGAAGCATTGCAAATCATTTTTTCCAATGATCAACAAGAGAACCGCTATTCCACCGACTCTAATAAATGGGAATGGGGTTTGGAAAAATCCTCCAATGATTATGAACTCACCGAGACATTCAGAGAATTAGGTGAACCCATAGAAGAGGAGGAATTTTATAGAAAATTCAGAGTTGGTCAAGAAACAACCCCTGAGGATCCCACACAGTCTTTGTTTCTAGGTTCTAGGTCGAAATCACGAAGAATGAGGACACCCGTTTTGGAATGCACTTTTAGTGATGACAATGCGGACTCGTTCACAATCGAGATAGACGAGGAGAGTGCCAGTGATGACCTCGACAAATACCTTGGCATACCTGAATATAACTATATCTTCACCCTTAGTCCCACTGACTTTAAAAATATTGAAGGCCTTCCCCTTGTTCATCACCAACTTATTGACTAGGACCATGAAGGACCTTTACAATCTGACACATTCCAAAATGATGAGGCCTTTATTGACTATTTAGGCATACGAGATGATCTTCCACTTGGGGACCATAAGGCGGGATACACTATAGAACTCAACAACCTTGCATATTTTGGTGAGGGTGTTGGGCCTTCTAGTCGCAAAAATGTAAAAATAAAAACAAATCATGGGCTTTACGGTGAAAACCACATTGTGGCACTATCTGACCCCAAAAAAGTAAGAAGAAAGGATGTATCTAAGGGTGAAAACCTCTCTGAGGCACCTGAAGATGGAAGGCTCGACATTCTCCTGACATCATATGAAGAAAAATCATCCATGTTAGTGGAGGAGACCATCAAAACAAACATCGGTATAGAAGAGATCCCACATAACATATTCCTGGCACAATCTCTAACAGAGAGAGAAAGACCAAAGTTCATAAGTTTCTTCACACAATGACAAATCAATTTTACATGGTCATATGCCAATATGCATGGAATGGATCCAGATTTAGTAATGCATCATTCAACGGTTAAACCAAGGGTGAATTCACAAAGTTGGTTCCCACTTTTGTGAACGAAGGAATTTGGCGAAAGTGGGAACTTCGATTTTCTAGGTGTTCGAGCGAAATAGTGGTATTCGCTCGAACTACCCTTGGGAGTTCGAGTGAACCACGCTGTAGACCTGGGTTCGCTCGAACCGCGGGTGACTTTGTACGGGCCGAAATCAAGCCTATTGGTTCGAGCGAATGGGGGTTCGCTCGAACCATAATGGATTCGAGTGAACCCCATTCGCTCAAAGTATTGTTCATTCGAACCCTCTAATTTGAGGTTTCTCTCAAAAAAATTTAGAATTCTGAAGAATTAATGACTTTAGAGCTCTGGTTCAAAGCACGAATGAAATAATCTTGATAACCCAAAAATATTAGATTGTAGTACTCGGAGCAAGCTTTCCAATGAGTATAATTTTGTTATATTTTGAATTTATTATGTTCTTGTTTTTTTAATTTTATGGAAAATTGGTTTTTCATCGAACATGAACTTCTCTGTTCAACGCATTGGGAAAAATAAGAAGCTAATTCAAAAAAATTCTGAAAAATACATATGCCCCTGGTATTGATGTCTTCTTTCTAACAAGAAAAAAAAAAATGAATTTCGATTTATATAGAACAAGTTATGTGTTCAAACGTAAACCTATGTCTAAATTATGACTAGTCGGACTTCAAAACTTTATAAAATGAAAAATATTGAACATATCACTATAAAACCAAATGCAAGCCCTGGATATTGATGTTACAAACCAAAATTCGAAAGAATTGAGTTTTTATCATTTATAGAAAAAAATTTATACGTTTCGGGAGGCACCTCACTCTTAAAAAATGTAGTTTGTTGTAAAAAACTACTTTTCGAGGGAGATGGAAAATTTTTTAAAAAATCCATCAAAAAAATTTGAAAAAAATGTATATAGAATCTTCAAACAAAATGCTAGAAATCACTAATTTACATCATCTTCAAATTTTTAATAGTTTAAAAGTTATAGTTCTCGGAAGTTGAAGATTATTTTAAAAATGTACATCTCAGTGTCAAAAGTGGCAAAAAAGTGGGAACCATTATTGTGAGTTCACCCCCAAGAGCAAAGCCAGTGAACTAAAATTAAGAAAAATGCATCCACAAATGGCATTATTAGTCAAGGCGGAGCTTGAAAAATTGTTGGATGTCGGATTCATATGACCAATTGATTAACCTAAATGGATCTCCAACTTAGTACCAGTCAGTAAGCCAAATTGCAGCATTAGAATATGTATAGATTTCAAAGACATCAACAAAGCTTGTCCTAAGGATGACTTTCCATTGCCAAACATCAACCTGATCATAGATCTCACAACAAGTCATGCAATGTTATCTTTGATGGATGGATTCTTTGCCTACAATCAAATAAAAAATTGCATCTGAGGACCAACACAAAACAACATTTACTTGTCCTTGGGAAACTTTCTGCTAGAATGTCATGCCCTTTGGGCTAAAAAATGCAAGCGCTACATACCAATGAGCCATGACTACTATCTTTCATGATCTTATGCATGTAACTATAGAAGATTATGTTGATGACCTCTTGGGAAAATCGTTAGACAGAGACACACATTTGGACATCCTTTCAGTCATTTTTGATCAGTTGGAAAAATACAAAGTGAGACTAAATCCCAAGAAATGTGTCTTTGGAGTAACCTCCGAGAAGTTCCTTGGATACATTGTTTCAAAAAGAGGAATTGAAGCCGATCCAATAAAAGTCAAAGCGATCTTAGAAATTCCACCACCAATAAATATCAATCAACTTTGATCTTTATAAGGAAGACTCCAGTCCATACGAATATTCATAGCACAACTTGCGGACAAATGTCATCCTTTTCAGCACTTGCTACCAATAGTATCCATGTCATTGGTCCTAATTCCTAGTTATACAGTTCCATTTTCACATACCTTTGTAACAACACCCTTCCTCCTGACTTATCCAACAACCAATGTCGCACTTTCATTCGCCAATCTTCCTGATATGTCATTTTAGCCGATATCCTATACCATCAAGGTCTAGATGACACTCTCCTTAGATGTTTAGAAAGGGAAGAAGCTCAGATTGTGTTATGCAAAGTTCATGAAGGTATATGTGGTCCACATTCTAGTGGTCCTGCCTTAGCCAAGAAACTCATCAGGACTAGATATTACTGGTCCAATATGGAAAAATATTCATATCAGTTTGTCAAGAAATATAAGCAATGTCAAATTCATGGAGACCTTATTCATGCACCAGCACAAGAACTTCAACCGATTGCCAATGGCCACAAATTCATTATCACTGCCACAAAGTATTTCACAAAATGTATTGAATTCGTGCCTCTTACACAAGTCACTGGAAAACAAATTGCTACATTCATTCTTACCTATATCATTTGTCGGTACGGTATTCCTCTTTCCATTATCACCAAAAACGGAAGTCCCTTGCCTTAATTAAACACCAACAAAATGGGTTTGTTCCTGGAAGACAAATTCTTGATTCCATTATTCCAGTTCATGAGAACATTCACTCTCTTGTTAGAGCTAAGAAGCAGGGTCTCATCCTTAAGCTTGACCTCTCCAAAGCCTATGACAGGGTCGACTGGTCTCTTCTCCATAAAGCTCTCACTTCTTTTGGGTTTGCCCCTAGAGTTGTGGATCTTTTCTCCCAGCTTACTACTTCTGCGTCTTTTGTTGTTCTTGTCAATGGTTCTCCTTCAACTTTTTTCCAAGCCTCGAGAGGCCTTAGGCAAGGAGATCCTATCTCCCCCATCCTTTTCATTATTTTGGCAGAATGCTTTGGTCAAACCATGGAAAATTTGGTGCAGCAAGGGTCCTTTAAGGGCCTCCAACCTTCTTCTGTTGACCTTATTTGTTCACACCAGCAATTTGTTGATGATACAATAATTGTGGGGGAATCAAGTATCTCGGAAGCTAAAGTACTGAAGAGTACCCTGTGTAAATTTGCCTCTGCTACGGGGCAGCTTATTAACTAGGCCAAAAGTGATGTCTTTTTCATTAATACTCCTAAGAGAAGACAACAGAGGATCAGCAGAATTTTGGAGTGTAAGATTGATGACCTTCCTGCTACCTACCTTGGACTCCCCATGGGGATTTCCCCTTCTGACTCCTTCTGGAGTTCTCTAGTTGACAAATTCCACAAAAAACTTGCAGGTTGGAAAGGGGCCCTCTTAAGTCAAGCTGGTAAGCTCCTTCTCCTTAAGGCTACTCTTCAAAGTATTCCTATTTATGCTCTTAGTCTCTTTAGAATTCCAGTCAAGTATGTTGAAGCTATTGAGAAAATTCAAAGAAGAATCCTATGGTTTGGGGTTGAGGAAAAGCAAAGAATGTCCTTGGTGGCATGGGATCAGGTTTGTAGGCCGAAAAGCAAAGGTGGTCTAGGTCTCAGGAGGATTCGTACTTTAAATGAAGCTCTCTTGTCAAAACAAGCTTGGAGATGGTTTCATTCTGATTCTGAATGGTGCAAAATTTGGAGAAGTAAGTATTCTCTCCTGTCTTTTTCTCTCTTCTTTTCTTAATTCGGATTTCAGCATAAATGGATCCCATATTTGGAACCATGTTTCTAAATGTAAAGATGTGATTGCTAAAGGAGTGATATGGAAATTTGGAAATGGCAGAAAAGTTAGATTCTGGGAGGATCCCTAGCTTTTTGATAAACCCCTAATGGACTCCCATGAATGGGCCTCCCATGCCCCTTTCTGTATTGGCTCTTTTGGCTCCTTAGTGGCAAATTACTGGGATGGGAACAATTGGCAGAACATTGATAGTATCCACCCTAGCCTTTCTAAGCTCAAGACCCATTTGTCTGCTATTTGGCTGAATAATGAAGAGGACTCCCTGATTTGGAAGCATGATCCCAAAGGTATTTTAAATTGTGTCTTCGATGTATTGTGTCTTATCCCCCCCCCCCTCTTGTAAATCCTTTCTGGTCTAAAGCTTGGATAAAAGGTCTCACTCCCAAAATCAATTTTTTCTTCTGGACTATTCTCCAAAATAAGATCCTTACTGTTGACAACCTAAAAGCTAGAGGTTTTTCCATTCCAAACAGGTGTGTGTTGTGCTTTCAAGAGGAAGAGTCTATGGACCACCTTGCCCTCCACTGTTCCTTCTCAACCTCTATTTGGCAAAGTTTCCTCAAGAGCTTTAGTTTAGCCTGGGTGTTTCCTAGTAACATCAGAGATTTGTTCTCCTCCTGGCAAATTCAATGGACTAACTCTTTTCTGAGATGTATGTGGTATCTCTCTCTTCCTCACATTTTGTGGGGTCTTTGGAAAGAAAGAAACAACCGAATCTTCAAGGATGTTTCCCTAAATCATGATATTGTTTTCCAAAAAATTCAAAGGGCTATCCAAGAAAATATGGGAATCATGGAGGGGTCTTGTTACTCAAACAACTCCTTGGAGTCAAATATCTTAAGGTCTTGGAATATGAAGATCACTGATGGTCCTAATCTCAGCTATAATAAAAGGCTTGAAGCTAAATGGCAAACCCCTCCCCAAGGCTGGCTCAAAATCAATTTTGATGGTTCAGCCAAAGGGAACCCAAGTCCTTCAGGCTATGGAGCTATTCTTAGAGATCATAGAGGCATTTGCAAAGAGATGATTGCTGTCCCTATTGGTACACAAACCAATCATAAAGCAGAAGCTATGGCAGCTCTTCAAGGCATTATCCTAACCAAAAAATGGAATTGCCCCTATCTTTGGATAGAGGGGGACTCAAATAATATAATAAAGTACCTCAATGGGACTTCAAAACCCTCATGGTCGATTCACAACATAATCATTTCTGCTATTGACATCATTAGAACCTTTAAAAAATGTCATATATCCCATATCTATCGAGAGGCCAACTGTTCTACTGATTGGGCTGCAAATGTGGCGGTTAAGAATGAGACAATTACCATGTGGATGGGTGAGAGCGGAATCCCCGAAGATGTCAAACAAATCATAAGTGATGAACGATATCAAAGTACCCCAAAGACTCTTGATTGACAGGGTAATTATGAAAAGTACTGATGTAAGCACTTCGAGTTATTTCTATAATGAGAAAATCACTCATTATAACATCAATGCCATCAAAACTTGTTTTATAATCAATCATATCATTAAGGCCAACAACTCACACACTTTTTGGGTATTTGTTTTAGCTCTGAAAAGCTCTTTGTTTTACTAGCTCTGCAATTTTCAAAATTTGGCTATGAGAAGCGACACCATGGGCGGAAATAGGAGACGATATGAGCCAAGTAGTTGCAAGGAGTGGAAACAGAAGGATGAGGTGTGGGGTATTTTGCAGAAGGGTGGTCTATTGAACTTCATAGAGAGACTACACGGCCGTGATGGAATGGTAACTAGCCTCTTTTGCAAAAATTGGAAGAAGGGCATGCTAAAAATGGGTGATCAAATGGTGGAAATTGATGAAGATTTAATTGCTAAAGCTACGGGTCTCAACAGGGAAGGCTGCAACTTCTATAGAGATAGGAAGGTCAGCAAGGAAGCCATTGAAAGGTACCCGGTTACTGAGAAAGAGAAAAAAAGACTGGTAAAGTTGAGCAAAACCTATTACCTGCCTAGGGCTTTTGCCAAACCCTGGCGGGAAATTCTCTTTGTATTAATGCAGTATATAACTCTAGATGGTAGGTTTACGAAAGTCTATGGGTATCATTTTGTTCTGTTAAACCATTTTAGGCATAATGATAAGGTGAATTTTCCTTTTTTCTTGCTTTGCTCAATGAATGCCTCCCTAAAAGCCTACAAAGAGAATCCTCTGGGAGATACTGCAATGCACCAAGGTCTTATGGTTCTCATTTATGACCATTTAAAGGCCAATCAAATTAACCGGATGCAGCTCTATGTGGACTCTGAGGAAGATATGTCTGATTCTAGTTTTTTGGAGGAGGAGGAATCCGACAATGACTCCTCGTCTGATAATGAGGATAGCTCTGATGACTTAGAGTATGAGAGTAGTAAGAAGAGGAAATCAAGACCCTCATCTTCTAAGGGCAAAAAACATCAAAGCAAACCCTTGATCAACATTTCTTCGGAAGAAGAGGATTCAGATTATGCTGAGGAGAAGAAGAACCCTAAGGGGTTGCTGAAGAAGAAAAGTAAAAACCAAGCCCAGACCCAGAAGAAGCATAAGAAAAAAGAGGAGACTGGTAAGGAACCAAAAGCTAACAAGCAAGCTAGGACCCTAGAAGCTAAGCACAGCCTGGATAAGGAGACAATAGAAGAGACTCTCAGGGCTGCCGACACTATCTCCACCCTCCATATCCCTAAAGATGAATAGGTAACCCCTAGAAAAGTGACTCCCTCTTCTGGCCCTCCTCTTGAGGCCTTGAATGGTTTTATGAAAACTATTGAATGGCTCATTGATGGTTACAAGAAAGTTGTGGATGAGAATAAAAAACTATGCAACAGAGTCCTGATTCTGGAGACCATTAATATTGGAGAGGGGAATACAATGGCTAACTATATCGAGGACCTAAAAAACACTATTGCTAAAGTGGAAGACATCAGAGATGCTTTTAACCCCAGGTTTGAGAAGATTGAAAAGGAAATGCTGGACAGAAAAAGCCTTGCAGAAACTAGTGAAAAAACACTCTCGGATACAATCACCAAAGTGGAAAAAATTGAGAAGTGCCTTAAGAATATTGCGGAGCAAAGCCTTAGTATTCTAAAAATCTTGGCCAATAATACTCATACCCTCATCAGTAAGCTTGATGACGACAAGGAAATCTAGTAAATTGATCTGGACGCTGAAGGAACAGGGGAAGCTCAAGGCCCCAAAACCCACACCAGAGGCAAGAGGAAGGAAAAGAAAATGAATAAGGATTTGGAAGAGCTGAAAGCTATCAGGGTGACCTATGATGAGTTGGTGATAAAGGCAGAGGATCTGCTAAAGAAAATTGCTATATAGTGTCTCCTCGATTTCTTTGTTGTGTTTTGTTGTTTTGTTGTTCTTTTTGTTCGCTGGTCTTTTGGCTAGTTGCTTTGTATGCGGTCTTTAATTCCTTTTGCTGCTCTTTTTCTTTCTATGATGTAATGGTTTCGGGTCCTTAAAACCTGTTTTTTAATCAATCAGAACAACGGAAGTCCCTTCAAAAATCAAGATGTTCGTGAACTTTGTGATCGCTTCCATATTACCCATCGTTTCTCCACTTCCTATTACCCTCAAGGTAATGGTCAAGTTGAGGTGTCTAATAAAACTATTCTTAAAATCCTAAAAAAGACAGTTGATGACACTGGCCGAAATTGGCTATCCAACTTAATCCCGCACTTTAGGCTTATCGCACAAGTGTTCACACACCTATAGGAGCCACATCTTATTCACTTGTGTATGGCGCAAAATCTATCCTGCCTATTGAGGTTGAGTTACCATCTTTACGAGTCTCTTTGCACAACATTATCAGTGATGAAGACTACAGGGTCTCTTGCTTACAAGAACTAGAACTATTGGATGAACGAAGACAAACTGCTTTTAATCATCTCAAGACTTATCAACAATGAATGAGTCGCAGTTACAATCACAAGGTAAAGCCTCATACATTTGATGTGGATGACCTGGTTCTCAAAGAAAATCCTAAAAATCAGCAAGACAAAGAGAAGAAGGGAAAGTTCGAACCAAATTGGCTTGGTCCTTACATCATTACAACAGTCTATGGATCTGTTGCATATCATCTCTGAACCCCAGAGGGAGAACCTTTGGAGGATCCAATCAATAGCATGCACCTTCGCAGGTCTTACACATAGCTCTTCAGCATATCCTAATTTAAAATTACAAAAAAAATTTAAAAAAATCATAAAAATAAAAAAATCGTTACTTGGTGAAAACCTGGCAAACAGGCACCTTGTGACACAACAAAAAAATTAAAAAATCCAAAAAAAAAGAAGACAAATAAATTCGTCCAATGGTGAAAACCACTTTGGTGGCACCCTGGACAAGTACCATGGTGAAATCAAGGTTATCGGCGCCATGTGTAGAGACATTGCTCCTCCCTCCTTTAGGATTCAATCTCATCCCTTCACTTTGCACACACTCACATCCTATCCATCCATAATAACCTTACTAATTCTCAACATGTCTTGTTATTGATCTACCCAAGATTGGTTAGCCATTCGTAATAATCCTTCCTTTTCACCCCTTTCCATCCATAATAAATCAGCTCCTATTTGTGGCTAAGGCAAATCCTAAGTCTAGTGATGGGTGTGGAACTAAGAGCATCACACATTCTGAGGAGTACAATTTCTTCCAATTTTCTTTAGTCTATACGTGCACAATCAACAATAAAGCAACACTTGCATCGCCAACCCGCAATAAAATTCTGTCTTCTCCACAATAAAGTATCAGTTTCATGGATTCGGTCAGTTTCAGATGAGACACAAACAACAATGGGTTTCAACAAATCAAATATTTCAACAGAATCAGATAACATTATGGTTCAGTGTTATCTCTCCTTTTGTGAATGAAAACATTGTGACCACAATCAAATAGACTTATACAAGTGACAAGAGACACTAAAATTGAGGACTACAATGGATTTTGGTGTCGAGTCTTGGTTTTATTTTGATTTTATCTTTTTGGTGGCATGTCTTTTAGCTTTTCTGAGATGTCTCTGACTAGAGATTTTATCTTTAGGATGTCTTTGACTAGAAAGGTGAGGATGGGGTATCATCACCTATTTTTTCTTTGTTGTATGTGGATTATCTCTTAGTAATGATATGACTTGTCCAAGGATATGAGGACATTGCACATCTAGTGTGAACTGGGGCATTCCTTGTTTACGATTGTCCAATCTCCATGCAAATGGGTACAATGACTTTCTGGGTCGAACATATATCTGGATTGTCATAACTTATTTGCCATAATAAAGCTCGATAATGATAATAGCACAATAATATCTTTCACTTCCATATCTTCTATCTTTCATCCCCCTTTCTTGATTGACCTCCATCATCCTTCCTGAGTCCGTGTAGTATGCTATCACATGACTGAGTATAATGACACACAAAAATATTTGCATTACCACATATTAGCATTTCATATACATATAGATATCAAAATTACACCATATCCTACACACAACACATGTTCTCACATTTTACATTCTCATCATGTAAATGGTTATTTGCATTACCATATTCATCTGCATTTCATACATTTACATTCACATTTGCATAACATATAAAACATAAAAGAACAAAAATATTGCATTTCATCATGTACATATTTGCATCTATATCATAAGCATCACATAGAAGCAACATCACATAGGTACACATGCATATAGTTGCCGCAAAGATGAATCATCTCATATATATATATATATATATATATATATATATATATATATATATATATATATATATATATATATATATATATATATATCTCAAAAATCATAAGTGTCATGATACAATGATGTCAAAATACATATGGCTACAAAATCACCCGAAGGTGTCTACATTTTGCCCCATCACAGAATTGTCAATCCTAGCCCTATCTATTATCCTAGTCATCCCTAGAGGACTGTTTGAGTGTATCCTCTTAGAAGCTTATCCAATCGACAGCGTATGTTTATCACAAAACTGTTGATTCGACCTTGAAGACATAAACGTGCATTCATGACACAAACGTGCTTACATAATTCACAAACATGCCTCTTTCCTTCACAGATGCACTTGCCCTGCATAAATGCATCTGCATTTCACAGACACGCTCACATTTGATATAGACACTTTTAGACTCATAGACGCATTTCTAATTGACACAGGCGTGCCTAACCTACCCAGACGCACCTGACACCAACATAGACACTCCTTCTCATCTTTTGACCCACTTGACAATTGCTAAGACATACCTAATATGCATTTATTGACCTACCTAACATGCATTTATGACAACAATTAATGCAACAAGGTACAAGGAGGTTTTGTGGTACTCACTGGCTCTCCTGCATCTGCTAGCCTTTGATATCGATGAACGCAATCGAATCTGTCCACCAATGCCATCACTTCTGACTTCTCTCTGCTCTCTTTGCACTCTGATCTCTTAGGTGTGTGGATGACAATAAGGATATTTTCCCTCGTAGTCTATCTTATAGACTACCCTAGCCCTAGTCTCCCAAGTCAACCTTCTTTATCTTGTGACTCTATCACTCTATCCTATCTTGTTAGTCCTTTCTAACCTTTCTTTCTTATCGAGAGATTATCTACAATCTTTTCAAGACATTTTCATCCAATCTATCAAGGGGGCATATCATTCCCATCTTGGGGCAACTTTGTATCAATTCATCTTATCTTATTTGAGCCAATGCGACAAGCTGCATTGTCTCAAAGAGGGGCAAAATGTAGACACCTAAAATTGTCCTATCTAATTAAATAAATGTTTTTATTTATTTAATTATTTTAAGCCTAATTATTTTATTAATTGAATAAATCTTTATTTATTTTATTTATTTATTTATCCTCTTCTAGCCTTATTTCTCATTTAAATAAATACATTTATTTATTTAAATTGTCTTTTTCCTAAATTAAATAAATATTTTATTTATTTAATGACCCCACTTCTTCTATTAATTAAATAAATATTTATTTATTTAATTAAATCATTAGTCTTTTATACTTATGACACATGTTGTTCATCTCTTAATTCCTACACTACCTACCCTCTCATTATTTTCTTATTTCCTCTACCTACCCTCTAATCTTAGCCGACCATCTATCTTTTACACCTCTTAACCTTATCCCTCCATTTTCTTACAGTGTCTTCTATATAAGAGGATGCTTCCTTCATTATCAATCCTCCTACACATTCTAATCTCCTAAGAACTCCCAATCATTCTAATCAATCTTATGCAATCAAGCCTTTTTGCGATCAAGCTATCAACCATATTTCTATTCTTTGTTAAGCTCTTGTGCACACATAAAAATCTGAGAGTAAATATATCAAGCTAGATCAATGGAGATAGGAAGAATGGAGATTCAAACCCTAGTAGACATGTTATGGTATAATCTTTGTGATTTTGTTGATTTGCATTGGCTTAGGTAATCTTCATATGTTATGGTGGATCTTTTTCATTGTTAGGCTAGGGTATTGTGGTTGAATTCATTTAGTATTTCAATATTATTGTTTCATTATCCACTTTTCACCATAAATAGTTGAAGAAGAATACATTGATGTTGTCACATGCTTCTCTTGGGTGCTTTGGATGAATAAGACCCTCAAGGACATACAGGTGGACATCTTTGATCCTATTCCCATCCGGTGTGACAACTCAAGTGCCATGAACATATCAAAGAACCTAGTGATGCATTCAAGGACAAAACATATAGCCATCAAGTATCATTTTCTTAGAGAGAAGGTTGAAGGACAAGAAGTCATGATGGGATATGTCCCTATAGGAGAATAAGTGGCAAACATCTTCACCAAACCATTACCGGTAAGCACTTTTGAGTACTTGAGACACAAGTTGGGAGTTGTGTCACCTGCCTCATGCACTTAAGTTTGTAAGGAGATATATGGTTCAGGGGGAGTTCATAGCAGTATCTATATCTCTTGAACCACATGCTAATCACAGGGAGAGTTCAAGATTTTATGTCTCGGTACTGGTTGTAATCACAAAGAGGAGATTTGACTAAGGGGGAGTACTGGTTCAGTTGATTCAAAGGGGGAGAATAAACCAGATAATCAAATACCTTGACCCTTTGTCATTAGGGAGAAATATATTGGTGTGGAGACTTGCAGGTGTGTTGACATCAATGCCAAGGGGGAGATTGTTTGTATTAGGATGTCATTGATGTTAATTGATATGGCATGGTCACTGGTGAATAAGTAGTGGTGACCGGTATGGGTTAAGTAAGTAGTAATATCAACTGGTATGAAGGATGGAGTGTGTAAGTAGACAAAAAAGGTATGTTACTGGTACACATAAAGTGCAACATCTACTAGTAAGCAGGACCATCGATAAGCAAGTAAAGGATAACAGGGATGTGATCACCGGTATATAAAGAGAAGTATAATGCAACTGGTAAATGGAATTAGTAGATGGACTAGTATGTTTGATGGCAGATCAACTTGATCCACCGATAGAGAAGAGGTTAGAAAGTATGAAGGTCCACTGGCAAGGATAGGTTATACCGGAAAGGTGAGTTGATCTGGTACAGTGTCTTGGTTGGCAAATGATGCCAAACCAACATAGCAGTCTGAAGATGATGTCAAACCAACATAGCAAACCCAACAGAGGTGGATGTCAACAAGGATGATAGGTGGACACCAGGTGGTGAGCACGCAGAGGTCGATGAAGTTCTCATCGACATGGTACTTGACGAGTAGGTCGGAATTAATGGAGAGCCCAAAAATCATGGGACAATGGAAGGATGTTGCGGCTCGAGGGAGATAGAGTGGCAAGGTCATTGAACTGATCTTGCAGGATGATCTGATCCTTGTGCTCATTGGCTGAAGGAAATAGTTGAGCCATTGACGGTGTTTGATAGAGAAACACCGAAAAGCATGTTGCAGATGTCTAAAAATAGAAAACGCGCATTGAAAGGTGAGGAGATGGCAGTGCTGATTGATGTGATGCAGATCATCATTCCAAAAAAGAAGATCTGATCAGATTTGATGTAGATTGAATTGGTGGAAGAAAACCCTAGAACACCATTGTTTGAATGTTACCTTTGGTGGGAACATTCAGATATAAATATGTGAACTAAATACTAAAGTGATTGATGTTGAATTCTAATTGTGAGAAGAGTGAGTATCTGAGCTAGCAGAGAGAAGTCAGTTTGAGAAATATCTCCCTAAAAATCAGAGTGTCTAAGTGTTAGCAAGATGAACCGATGAGAGGTTCTAACCAACAGAGACGGAGTAACTGGTGAACTGTTATAGTCTTAATAGTCTAGTGTACCGGTAGGGATTGAAAGGTTAGGAAGGAATCCAAGTGGGCAACGTCTATGCAACACCCATATTGTACCATTGACCATATTTAATAATTAATTAAAAAAATAAACATTTATTATATTTTAACTATTAATTAATTAAAAGACATGATCAATGATACAATATGGGTGTTGGGTAGACAAAGGTATCCAAGTTTGGTACTATGCAGGGTGAGGTTCAGAGAAGGAGAAGAAAGGCAAAGAGTAACTTGTAAGTGATCAAATAGAGCAATTTGATAACCGACAGTGAAAGAACTAGTGAAACAGAGGAGGTTGGTAACCGATAGACATCAGTTGATCAGGTGTTGCAAAACTCATTTGCAACAAGGTGCTATTATTGTATCAAGTTGTATTTCATTGAATTATATCGAGTTGGTTCTTGGTGCAGCGGTTGGTGCCCTAAATCATTGTAATCCATTGTTCTATTATGAGGTTGGATTGGAGCAGTAGACTCCAACAACATTTCTCACCAAGGTTTTTCCCATATTGGGTTTTCCTCGTATATTTGGTGTTGTGAGTTATGCATTTGTGTGTTTTCTTTTTGATATCCTCTCATATCTTATCTGTTTGATTGCTTACTTCTTAGGTTGTTAATTGGTACACAAAGCTTGGTTTAAAAGGTAAAGATTTCTTAGGAACCACTGATTCACCCCTCCTCTCAGTGGTACATTGTGTTCAACAATTTAGCATGTTAAATTTTTCTTATCAAAATTATTTTACACATCCACCAAGCCAATATTTAACAAATTCTAAATCTTTTAAAACTTTATATAAATAAACAAACACACACACACACACACATAAACATAAATGAATAATATAGCACTAATATTTATAATAATTAATTAATAAATAACAACAACATAATAATAAAAAAATAAAAATAAAAATGGAAGGCGACACTGCTCTCCAAAATCAGTTTTATAATAATGGCGGATTGGGGTACAAAAGGAAGAAGCAATCGACGGCCAGTCAAGCAGGCAGTAATGAGGAAATCAGCATTGATTTCTCTGAAGAGATGGAGGAGGATAGATCCTTTTGGGAAAACCAGGTGGTCATTGCAAAAATTATTGGATTAAACTGGTCTAGGAAAACAATTATAGAATGGGTGGAAAAAAACTGGGGCTCAACTCGCGGGTAGTTATCAAATTTATTTCTAAAGGATTCTTCGTTGTCCTATTCAAAGAAGGTTCAACCAGAGACAATATACTTAACCAAAGGAACTAGTTTGTTAATAAGAACACTCTCTACCTGCAACCATGGACGCCAAACTTTAATCCCATCCCATTGGTCCACTACTCTACCCCGGTTTGGTTCAGATTGTATAATCTACCAATCGAATATTGGGGTGATGGATTTTTGGAAAAAGTTGGCAGGACGTTAGGGACCCTTTTGGAGGTTGACGTGGACGACGAAGTAAATCTATGCAAATATACCAGACTGAGAGTAGCAACGGTTAGGCATATTCCAGAAAGCATTACCCTGCTGACGATCAATAGAGAATGGCATCAACAGTTGGAGATTGAAAAAGAGATCCATCAATGTTAGAGATGCTAGAGCAGGATGCATGGAGAGATGGACTGCCAAATGTTTGTTAGGAAGGCTAGAAATTTTTTTAGGAAACCAGCTCAAAACTGGAAATGAAAGTCAGCTTCCCTTGAGAAAATGGTTACGGAGTCATTACAGCCTCTTGCGGCTCAGTCAAAAAGTAAGGGGAAGACTGCAGAATCTGAATCGAAACCTGACAGGAAATCCAGTGAGGCAAAAGGCAATGAGGCCTTACTCAACACGGAAAGGGAAAAAGTCATCTCAGAGAAGGCCCTCATCAATCCAGAACATGTTGAACATCACATAATAGAAATGGATGACAATGGTGGGGAAGATTTGGCTAGTAAGGGGTTTGTTCCTACTTGTATTTTTTCCACTATGGGGAAAGGCCTTTCGAACACAGAATTTGAATATGATAAAGGATCGGATGAGGACTTCTTACAGGAAGATGAGTTGGACAATGTTGACCCACAATGTATTAGCCAATCAGCAAATGTCCTCCTCGGATAATCCAAAGGCTTCAGAGGTAGACGGAGCAATAGGAGATTGAGGGAAGATAGAGCTGAGGAAAAAGGAATCATTAGTGTCATGGATTTTATAAAGAAGACCAAGGGAGATAGACTCTCCCTTGGGGGAAAATGAAAATCAATTCTTGGAATGTCAAGGGCTTATCTACCCCTGACAAAAAATGCTTGGTAAAACGAGCGTTAAATAGAGATCCTTGTGACATTGTCCTTTTACAAGAAACAAAACTATGTCTAGATAAAGCACTCAACTTCTTACAATCTTGTAGGACATGGGAAGGATATTTTCAAGAAGCAAATGGTTCTGCTGGGGGTTTGGGATTCATGTGGAATCCTCAAAATATCAAAGTGTCAAAATTGGAAAAATCAAAATATTGGATTTTTGGAGTTTTTTGTTGTTTGAAGGACAATGTGTCATTCCCTCTCTTTAATGTCTATGGTCCTACTAAAAAAACTGATAAAGCAAAATTATAGAAAGACATCTCGGATAAAATCGGCTCCCTTAACAATGATAAAGTCATAGTAGCAGGAGATTTCAATGCATTGCTGGATTTGGACGACAAAAAAGGTGGCCTGAGAATGAACCCGAAAGTTATGGAGGACTTTAGGGAGTTCGTGGTAGGAAACTCTTTGTTTGATGTAAAGCCTAAGAATGGTCTATTCACATGGACAAATAGGAGAGAAAAATTCTCTAGGATCTCTGAAAGATTGGACAGATTCCTAGTAGGTCCCTGTTGGGCGGTTTCAGAGTTCAACATTGATTCCTGTATTCTCCCTTGGTCTCTTTCTGACCACTTCCCGATTCAGCTGCTCCTTCAAAAGGCAATCAGAAATAACAAAGATAGTTTTATATTTCAAATTATGTGGTGGAGAGATAAGGACTTTCTCTCGAAGCTGGAGATTTGGTGGAAAGAAAGCAATAGTTTTTCAGGAACCCTGAGCTTTCATTTTTTGAAAAGATTGAAAGTGTTAAAAGGAAAAATCAAGGAGTGGAACTATTGTTCCTTCAAGAACATTTTTGTGGAAAAATTAAGAATAGAAAAAGAATTGGAGGATTTGAATAGTAAGGTGATCTTAGAAGGAATGTCAAACGAGGATTTTGTTAGAGAAAAGTTGCTGAAAGAAGAATTGTCAGAGATTCTCCAGAGAGAAGAGGCATATTGGAGAGATAAGGCGTGCAAGAATTGGATTAAAGAAGGGGATTTGAACACAAACTTTTTTCATGCTTCTATAAAATCAAAGAGAGCTTGCAACCGGATTTTTCAAATCTAAGATGACGTGGGAGAGTGGCAGGAGGAGTCGGATATTATAGAAGATTTACCTGTAATTTACTTCAGAAATCTTCTGGGGGCTAATCCAACCAGTGACTCCCAAACCAATTCTTTGTTGGATGTAATAGAAAGTGTGGTGACTAAGGAGGACAATAAACATCTGGCATGCCCTTTCTCTTTGCTCGAAATCAAAAAGGATACCTTCAACAACTCACCGAACAAAGCGCTAGGACCTGACGGATTTGCCTCGGAGTTCTTCCAAAAATGTTGGAGTTTCATGGGAGAGGACATGCTCAGGGTGGCAGAGGAGTTTAGGAAAAAAGGAAAGTTTGTCAGGGAACTCAATCACATGATAATTGCCTTAATCCCGAAAAAACAAACCTGCTCTCAGATGTCGGATTTTTGCCCTATATCTCCATGCAATTCCCTGTACAAAATTATTTCGAAGGCTATGGTAAACAGATTAAAGCCCATCTTGGGTAACCTGATTTCTCTCAAACAACACGGCTTTGTACCTAGTAGAGAGATTGTTGATAGCATCATCATGGCTAGGGAGACCATTCACACTATGCACTCGGAGAAGAAACAAGGTATGATTGTGAAGCTTGATGTAAGTAAAGAATACGATAGATTTTGGTGGTCCTTTTTAATCAATATCCTTCTTAGATTTGGCTTTGATAAAAGTTGGGTGCAATGCATTTTTCACTGCATGACGAGCATCATCTTTTCCATTTTCGTAAATGGCTCGGTGTGTGGATTTTTTCAAGCTACTAATGGGTTAAGACAAGGTGTTCCCCTGTCTCCCTTTCTTTTTGTGTTAATGGCAGAAGTTTTGGGTAAAAGCATCAAAAAGAAAACTCGGGTGGGCCTTTGGCAAGGCATCTCTATTCATGAAAACTTGGATCCTATTTCCCACTCACAATTCACAGACGATACCATCTTATTTGGGGAAGTGTCAGTAAGGGAGGCTAGGATCATGAAAAGAGTGCTTGAGGAGTATGAAATGGGCTCGGGCCAAAGTATTAATTTGTCCAAATCAATGGTGTACTTTACAAACACCAATTGCAAACTCTGATCTAAAATAACAGACATATTGGGCTTCTCTCTAGGAGAGTTCCCTATCACATATCTAGGAGTGCCATTATTTGCAGGTAGAGTCAACAATAATTTGTGGGAGGAGGTTATTCATAAGTGTCGAATGAAAATAGACGCATGGAAAAATAGGTGGCTTTCACAAGCTAGGAGGATTCAAATGATTAAGGCAGTCCTTTCAATGATTCCTATCTATTATATGTCCTGTTACAGATTTCCAGGCCGGGCCTCCACAGCCATAGATGGATTGCTAAAAAAAAATGTGGGAAGGTTATAAACCAGAGAGGAAACTTCCCTTGATCAGTTGGGATACAACCTGTATGATCAAAGAAGAAGGCGGGGCTGGATTAAGAAAAATGAGTTTGCAGAATCTAACATTAGGGGCAAAGATTGCATGGAAGATGTACAGGAACCCTCAAAAGCCCTGGTGTAGAATCATGGCAGCCAAATATCTTGATTCTCAAACCCCGGAGAGGATATGGACGATATCCAACTCAATTAGGGGCTCGCCTATGTGGTGATTCTTGTGGGAAATTCATAGACTCCTCACAGATCATTTGACATGGAAGATAGGGAATGACAAAAAAGCCAAATTTTGGCGGGATTCTTGGAACGAAGATGAGCCTTTGGCAGAGGCTTTCGAGGATCAAGACTGGGTTAATCAAATTGAAGCTTCAGTGGGCCCTTGGGTTGCAAATAATTTCCATTATTGCTCAGCATCAGAATTGGTATGGAAGAAAGTAAGAGAATGGCATCCTCTTAATCATAGACGACTTTATAGCATTCTCCTTAATAAAAAAGTTTTCCCTTCAAATGAGGAGGATAGTCTTATGTGGAGTGCATCCAAATCGGGTGAATACAAAGTCAGCTTGGGATATGAATTACAGAGGAAGAGGGATCAAAGTTGTGATTGGACTTTTATCCTTTGTTGAGGTAAGTGGCCTATACCAAAAGCAAGTGCGTTTATTTGGATTGCACTCCATGGCAAGATCCTTACGGGCAACACACTCAAAACGTTTGGCTTCCTTGGCCCGAGTATATGTATAATGTGTAGATAGACGGAGGAATCAACATATCATCTACTATATTGGTGTCTGGTGGCTAATAGTTCTAATACTTAATATAAGTATAGATCCAATAGCCAACAAGATGAGAGGGGGGGTGAATCATACAAACTTAAAAACATCAGATTCAACCTCAGTAACATATATTTCAGTAATATAACTAAAACTGTTAAACATGCAAACTCAAAATCATATGAACATCATAAACCTGATAACACCAGATTTAAAGTGGAAACCCAAATAGGGAAAAACCACTGTGGGATTTCGGACCCACTAAGAAATATACTCTTCTAGAGTATGCTCGGTTAAAAGAAAATCCTGTTAAAGATTACAAACACATTGCTAGATGTGACCCAGTTAAGGGATTTCCTTCAGATCTGTTAGGATCTTCACCTTGTTAGAACTGACCTTGTTAAAGGATTTCAAACACTCAATCAGAATGTCACCTTGCTAGAGGGTTTTACAAATAAGACTATTAAGTCCACTCAGTTTGTTCCTTGTCATCACTGGATCATCCTTATCTCCTATAATCTGACTTGGTGCATGATGTCTTCTGACATACTTGGCTAATACAAGCTCGGTAGGCTCTGTATGATCTTCTTCATCACTCGATAATTGGATATTCTCTTCATTTCTTCAACAGTCTTCTCGGTAGGACTTCTCGGTTGAACATAGACAAATTCATCATAGTCTTTTGGTTCCTTGGAATTTCCTTCATCATTTCTTTCTGCAAATTCATCAATTTTCACATTTGCACTTTCTACTATTTTGTTAGATTATTTGATCAGACATTTAAATGCTTTTCTTCTACAAGAGTAACCTAGAAACATTCCTTCTTCACTTTTCTGATCAGATTTGCCATTTCTATCATCTTTATGAACATAGCATCTACTTCCAAAGATTTTAAAATAACTTACA
Organism: Cryptomeria japonica; assembly: GCF_030272615.1. Lineage (NCBI taxonomy): Eukaryota > Viridiplantae > Streptophyta > Pinopsida > Cupressales > Cupressaceae > Cryptomeria > Cryptomeria japonica. The sequence continues at coordinate 385,800,970 of NC_081412.1, read as the reverse complement.
TTAGGTTTCTTATCATACTAGATTTCATATGGTGTCTTTAAAGTACCTTTCTTCAATTGAACTCAGTTCAAGGTGTAAACTGTTGTGCTTATTGCTTCTCTCCAAAATGTTTGTGGCACCTTCTTTCCAATCATTAGTGTTCTAGCACAATCCACAATAGATCTGTTTCTTCTCTCAACTACTCCATTCTGCTATGGAGTTCTTGGTGCAGAGACTTGTCTTTTAATACCATGATCATTGAAAAATAATTTGAACTCATCAGATGTGAACTCTCCTCCTCTATCTGATCTAAGACATTTCAGTTGTCTTCCGGTTTCATTTTCAACTCTTGCCTTGTACCATTTAAACATTTGAAAAGCTTCTGATTTTTCTTTTAAAAACATTACTGACATCATCCTTGAATAGTCATCCACAAATAGTATGAAATATTTATCACCATAATAACTTTGAACTTTCATAGGACCACAAAGATCAGTGTGCACTAGATCTAAAATTCCTTTAGAAGTGTAAGAATTACTTGTAAAGCTTGATCTTGTCATCTTACCCATCTGGCATCCTCGGCACATAGCATTCTCAGGTTTTTCAAGACTCGGTAGACCTCTTACTTTGTGCTTCTTGCTTATTTTGATCAGATTATCAAAATTGACATGACAAAACCTTTTATGCCATAACCAGGTATCATCTAACTTTGCATGCAAACACTTATTCTGAGTTGAGTCAAGGTGAAATGTGTTACCTTTTGTTTGTGTCCCAGTAGCAGCTACCTTTCCATTTTTGTCATGAACTTTGACAATTCCCTTTTGAAATTCTATTCGGTAACTTGTGTTGTTTAGTTGTGCTACACTCAACAAATTGTATTTCAAACCTTCAACCCAATAAACATCATTGCATCTTGCATTAACAAGAAGTGTTATAGATCCTTTACCTCTTACCAGACATGGTGCATCGTTACCAAATCTAACATAGCCTCCATCGTAATCTTCTAATATAACAAACTTGTGTTTATCTCCTGTCATATGATGTGAGCATCCACTATCTATAATCCAAGAATCATTAGTGTTTATGTGAGATATTAGGGCTTTTTCTTCATACCTTTCTTCATCTGATCCATCCTTGATAGCCACATAAACTACTTCCTCTATATCAGTCTCATTTGATTTATCATCATTGGATTCCTCATCAGCTATTAGGCATGTCTTTCTATCTCTTCTTCTGAAGTCTCGGTGTCCTCTGTAATGATTATCTTTCTGTCTATCATCTCGGTAATCTCTCTTTTCAATAGAATCTTTGTCAGGATAGTTAGGAGCCATATGTCCTATTTTATCACAATTGAAACATTTCAAAGGTAGTTTTCCTTTATACTTACCTTTGCCTCTCGATAACCTTTTGGCTAATAGTGCTTCAAACTCTTCTTGCTTTCTGATTTCCTCATATAATTTGTGTACTGCCTCCATGTTCTTATGAAATCTTTCACTTGCTCCACTGTGATCTCCTTCAGAGTACTTATACTTTCTTTCATTGAAATCATTAGATTCATCAAGATGAAAAGAACTAAATGCAAATTCAACTTTATTTACCGAAGATCCATTGTTATCAAAATTACTTAACTCAAATGCATGTAGCTTACCAATAGTAGCATCTAAAGAAAGTGGCATATTAGGTACAGACCTCAATTCATTGATTGTAGAGACTCAGATTGCATAAGCTGGTAGAAGGGTTCTTAACAACTTACTTGTTATATCCTTTTCTTCAATAGTTCCATCTGCTCCTTTGATTTGATTGACAATCTCCTTTAGTCTTGTACTATACTGAGTTATGTTCTCACCTTCATTCATCCTCATAGATTCAATTTGTCCTCTTAGACTATCTGCTTTTGCTCTTTGAACATGTTCATCTCCTCCATATACTGATATGAGCTTATCCCACATTGCCTTTGCATCATTGCAGCCTTCTAGATCATTAAACTCTGAATCGGTCAGTGCAGATGTTATTTCAATCATTGCTTGAATATGTTCTTGCTTTGCCTTTATCTCTTCCATAGTCAATGGATGGGTGCTTGGTGTGACAAAATCATTCTCCAGATAGTATACCGCATATTCTCCAACTCCTATTAGGTGTAGCTTCATCCTTTTCTGCCATGTAGAGAAACTTGACTTGTTCAGCTTCAGTGCATCCCTCTTATACATCTTTGGATCTTTAACTCAAGTGCCTTTAAAATTTCCTTCCGGAGTCCAAAGCTCTGATACCAATTGATAGTTCTGATACTTAATATAAGTACAGATCCAATAGCCAACAAGATGAGAGGGGGGGGTGAATCATACAAACTTAATCTTCCATAAAAACATCAGATTCAACCTTAGTAACATATATTTCAGTAATATAACTAAAATTGTTAAACATGCAAACTCAAAATCATATGAACATCATAAACCTCATAACACCAGATTTAATGTGGAAACCCAAATAGGGAAAAACCACTGTGGGATTTCCAACCCACTAAGAAATATACTCTTCTAGAGTATGCTCGGTTAAAAGAAAATCCTGTTAAAGATTACAAACACATTGCTAGATGTGACCCAGTTAAGGGATTTCCCTCAGATCTGTTAGGATCTTCACCTTGTTAGAAGTGACCTTATTAAAGGATTTCAAACACTCAATCAGAATGTCACCTTGCTAGAGGGTTTTACAAATAAGACTATTAAGTCCACTCAGTTAAGAGATTTTCTGTCACTTTCACAAAATAACAGTAATAAAATCTGTCTGCAACTTCACATCTAAAATGCTAAAGCAGATTCTTATTTGTTCAATACAATCTAGACATAGAACTAATCATGTCTATCTATTGGGCTTCTATACTCTGTTATTCAAACAGGTCTTCAAGCTTTTGTGCTCGGTAATCATTATGTAGCATCCCTATGCATACACTTGCCCGCATACATTGTTTATCAACAGTTTCCTATTTTATAAACAATTAGGTAACCGCTTAATCTCCTTGATCACATGTCCCATGTGCAATCATAGCCATCAGATCTTCAATCTTGTCCAGGTTCAATGCATCTTTCAATCTAAAAATGTTTTACCCCGCCTTGGAACTTGTATATTAGTCTTGGAACTTGTGCCAGGGTATTGCGGTTCAATCTAAGCTGTAGATCTTCATGCCGACTTTTCATTGCCTTAGATTCATTAACAAACTTCATTCACGGCTCACCAATCATTGATCAGTTCTAGCTCATCAGCTTCCTTCATTAAATAACACATGTAAACATTTAATGCATTCTGTTATAGCTCGGTTACAACTTGGTAACAACTCGGTGAAAACTAAACTTCACTCAGTAGACATTCCGCCTTCATTAACCGATAGCGATAACCTTAGGGTTTACCGACTAGGTTCCTTAGGGTTTACCAACTAGGTTCCTTAGAGTTTATCGACTACATTTTTTGCTTGATAACATAGTATAGTATTAACCTTTATATTTACAACATATGTATGATGTTAAAACAATCTAAACATCATGATCTCATCATTGTCTGACTCAGTACTAGTTGCCCATTGAATACCTTATTCATCCCCTTATTCATCATATTCTTTCCTATGTCTTTTACCGACATCTTTATAATCTTCATATCATACTTCTCAAGATATGGCAACATCATACTGAATTAGAAAATCAATTTCTTGACATCAATGACAAAATAATAATATCAAGACAGTAAACATCTTTAATCAGTTATATCCATAATCATCAACAACCTTCTCAATATCCTTATGAAATGCCAACAATCTTTCATTGTCTATTATAATGCAATATTGCCAATAGTGGCAAGTCGCTGTTGGGAATGGTTGTTAGAGATGATGCAATTCTATACAGCTAGAAACCAAACGCTTAAAGACTTCCTATTGTCATGGTCGACTCAAGGCAGATTTTTGAAATGGAGCCCCTATCTGGATCATCGGCCCCTCCTTGGTAGCTTGGCAAGTGTGGAAAGAACAAAATAGGAGGGTATTTCAAGGAAAAGAATTGGATGTTCATAAGTTAATATCCACGATAAAGCTTGCCATCGAGGAAGTGATCAACACAAAAATTCAGGGAGTTAAATATAAATATATATCGAAATGGGATCTAGAAATGGAAAAGGTTTGGTCCCTCAAACAGAATAGTGACCATAGATTAAAAGATGAGAGAATGAAGCAAAAGGATGTGGTTTGGCAGGCACCTCCTCCAAGGTGGTTAAAATTCAATTTTGAGGGGGCTAGTAAAGGCAACCCGGGTCAAAGTGGTCTAGGAGCAATAGTAAGGGACGAATTCAGAAACATGCTAAAAGTTTTCTCAGGTCCAAGTGGACATACAACAAATAACGTGGCAGAAATTTCAGCATTGGAGGTAGGCTTAAATTAGTGTGTGTCTAGGAGTATGGACAAAATTGTTATAGAGGGAGACTCCCAAATAATTCTAAATGGGATCAGCTCAACTAAATTCTAAAATTGGTGGCTCAATAATTGGTTACCAAGGATAAAAATGCTCTTGGGTTCGCTCAGAGATTATCACATACAACACATGTTTCGAGAAGGAAATAAGGCTACATATGTGTTGGAAAATCTAGGGGTAGAGGAACCCGAGGTCAGAGAATTTGACAGTGTTGATGGGTTGCCCGTGACAATGCGAAACATCATTTTACAAGATAAAGATTCAATCCCTAGACAAGGAATAGGATGGGAGAAAGTGTTTGCCAGCGTTGTCAGTTAAGACGGGTGAACCTAGACAACGCCGTTAGGCTCAAATCAGACCGTTCGATTTTTTTTATTTTTTGAGATGGGAAGGAAATCCATGTCTCATTTGCAACCCGTGACCTGGAAATTCAGAGGAAGGGCGATGGTTAGTACAATGAAATGACTAAGTTCTAAGGAAGAGGCCATTGCAAAATCCTCTTTTGGTAGACTTGAATTGGCCTCAATTTGGGCACTTGATGGGGCAGGTACGCGGAGCATCTATAATAACCAGTTAGCATTTAGCATACCTGTGGCATTTTAATTTCCATTTTCAGATCCAATGGTGCACTATTTCGGGCTCAGCTGTATATGTCAGGAGGAATCACTGGAAGAACAGTGTGATAGGCTCTTCGACATTGATGTGGATGGTCAAGCGGCGATTGTGGAGTTAGTCCAAAATGATTTTAGCGAGGACAGGCACTAGTGTGACGACTTTATATACGAGATGGTGTTGTGCCTTCTAGTGGATGTGATGCCATCCAAGGAAGCGGTGGTGGAAAAAATACCCCAGTTTGTCAGGGAATGTGATGCAGAGGCGATAGGGAGTGCGGTTTTAGAAGTAGAGGAAGAATGGGCAAGCATCCTGGGACCCTATTTCAATCCGGGGTGCTTGTTGTCAGAGAGAGATTTTGGATTTAGAGGATGAAGATCGATTGGTTGTCGTGGAATTATAGAAGAGGAAGGAAAACTTTATGGCGGAGGCTTGGGAAGTTTTATGGGTAGGAGTCAATAACGGATCCTTTACCCCCTTTCGCAGGATGATGGAGGATGAGTTGGGTTGGCTTTCCGATAGTAGTATAGACAAGGTGGTGGATATTGGGATGAGGGTATCCACTATTATCAGCCTGATATAGATGGGAGGTTTTATTTGAATGGGTTGGTCAGTTTAGGGGTATGTTAGAGTTAGTATCCCTATGTATAGTGGGATACCTTTTGTGTTACGGTTTGGGTTAGCTATTTATATAATGAAAACTATGTTAAATTTCTGATATTAATTTAGGGCGCTATCCCCACTAATAGATAGCACTTACCAACAAAAAACAAAAAACAACAACCTAATAATAGATAAAAAATTATACATTAATATTATAATATAATTATAATAATTAAAATAAAATATTATCAAAATCCTAATGTTTATCTATATGAATCTAACCCTAACTTAATCTTAAACCTAATCATATTTGCAAATGAACTTTAACATATTTAACCTAAGCCTAACCTAACACTAACTTTAAACATAGCTCAAACTTGACCATAATCCGAACTTAATTTTTGAATCGTATTCAATATACCATATATTTATTAATATATAAATAACTATATTAATAATATAATAATTAAAATACAATAATATAAGAATCCTAATGATTATCTATAAAAGAAAAATTTTCATAATAAAATAAGATTATTTTTAAATAATAAAAAAAATATAATAGCTAAAATAACAGTATATTATTTATTATAATATTAAAATATAATTTTATATTATATACAATTTAATTTTCTAAAATCAAAATTAAAATCAAATTACAATACATATAATATTTTTATTTATTTTTTATCGGTAATTTTATATTTTTTTAAGATAAAAGATAGTACATGCAAAACCATCATCCACCCAAAACCACCATCTGAACTCTGAACCACCCTATGAAAACCATGTTGATCATCAAACAGAAACACAAAAAACCCTCCCCCATCCCCACTGTAAAAGTAAGTTCAATTACAACATGCCAAAATGGCATAAACTGCTCATCAGAAAAAAGAAACACGAGATAGCTAATCTAAAACAAAATATTTTGTACCAAGGGGTACCATTATTCGCCCTAATTCTTCAGTCATTAGCAACATTATATGAGCACAGAGCATCCTACAACCTATTCAAACCACCCACCACCGCACCCTAGTCGACTTGTCTTGCCAACTTTGCAGAGAGTTGTATGTTGATCGGCCTCCTTCATCGCACCTTGTCCACCATCCTAGCCTCCTCACCCGCATGTCTGATAATTTCATCTAGCTCCATTATCTAAATGTAGACTTCTAGACCCTCCCACTCTCACCTCGCATCATCTCATAATCGAGCTTTGACCTCCTCACGGCGTAGTAGAAACATAATTCATGAGTGTCTATCCCAGAGCTCAACATTGTTCTCTAGAATGCCTTCAAAGACATTGAAGCCCCAAACTGGAACAACCCACTCCAACAAAGACTTCCAAGTTTAACATATATGCACTCAGAATGATCTTCCTCATCACCTTCCTAACCTCCTTGCATGAATGACCCAAGTCCAGTCCCCAAGTCATGATGAGAGAATATATATCAACCCTCGAACGATATCTATGGCCAATTACCACCACCTCCTCACCAAGAACCAATTGAACCGCTTTCAATAACAGAGGTTCCTTTGCCAAAAACATATTCTTGAGCCTCTTCACAAGAATAGGACCCCATAAAGCTGGCATCAACTTCGAAGATTTCAAAGTAAAATTTGCTTCCATGCTAGTGGCCCCTCAAAACCGTCAAGCTCTGCAAAAAAACCGTAATCTTCGCCACCAAACTCGCTCAACAACCACATTGAATGAGAGAAGATACCAATTTTAGCAATAAAGAAGGCACACTCCACAACTACCACCATTTCAAAAAACATTCCGCATTAATTGCCCATAAACACAAACCAGACTCGGCACTTTGGATAAAAATCAGGTCGCAAGTCGCACATATCAAATTTGTAAAATTACTGTACTTGGTAGGTTGTCTTAACTCCATCGCACAATGCTATCATTACTATCACACCACCTCACCTCACCTTTGGAGAGCTCACACGCCATGTTGGACAGGTCGTCAACAATGACATTCCCACTTCATTTGACATGGGAAATACAAAAGTCTTGGAAGAATTTTAATTTTGCACAAATAATATTTATGAACTTATTCAATTTATAGCATGTGTTGTCACCTTTCATAAGAGCATTAATCACCACTTGGGAATCCCCCTCCAAGTGGACTTTCGTAGCCTTCATGTTCACTGCCAAGTCAATAGCTAACAATGTTACTTGAACCTTCGCTTCATTATTAGTTCCATCCTTTAATCTTTTAGCGCCTATGAAGAGAATCTGCCGCTCATCATCACATGTCACACACCCCGCACCTAAAGTGCTCGGATTCACCCTTGAGGCCCCATCAAAGCTAATCTTCACCCAGCTCCTCTCAGGTTTTGACCAACTCACTTCATTAGTATCAGGAAAACTGCACACAAGATTAACCCTAGGAAACCCATGAACGGGTCACAATACATATAATTTTAACCAACAATGCATATATTTATATTATTTCTAAGTTTCAATTATAATTCAAATGAGATTGATTATTTCTATTTTTAAATTATATAAATCAAATTAGTTAATTCAAACAATCAAATATAATTACATAAAATTAAAATCTTATATACTTATCTTATTGCATTTATTACTTTATTAAAACAACAAGTACTGGTCACTACGTGGCATTTGTTGCAATGTATAACAATTTTTTTTTTTAAATATTAATATATATTAAGAATAATTAATTTAGTTGAAAATTCTATTTTATAACACTTTTAATGAGTTTTTAATGAATTTTTTAAATAGTGATAAGAAATTTAAGAATAAATGTAAAAAATAGCTTTAATCATAAATTAAAATTATAAAACTTATTATGACAAAAAATAAACAATGTAAATACAATAAAATTTAAATTTCTTTCGTTCTTTCTTTTTTTGGTAAGTTGTGGACAAGGGTTCTACTCCCATAAAAATTAAAAATCAAATAATAGTACTTGCATTATCCAAATGGGTGTGCCTCCACTTTTCTTCAATCTTCCCTATTCTTTGACAATCTTAAGGACTTATGATGCTTAGCTTTTAAAGGAGGGTTTTTCATTCTCTTCATTTCTATCCAATCCAACTCAATCCTGGATGAAGAATCCATATAAGAAATTTCTTCCTTATTCTAAGTTTCTCCACAACTAGTGTTGATTGTGTAATACCCTAAAAATGGTCATCTAAACCATGGGCCCCTAATCTCGACAACATCACCAAGGTCCTAACCAAAGGAAATCAAATTAATCTTGAGCACACAATTAATTTCTTAAATCATCAATGTCACATGGCAAATTAATCACTCTAAATTAATTAAATAAATATATTTAATTAATTGATCATTTCAAGTAAATCATTTTTAAACAATTATCCTATTTATTTAATTAAATGTCCTAGTATATTTAATTAAATAAATCAATTTGCCATTAAATCATCAAAAAAAGAATTAATTGGAAAAAAGAGTTAAAATTTGAGAAAAGAAATCAAATGAAGATAATCTTGAAAATCAAATTAAAAAAAAAAAAATCTCAAGAAAGCAATTAAAACAATTAAATCTCAAAATTGAATACAATAGAGAATAAATCAGTTTTATTTTATTTTATCTTAATTTTAGTTCAATTTCCTTTAAAACTTGGAAAAGTAGTCAATCACATCAATTCATCTGGATTTTGCTTCCTCTTGGAAAATCTTGACCACTCATCATCATTTGATCTCAGCCGTTGGTTTCTTTCTAAATTTTCTATAAATTCAGGCTCTGATCTCCTAATCAAAGATCCTGGAGAATATATTGTTATCATGATGTTTTTGCTCTAGGTTCATTAAGATTTTATATTGAGAATATTTGCATATTAGTTATGGCATATTTGATTATAACATTTAGCTTAACTATTTATTCATAGCTTTATCATGTAAGCCTAATATTCATTGCATATCTTACATTTATCTAACTTAATCTTGCATCCATTTAGCTCAATTTCGTACTCATATAGATTAAATCCTTCGTATGGGTGTTGTCTAGTAACTGGTATTGCATATAAACATATGAGAGCAAGACTAAACTCGCATCTACTAGAAGGTAATAGGTCGGTTTGTGATGGTTTATTGTTCATTGTTGATTGATTTACTAACCATGCATCTAATGACTTAATTGAAGTGTTGTGTATTCCAGATACATATACGATCCACTTTTCACGCACACATTTTTGGCACCCGCCGTGGGGCTCGAAATTCAATCCTTCGGCCTCAAAATCATTTCTTTATTTTTCAGGTTTCATCCGTACAACCTCTGCGAAAGGTCGTACGAGTATTTATCCTTCATCGTATGATGTTTTGTCGAAACCTATCTTTTATCGTTCAATTCAGTGAGAATACTCGTACGAGTTTCTGCTCTAGATATCTGATTTTGTGTTCTGTCGTTTGGGTCTGTGGGAATACTCATATAGGAAGGTATATATTGTCATACAAATTTTTGTTTTCTCTTTTCAAAAATAATATACTTTTCAGGGTTTTTCGTGAATGAAATTTGGATTTTACTGACGCTGACGCTAACCCTAGTCTGTCTTTTGTCTGTCTGAGATCTCTCATATCAAGCATTTTGTAGGGCCTCGCGGTCTCAATCACGTTTACGTGACTACAACTTGTTTCAATACCTTGTTGGGCTATAGGCCTCAATCATGCTTGCATGACTTCAAGGGGTTATTTCAAATGAAATTCCTGACTAAGAACTATAAGATAGAGGCTATCCAATTCACCTCCGAAAGGGAGATAATCTTTGTGCAAGAGAGATAGTAACTCTCCCAAGACACTTGCCATATCGTGCCCCAATTAGTGTTTGGAGTCAGCTAATACGACATTGAGAATCCATTGCGTGAGACTCAGTGACCGTATTCTGATTAGCTGTTGGGTGTGTATCTAAGTCTACAAGCAAAAATTTTCTTCTCTAAGCCAACTTCCGTAGGGTTAGCATGTTGTGCTTGAAAGTCATTATACATCTTGCATGTTTACTGTGTTTTCATCCCTGAAACTAAAATTTAAATACTGGAATTGGAGAAAACAAACCAAAAGCATCAACAACTTAGTGATCAAAACATCGTCTGTGTCCAAAAATTGGTCTCTGTCAGTTGTCAAAACTTTGTCTGTGTCAAAATCTCGTCTATGTCCAATCCTTTGTCATACGAGTCTGCTGAATTGTTGTCTGGCCACATACGTATTGTCGTACGATTCTTCATTGATCCTATCAATTTTTTGTCTAGCTCTGCTAAAACTTTTGTACCAGTTTGTTGAATCATTGTCTGGACATTATCATGTTGTTGTATGAATAACCATAATACTCAATAGATTGTCGTCTGGAAAGCACTAAACTGTCGTGCGAGTTTAGGCAGCAACTCATACGATACACTGTCTCTATCGTCTGGGAGTTCCTAAATTGTCATTTGGGTCTGAAAACTCTGTCAAAAGAATTCCTAATTTTGTTAGTATAGAATAGTCAAACTTTCCTAAATCATTCTACAGCGAGCATAAAATTGGTCATCATAATCTTGAGCATAAACAATCTTGATAGTGTACCCCTGCCATTGTGTTGCACGATTTTTTCGATCATCTTTCAGCTAGTTCAATCAACTACATATCAAACCTAAGTTACTTAGATCACATCTTATACTGGATAGATCGTTCCTGAAACCAGACTGAATCTTAGTTACTTCTCTCAATCACTACGTTAAACGAACAACTAGCTCCAATTTGATCTTGTCTATTGCATCACATCTAGCTCTCGGTCATATCAGTTATAAATGTCTGTTTAAACCAAAAGTTCTCGCAAGAAAGATGACAAAGGTAAAGGACCATTCTTTTTATCAAAAGAATCCAATCATTGTAAAAGACCCTGTCTCTAATAAACCTTCATCATCAAATATACCAATTTTTTATCATCCCTTATCTCCCACCATTTCCGGAGAAAGGCAAGAAAGACAAGCTGCTAAACACGATACTTATGACAATCTCAGTACCTATGCTAATGACAGTGATTCCTCATCGAGCAATTTTGAATCCTCTGAACCTATGGAAACTGTTATAAATATTTGTCTAAAGGATAAACATTTCCGAAAAATGATGAAGATCATCATGGCTAGAGAAAAGGAAGATTATTTTCTAGAGCTAGAAAAACAAGGCGCTAAACTTCCTATTGATTATAACATTGAAACCCTTATCACTAAAGAGGAAGAGACACCTTTAACACTGGTAAACAAACAATTACAAGCATTGCAAACTGAAATCACATAAATGAAAAACAAGGATAAATCATCAAAGCAATATTCTCTGGACACGATATGCCAGTTTCCATTAGACAAAAACCTTTAGATGCCTCTATTTGCTTCAAGAGTGGAGATTCCTAAGTTTGACAAATATGATGAAAATGCAGACCCTCAAGACCATGTCAAAGAATTTTGTGCTTTATGTATGGAGTTCATGCATGAACAAACATATCTCATGCGCCTTTTCCCGAGGAGTTTAGGAGGACAAGCTATGGAATGGTTTTCAAGCCTACCTATGGGAATTAAAACTTTTGAGGAATTAATCGAATTGTTTTTACAACAATACTCCTATAACATTCATCATCCAGTCACTATGACTGAGCTTTGTAATACCAAATAGAAAATAGGAGAGCCTTTTTTCACTTTTCTTCAACGTTGGAGAAAGATGTTCTCTAGATATTCACGACCTATTCCAGACTCTGAGAAGATGGATATCTTTGTCAATAACTTGATCCCTAAATTTAAATACAATATCCAAAGTGTACCCTTCATTCAAAAAAATGGTAGATAGTGCCCTCCTAATGGATGATGTGCTTATAAAGAAAGGAGATATATCACTTTAGAAAGAAACACAACAAGGTTCTAGTTCCAAAGAAAAGAACAAATACTAGAAATATGACAAAGATAACAACAAAAACATTGTTAATGATGGAGTGGTAGACATTGTTAAAGAAAAATCAAAACCCAAATATTTAATCTGGCTAGCAGCACACAAGCACTCAAAGCAACTAAAACTGCAACAGAAAATCCTCCGAAAAAATCAAAAGAGTGGTTAAAAGAGAAAGCTTGGCTTTCAAAATCTAAATGCGATTTCACTCCTCTAGAAGAATAATATGAATCAGCTTTTAAGACTTATTGGCAAATGATCTGATAACATTTCCAGACAACTCTAGACCATATGATCCAGAAGTTAAATCCAAATGGTGGAGGGAAAATGAATACTATGAATATCATCAAAAGAAGGGTCATACAACAAACAACTACATGAAACTCAAACATGAGATCTAAGACCTCATCGATGCTGGCAAAATTGTTGTTGGAAATCACACAACTAATGTTGATCACAAAGCTTTTAAATATCCCTTACCTGCTTATGAACAAAGTGATTCCTCAAAATACAAGGGAGGTGCCAAAGTCAATTACACCTACACTAACAATGACAATGTGATCAACATGATTGAATCTTCCCAATCTGAGTATTGCAATGTGATCATAATCAAAGATAAACAAAATAAAGCACAAACTACAAATGTTGTGACCCGCGCTCAAAAGAAGGTTACTCTCCAAGGAGCTAGTTCCTCAACTCCTGCTCAAACAACATCAAACCTACCAACTTCTTCAAACAGACAACTAGATACAATCACAGCTAAATCTAAGCAGTTGGCTTCATCATCCTCTCCTGGTTATAGCATTGTCGAACAATTGAAAATAACTAATGCTCAAATCTCCATTTTTGAACTGCTTAAGATCTCTTATGCTCATAGAGATATCCTAGACAAAGCTTTACTCGCTACTAATGTCCCTAAAGATTTAGATGTACACTAGTTTCAATCTATGGTGGGTCACCTGATTTTGCTTCATTACCTCACTTTCTTTGAAGAAGATAACAACTCACTGAATCACCCACATAACCAACCATTACACATCATAGCTATGATCCATAAACATTGAGTCAAACGTGTTTTGATAGATGGAGGCACTGGGTTGAATATTTGTAATTACAATCTACTAACACAACTGGACTTTTCTAAAAATGTCATTGATCCAACAAAGAAAATAACATTCAAAGCTTATGATGAAGAAGAAAGAACCTCTAAAGGTCTGGTACTATTACCGATCAGGGTAGGACCTATGGAAAGAGATGTTATCTTTTAGGTGCTTGACCTTCCTCTTTCATACAACATCTTATTGGGTGGGCCATGGATTCATGAAATGAAAGCAGTACCATCTACATATCATCAGTGCTTGAAATTTCCTTATAATGGAGTTGAAGTCAGTATTCCTGCTGATACAAGCTATACCTGTAATGAATTAACGCAGAGTACTGATACTTTTGTTCCTCATAACAAAGCAACCTCTACAACTAAAAGTTCAACAACTTTGACGAAATATTTAGAAAAGAAATTGAAAATCACAGATACTGACATGGATGGATACAAAATAGAACCTGCACTTTCACTAATGTCTCTTCCTCCATCACCAAGACAGTTGGGAAAACTATTAGAGGTTATGAAGCCACAAACTTCAACTCCAAATGTAATTTAGGATGGTATCTTTGTATAGTCCTCTACTTCCCTTGCAGATGAAATAGAAGAGGATGTTGTTCTCAAATGGCTTTTCAAAGAAGATAGTAAAAACAAAGAAATACGACATTGTAAAATTTCCCAGCACAATATGGTCCAGGCTATAAGATGATTCAACGCATGGGATATTCAGGTACTGGTCCTCTAGACAAGCATCAAGAAGGTATTGTTGAACCTATTCAACTACAAACTAAGTCTACAAATGATAAAGTTGGACTTGGATACAATCTCAGAAAGTCATCAAATCAGAAGCATACTTCTCATCATCAGTCTAAGTGGAGGAAAAAGATACTACCTTCAACATCACAAAAAATCAATACTCAGCAAACTCGGGAAGAGTATGAAAATGAACAAGAAGAATTGGAAATCAAGAGAGAAGAAGCAGCTAGTAATCAAGTTCCAATTGTATCAGCAATAACACTATAAGGAGTAGAAATCCCATAAGACATGAGAGAAAAAATTGAAGGAATTAGAGAGTTGTTTGCACCACTGAACATTTTGGTAACATATACAGGTAGAACGAAAATAGATGATTCAGAAACTAACTTGAATGAGTATGAATGGGGTCTAGATCATCTCTCAGATACATCTACAACAAAAACTCCTGAAGAATCTGTTGATATCATAGATGAAGCACAAGAGATAATATGCTTAAAGCCGCAGAAGGAAATAGAAGAAATCAGACTAAAAAGATAAGAAGACTATGAACAACAGCTGAAAGAAGAAAGAGCACAAGTAAATTCTTCACCTACTATATCTCCCTCTAATGCGATAGAATAAATCAGGTATGGAACTACAAAAGAAGAATAACAGGCTACAGAAGCAGGACCAGTCCATAGTCTAGAAGAAGCTGAATGGAAAAGACGATAGAGACTAACAAAGCCATCAAGGTTATGTCAATAGGTATGTCAAATACAAGTGATCAATGAACCAAATCACGAAGGAACTTGCAACATCAAAGATGTAGATATTGATACTATACATACTTTTACTAAATCACTTGAAGAAGAGCCATAAACTTCATCTTATGACTCTGATCACTCTGACATAAGCTCTATTTATGACAATACCTATTCGACATCAAACTATGACTACTTTGTCATGAATGTCGAGATTCTGCTTGTTGACCCTGTTATTGTCAAACCACGATATGTAGTCCAGTGTCACGAACCCTATTTTTCCATAATTATTTAATTAGGAAAATAATGTTTATTTTTCGCAAATGAAATTGAAATGAAATGAAAAATGGAATTGTTAATGAAATAAGATAGGAGATTGAATGCAGTGAAATGATTTATATACAATTGAATGATCAGTAATATTTTTTATTATAAAATTGGGATCGTCATTGCTAATGAGCAATTAAGTGCAAGTGAATGCAGGAACAGGAGAATGTGAATGAAGGGGAGAACATGGTTCAGGTAGACTTTGCTAGAATAGATGGAATCTCTCACACACCACATTAGGATTTATAATTTGCATCTTGTAAAGATGGATGATTTAAATGACCTTATTTGAGTGTTTGTTTAAATTGGAATGATGAATTTGGAATGAGTAGTAGATTTATTTAAATGTTTATGCATGTGCATTTGTTGCATGATTTGAGTGGTGATTGAATTAAATCCAAGTTGCATGTGTGAATGTGAAATATTGTGTCTTATTTTAAAGTAAGATTATTTTGTTAATGGGTTAGATAAGAATATTGATCATAGGTTTATACCAGCTCCTTTCAAGCAAACTTATTACAAATACTAGCTCCTTTCGAGCACCAAACTAGAAACAACAATTGGAAGACCAAGGGTCACAACTTAGAAATCCACTTTAAACAACAATGGAAGACCAAGAGTCACAACTTAGAATTCTACACAAAGGTGTCCCTCGTGGGAGTTGAACTTGGGTTTCCACATTGAGAACTCAATGCTTTAACCAACTAAGCTCAACCCCTTGGACATATGTATATGAGTTATTGATTCAATCATATATATATATATATATATATATATATATATATATATATATATATATATATATATATATATATATATATATATATATATATATCCAATTATCGTGAAATTTAATTACTTCATGAATTTTATTTATATCTATACATAATCATTTGAGATTATATGTGTGTGTGTGTGATATTTATATATATATACGTATTTGCATATGAGTTCGAATAACAATTCGATCATATACCTTTAAATACATACGTAATTACTATATATGTAAATCTAATGTTGAAATTAAATAATTATTGTTTTAAAAGAAAAGTCATTATTTATATTTTATTATATATATAAATAAAAATAAAATAAAAATAAATGATTTAATGAAAAGTGTAATGGTGGCAGGTAATTTAATGTTAAGTAAAACATTAAGGAGGGTGGTCGATAGTAATATCGACCACTCCCCATATTTATAGGGAGGGGTCAGTATTACTCCCCTTTTTATTAACATCGGCCACGTCTATCAAGTCATGTGGTGGCAAGTTTAATGTTGGTCATAGTCAAACCCACGTAGCTACTAATGGCAAGGAGTGGGGGTTGATTTCAAGCATCGACTACCGCACATAATCTCGTTTATAGCAGAAGGAAGTCGACAAGTGTGTCGACTCTACAAAAATTCTAGCAGTGTTTGAAATTACAACAAACTCTTTGAGTTCGAATAGGAGGGAATTAAACAAAGTACATTATGTTGAGTTTAATGAAAACTATGTTGACTAATTTATATGTGACATATTTGGAAGCCACATATCCGATATGGTGGCAGCTTTTTAATGCAAGACAAAGTCAACAAGTGCATGTTATAAGGGAAGTCAACTTAGGATGAGAGTTAAAAGCCACATGAAATCATCAATAATTATGAAACTTAACAACTTTAGCAGTTTGGTGTCACGAAGTAGATAATGAATACCCTTGCATGGTGAACACATAGGTATTCAAACCTGATCAGGTTTGTTATGTTGCAATTAAACCATGTGTGGTGTCATTTAGAATCAATCCACCACTAGGAGAGATAGCCCGAAAATAGGAAAGAAGGTAGATGACAACACTATCTATAGACCATTGAATTGGAAGAGAAAGTAGAGACATGGATGCAACAAAGAAATAGAGAATGGAAGGTAGAAGAGAATAGGAATTCAATATTTAGGAGAATGACAACTAGGCATAGAGGATTGGTTATGATCATCTCCGATTTAGCGTCGAATTTAAGAGTTAGGCTCTTGAACGAGCATTAGTTTGTTTTATTAGTAGAGAATAGAAGTGAGAGAAGACGATATTGTGAAAAAGAGAGAAATTTTGTAGAATATAGAAAAGATAAGATCTAAGAATGAAGAATGGAAAAATGGAGTAGTAAGTAGAGTAGAGAGAGCTCATGAGATAGAATAGCACAGAGGAGAAAAGCAATGGAATTAGGAGGAATTGTAGATATTTTAAAGTTATCAGTGATCATAACAGACTTGGATCGTATTCCAAAGGTAAGCTATGTTCTAGTATGTTTTGTTGTAGAGATCTTAAAGATAAAAGAATGTTCTATTTTGTTTAGATTTATACAATATTCTAATGAATGAATTAGAATCATGATATGAAACCATTTTCAATTGCTTTAAATTACGATGCAATAATGAAATATATTCTTAAACTTTGTTGATAGTGAAACTTATAGAAATAGACCACCAAACCCTCTAGAAACAAAGTAAGAGGATAGAGTGAGAGAAACTTTGAATTTGAACCACAAAGAAGATGAAATACTAGGATAACGAATTATTAAATATTGAAGCTTATCTTGAATTCGTGAAGAAAAGACTTACACTTCCAAATTTGATCCTTGCATGAAAAGTAAAGATGATTATTAGGTGTCTCATTTGAAAAGCCATATAGATATGCGCTTTATGAATTTTCATCATGTTAGATTGTTGTTATGGAAAATTAGTAAAATCAGTTAGTTGAGTTCTTAAATCATGAAAGTCACATATTAGTATTAAACTAAATATGTTATTCGAGAAAAGAGGTAGATGAACCAAAACACATGGAAAGATAGAGAGCTTAGACGATATAAACATGAAAATTCTAAACCATAAGAAATGGAATGCAAGTTAATGATTACGCTTTTTAAATGTTTTAATAACTGAATAAAAGAATTGTCATGTCTAATTAAATAAATATTTTATTTATTTAATTATCTAAGCTTAATTCTTCTATTAATTAAATAAATCTTTATTTATTTAATTAATTCATTTATCCTCTTCTAGCCTTATTTCTCATTTAAATAAATACATTTATTTATTTAAATTATCCCTTTTTCCTAAATTAAATAAATATCTTATTTATTTAATTGATCTCACTCCTTCTATTAATTAAATAAATCTTTATTTATTTAATTAATTCATTTACCTTTTCTACCCATGACACATGTCATTCATCTCTTAGTTCATACACTACCTACCCCTTTCATTATTTTATTATTTCTTTTACCTACCCTCTAATCATAGCCGACCTTCTTTTACACCTCTCAATCTTATCCCTCCATTTCATATTGTGTCTTCTATATAAGGAGATGCTTCCTTCATTATCAAACCCTAACTACCTAACTACTTGATCAATTGACTACTTGGCATATGTGATCCTACTTGCAACCACATTTCGTTCTTTGTTGAGCTCTTGTACACATAAAATCTGAGAGCAAATATATCAAGCAAGATCAATGGAGATAGGAAGAATGGAGATCCAAACCCTATTGGACATATGATGGTATAATCTTTGTGATTTCATTTGATTTGCATTGTCTTAGGTAATCTTCATATGTTACGGTGGATCTTTGTTGTTGTTAGGCTAGGGTTTTGTGGTTGAATTCATTTAGCCTTTCAATATCGTTATTATTGTTATCCATTTTCACCATATACATTTTGGCACGCCCGGTGGGACTCTTGTCCCTTTTGCATTTAACATCCTTGTTGCAGATTTTGTGTTTTGAAGTTGCAGATCTGACATTTTTGACAGCATTTTGATATTTTCGCCTCTGTGTACTTTCGGATCGCGTTTTTTATTTTCTGTTGCGTCTATGACATCCGAAATCACGTTTATGTCTTCGACAGTATTTTATTTTGCAGATTCTGAAAACCGCGTCTGTGTTCCTCAGTTGCATCTACAGTGTTTTTAGACGCGTCTGTGTCCAGAAGTCGCGTCTGGGTTCTGGAGCTACGTATGTGTCTCACAGAAGCACGTTTGCGTCAGAGAGTCACATCTGTGTCGGAGGTAACCGCGTCTGTGTGCATTGATTTCATTTTTGGAGTTTATTGATTTAGTTTTTGGTCTTGCATTTAATGTTTCAGATCCAGTTTATTTTGAGCTAACATTTTTAGATCTAGCTAACGAAATTGGTGCAGCTTGTCTTGAAAGCAAAATCATTTTGTTGAAGGCCCCTATTTTCACAAAGTCTTTTGGATCTAAAATTTACCTAACTTGTGTGCTTGCAGGAAGGGATGATTATTTCAAACAATCCAAACTACTAATAAATCTTTGTTGTAGGTCCTTGGCAAGGGTTTTTGATTTTTATTGTGTGCTTTGTTTTCAATAGACTAGCAAACACTTCAATTGGTGCACTAAAATTGAATCATTGTCTTTTGTGTCTTAAGCCATAGGCTCTTTTTGTTTAATCTTTAGAGGGCCTGTCTTCCCATGTCGTCATTAGGACTACTAGTGAGAAGAGAACGACCCAAGTGGTAGCAAAAGAAAAGCCATATTCTTCCAAACCACTATAAATAACTGTATTCATGGTGAAAACTATGAATAACTATAGCTAGGAAATCGGAAATCATCAAAGCAAATCAATATTAGTAATCTAGCTCAATCACAAAAGCTCAAATGCAATGATCAATCCTAATTACATTCAATGAAAACATGAAAACAAGACATTCAAGATTGAAAACTAAGCAAACCAAATGTAGACTTGAATGTCTCCTTCATGTGGCTCCATTGTCCTTCTTTCTCCTTCAAATAGCTTTGTTTGTGGATCTCACCTACTAGTGCATAAGCATGATATGAAAGCAAGTAGACAAGATTGCAGCGCAAGAATACTCGAAGTGTGATTGATTCGACCAGGTAGTAGCTTTGATTGAAGAAATTCATCCAATTTATAGACAAATTGGAGAAAAGATCAAATTAGCATGAAGAGATTCGAATGGAAATTGCAAATCAAGAATGTCAATTATGACAAATTATAACAAATTTGCACTTTCTATGCAAGATTGATTGATTGATGATTATGACAAAATTATGACAAATTTCTATGTCAAAATTGATTGATTGTCAATTATGACAAATTTCTATGTCAAAATTGATTGATTGTCAATTATGACAAATTATGACAAATTGAAATGTCATTCCCATGAAATTAGGAGGAAAATAGGAGAGAAATTGAGAAATTAGATGAAATAGAAAATTAGGAAATTAGGAAATAGAAATTGATGAAAATTAGGAAAATAAGAATTAAGTGAATTAATTAACAATTTATTTATTTATTAATTAATTCACAAAGAGGGAATTTAGAAAATGATGAAATTAGAAAAATAAGTGAATTAATTAACAATTTTTCATTCATTAATTAATTCACAAAAAGAGGAGGAATTAATTAGCCAATTAAATAAACATTTAATTGTGACACGAAGACTTAGGATAAATAAATAATTTATTAATCCTAGAGGGGGAAATGACAAACAAGGTTAAATGAATAAAATCATGAAACCCTAAAAGATGAATTAGAAATGCAAGGATGACAATTAGGTCCTGACAAAAGATAATTGACGTTGATTCGATTTGATCATGATTCTGACTTGATAAATGACCAATGCTGATAAGAGATTTGATTAATAAATGTGCCAATTGATGAGGAACAATGACTAATTGATCCAAATTGACATAATTGAGAAAGACAACGATCGATGACAAATTGATCGCAAAATGACAAAATTGACAAGAAGACAAGGATCGATGACAAAATAGATCGCAAAACGACAAGATTGAAAATGTCAACGATTGATGACAAATCGATCACAAGACAACAAGATTGATGACAAATTGATCAAAAGACAAGGATCGACGACAAATCAATCGCAAGATAATAAGATTGAAAATGACAACGATCGATGACAAATCGATCGCAAGATGACAAGATTGATAAAAGGACAAAACCCTAATTAGGATTGACAATGTCCAAAATGATGACAAATGAATACGCACATTGATGCGACAGGATAAGATTGACCAAAATCATGACAAATATTGTTGTCGACAAGACCAAATTCGAGAGCGAGATAAATGAAGAATGCAAAAGAATGACTTGATGCTCGCAAATGATAAAGACCAAGTGTGAATCATAGGAGAAATGTTAATGCGACGCAAAAACCCTAAAATAAGGCAATGCGCAAATGTTAAAGTATGATTCCGCAAGCATTGACCAGTTTTAGACATCTACAATAACGTGTGCTAATTAGTTCATACCGACACTATGTCTCCCCATAAACCCGTTTGATCAAATTTATTTGATCAGTTGTAGGGCGTAACCCCTACCGGCTGGGAGCCTTCTGTATTTACAGAGCTGAAAGTGTCGCATGTATGGCCACACGAGCGGATGCCCTTACTAACACCTTTTTGTTTTAGAAGCCCAAATCCTTCTAGTTGTTGGGGCAGGAGGTCGGACCTCTAGTAGCGGCCCACACACATACGGTTCTTAGTAGAGATACAAAGTTCACCACGGGGAGTTTTAGTGGAGACTGATGCTTGGCTAACCCGAGAAGTGAGCGCCGAGGGTGGAGCCAGTGAGGTCAAGCATCTAAGTATCCGCTCCGAATAGTGTAGCCTTAGGGGTAAAACCTCATGTGGGATCAACAACTATTGTCTTGGCCAACCATAAGAATTGTGCTTGACTTATTTTAAACATTCAAAACATTCAAGACCAAACAACAAAACATTGTGTCTTTTGTGTCTTCAAGTGTATGCAAAACATTTTTACATCAAACAACACACTTTTCTTGGAGTCATTTTGAGTCTAGACACTTGCAAACATTGAGTCTTCATCAACACTGTGTCCTCTTGTCACGAAAAATAGTCAAACAGTTAGATTTGGTCACAACAAAAACGACTTCACAGTTTGGAAAAAATTGCACAAATTTTGCAAAAACGTGTCTATGTCAGACATAATAGAGTTTGTGTTGTATAACCGCGTCTGTGAAGGGCAGAAACACGTCTGTGTTTCCAGAATCAACAGTGCATTTTACAAAAATCTCAGAAATGCGTCTATGTTAAACAGAACCACGTCTATGTCAGGAAATCGCGTCTGTGCAGTATACAGGCGCATCTGTGTTCAGAATTGAAAAACTTGTACAGTCCAGCAAACAAACATAGTCAGTTTCAAAATTCTTGAGCTTCCTAGGTCATTTCTCCAAGGTTTCATTTAGCATTCAACCTGTCTTTGGGTCTCACAAAGTCCATCATTGCTTTACACCTTACATTACATTCACATCTGTCTAAACTTGAGTCAAAAGGTCACTTGCTTGTCCTCATCATACTTTGTCAACACACTACATACAACAACACTTTGCTAAGTGGTCCCTCATCAAGGTCTCTCACCTTTGGGTCTCATTTGGTTTTACTTAGAGTCAAGGGCAACTTACCTCATCAAGAGAAACTATCCTCTCTTTGGAAGTCACACCTACTCTACTACATACATACTTGGTCTTACACTTTGGACATTGCAAGTACACCTCAGATTCATTTACACTCCATCCAACTCTTGGTCTTCCATACTTTTTCCATTTTCATCTAGTCTCACACACCTTGGTCAATACCTAGTTCATGGTTGAAATCCATCTTCAAAAATCTAGGAGAGAAACTAAAGAGGCTCAAGAGTCTGCAAACATGAGTGTCTATGAGTATGACAATGATGTCTTTTTCAATATTGATCATAACACATTACCTGACATGGATGCCTATAGAAACATTCCAAATGTTGAGCACATGAACACTACAAACAACAATGATACACACAATGACAATATGGACAACTTTTCCGTACATTCAGCAGATGTGGAAGAATCCATTATGGACCTCCGCTTCAATCGATTGATTGAGGAAATAATGAGGAGGGATAGACAATACTTCTTACAAATGATGGCACAAAGTGGAGCAAAGATACCTCATGATTTTGACATGTCTCAAATAATGGAACATAGATCTTTGCAACAAACTCACTCCAACATGGATCAAAGAAGGCCTAATAGTGGAGGCAATAGAGGACCACATATGGTACTTGAATCACCATCATCCTTGTTTCAAAAACCAGAGGTCCCATACACACATGGTCAAGCATATGATACTCACCTTCGTAGACCATTATGGAAGTCTTATGCAGAGAAATATGCTCAATCACATATCAATGCTAAGGATCAACCACCAAAGCAATTGGATATTCAAAGGCATGCTCAAAATTTGGACACAAGGAAACCCCGTGTCAAATTTGGGGGCAACACATTAGAACATGACATGCCTGTAGAGTATGGTATACATGGACAAAATAGATATTTCATTCCTCAACATGAATCTATACCAAGTGGTCCATATACGCAGCATCATTATAGACCTCCTCCATATGAACATGTGTATGATCAATATCATCCATATATGCAACATGCTCCTCCAATTGGTGCCTCAAGCATAGGGTATGGTCCAAGAAGTCGATCTCCACCTAAGAGAAATTTGGAGCAACAAATCAGGGACTTACAAAAGAAAATGGAGGACATAAATACACCAAAGCCAACATACACAATGAGAGACATATGTCCTTATCCATTTGACAAGAGCATTCCAATGCCTCCTTTTCCTACACACTTTGTGACACCTAAGTTTGATAAGTACAGAGGCAAAGGGGATCCTAAGGCACACATAAGACAGTTTTTCATAGCTTGCATTGAGATAGTAGCAGAAGAGACATATTTGATGAGATTATTCCCACAGAGCCTAGGTGATCAAGCTATGGAATGGTTCTCCCAACTTCCACCTGGAATTAAGTCATTGGGTGACTTAGCAGAGGCATTTATTCAACATTTCTCCTACAACATAGAGACAGACATATCAGTCACTACTTTGTGCAACACCAAGCAAAAAGAGGGAGAGTCTTTTGCATCATTTTTACAAAGATGGAGAAATCTAGCCTGCAAATGCTCTTGTGAAATTCCACAAAAACAAATGGTAGAAATGTTCACCCAGAATGTTAACAAAGAAATTGGATATGATCTAAGGAAAGCTTGTTTGTCCACCTTCAAGGACGTCATTGAAAAAGGCTTAGTGACAGAAAAGGTCCTAATTGAACAAGGAGTAATTAAGATATTCAAGGAAAACAAAGATGACTTTAAAGGAAAAGACAAGCCAAGATTTTGGAATAAAAACAAGAACACAATCAATGATGGTGTTGTTGATGCCAATACAGTGCGACCCAAATTCATTTTTTCAGCATCAAGTTCTACAAACAATCAAGTGAATACTCAAATAACTTCTAAATCATGAAGTATACTCCATTGGGAGAACCACTCGAGTTAGTCTTCAAGAAGCTAGTGGCAAACAAGGTAATCACAATTCCAGATTTTCCTCCATATGAGCCAAAGGTCAAACCAAATTGGTGGAATGATGATGAATATTGTGAATTTCATAAGAGCAAGGGTCATAAGACAGGAAATTGTCATCGACTGAAGAACATCATACAAGATCTTATTGATAGAGGTGACATTGAGATTGAGGGACACTCATCTAATCAAGAACATGAGATGTTTAAGGAACCATTCCCAAAACATGACAAGGGAAAAGAAAAAGCCACAGACAACCAAACCAACTATACCAGAGCTACCTATAACTATGATTCAACTATCAATCACATTTCGATGGACAATTATGTCTCTACCATTATCATCAAGGACAAAAACCTTGAGAATTCTACCCAGAGACCCAAGATTGTCCTAAAAGGTGTTGGATCTGCTTCTGAACCTACCTCTGAATGTCATGTTACAACCCATTGAGGTAAATTCACTTTACAAGGTGCTCCAGCTAAAAACACTGCTTCCTCATCAACCAAACCTGAGTATGACCTTGTAGAACAGTTAGGGAAGACACCCATGCTCATCTCCATCCTTGATCTCTTACGCATATCCCCCGCACATAAAGCTATTCTTGACAAAATCTTGAGAGACACCGCCGTTCCTACTCATCTGAACGTGGACTAGTTTCAAGCCATGGTGGGGTACCTTTCCATTCCACATTCACAGAAGTCGATGACGCCTCCGTGAGCCAACCACATAATGCACCATTACACATTGAAGCCTTCATACACAAACATTGAATAAAACGAGTCCTGATAGATGGAGGAGCTGGTCTAAACATTTGTACATTGAGCACAATTAAACAATTGGGATATTCTGATAAAGCTGTGAATTCTACAAATAAAATCACCATCAAGGCATATGATGATGAAGAGCATTCATCCAAGGGCACAGTCACCTTACCTCTTAGAGTTGGGCCAGTTATGAAGGATGTGGTTTGTCAAGTCCTAGACCTAGATCTCACTTACAACATATTGCTAGGGCATCCTTGGATTCATGAAATGAGGGTAGTCCCATCTACATATCACCAATGCATTAAGTTTCCTCACAATGGAGTGGAGGTAACAGTTAACGGTGATCCTAATCCGTTCATATACTGCAATAACCTGAGATCAAAAACTGAGACCATCATTCCCAGTAATCGCGAAGCTGTTCCCTCTTCGGCATACATTGATCCTGAGTCATTAAAACCTTCAACATCAAAACAAGGTGAGCTTAAAGGCAAATTTCAGGACAAGGGCATGGGGGAATACACTTTAAATCAGACCATGTACTTACAACAAGTCATGAGTTCACCAAAAGAATATGGAAGACCACATCCTAACAAGCAAGTATCCATCATGGTACTCAAATGGGACCCTACTACCTTTCAAAGATGGGGCGAACTGGAAGAGGAAGACTTGTACAAAATGATTTACAAAGACCTTGAAGATGATACACAAGATCATATCAGTCTACCATGTGAGAAATATGGCAAAGGTTTCAAGATTCTACAAAAATTCGGGTATGATGGAAAAAGCCCTCTTGGGTTACAAAAGGAAGGCATCATTGAACCTTTACAACCTAAATTGACATTCAAAAAGGAATGCTCGAAGGGACTTGGTTTCCTGACTTCCAAGGTCCACACTCAAATGACAGAAGAAGCCTTACAAATCAAAGCTACCAAAATTCAACAAGAGGATCGCTATTCCACATACTCCAATGAATGGAAATGGGGTTCAGATAAATCCTCCAGTGACTACGAGCTCACCAAGACATTCAGAGAGCCAGATGAACCCACAGAAGAAGAGGAATTTTATAAAAGATTTAAAGTTGGTTAAGAAACAACCCATGAGGATTCCACGCAGTCCTTGTCTCAAGGTTCTAGGTTGAAATCACATAGGATGAGAACACCTATCCCAGAATGTGCTACTAGTGATGATAATTTGGATTCATTCATGATCAAGACTGATGAGGAGAGTGCCATCGATGACCTCGATAATTACCTTGACATACCTGAATATAACTGCATCTTCACTCTTAGCCCCGCTAACTTCAAAGACATTAAAGGCCTTCCCCTTGTTCACCACCAACTCATTGACTGGGATCATGAAGGACCTACATAGTTTGACACATTCCAAAACAACGAAGCTTTTATTGATTATCTTGGCATACGAGATGATCTTCCCCCTGGGGACCATAAAGTGGGATACACTATAGAACTCAATAGCGTGGCATATTTTGGTGAGGGCGTCAGACCTTCTAGTCGCAAAAATGTGAAAATAAGAACAAACCAAGGGTCTTATGGCGAAAACCACACTGTGGTGTTGTCTGACCCCAAAAAAGTAAAAAGAAAGGACGTATCTAAGGGCGAAAACCTCTCTGAGGCACCTGAAGATGGAAGGCTCGACATCCTCCTAGCATCATATGAGGAAAAGTCATCCATGTTGGTAGAGGAGACTATCAAAACAAACATTGGTACAGAAGAAGTTCCACACAACATATTCCTGGCCCAATCTTTGACGGAGTCAGAAAGGTCAAAATTCATAAGTTTCTTCAAATAACGACAAATCAACTTTGCGTGGTCATACGCTGATATGCCTAGATTGGATCTGGATTTGGTAATGCATCATTTGCTAGTTAAACTGGGGGCAAAACCAGGGAAACAGAAATTTAGAAAGATGCATCCACAAGTCACATTATTGGTCAAAGCAGAACTTGAGAAATTATTGGATGTTAGATTCATATGCCCAATTGATTATCCTAAATGGATCTCCAACTTAGTGCCTATCAGTAAACCAGATCGCAGCATCAGAATATGTGCAGATTTCAGAGACATCAACAAAGCTTGTCCTAAGGATGACTTCCCATTACCAAATATTGACTTGATTGTAGATCTCACAGCAGGTCATGAAATGTTATCATTGATGGATGGATTCTCTGGTTATAATCAAATAAAGATCGCATCTGAGGATCAACACAAAAAATCATTCACTTGCCCTTGGGGAACTTTCTATTGGAATGTCATGCCTTTTGGGCTAAAAAATGCAGGCACTACATATCAAAGAGCCATGACTACTATCTTTCATGATCTCATGCACGTAACTGTGGAAGATTATGTCAATGACCTCTTGGGCAAATCAATAGACAAAAATACACATTTGGACATACTTTCAGTCATCTTTGATCGGTTGGAAAAATACAAAGTAAGATTAAACCCCAAGAAATGTGTCTTTGGAGTAACCTTCGGGAAGCTCCTAGGATTCATTGTATCAAAAAGAGGAATTGAAGCTGATCTAGCAAAAGTCAAGGCCATCCTAGAGATGTAACCGCCAAGAAATATCAGTCAACTTTGGTCTTTACAAGGGAGACTCCAGTCCATATGAAGATTCATAGCGCAACTTGCAGATAAGTGTAATCCTTTTCAGCACTTGCTACATAAAAACATCAAATTCAAATGGGATGATAACTATCAACAGGCTTTTCAGACACTCAAAGATTATCTTTTGAATCCACCAGTTATGATGCCACCAGTTCCAGATCAGCCCCTGTTACTATACATATCAGCTACTCCAACAGCACTGGGGGCACTCTTAGCACAACAAATTGTTGAGGGCAAAGAAAAAGTAGTATACTATATCAATCACACATTGGTGGGATATGAGCTAAAATACACACCAATTGAGCATGCCTGTCTCACTGTGGTCTTTGCTTCACAGAAATTATGACATTACATGCTCACTCATAAGACTAAGTTGGTTGCAAGAATCGATCCATTGAAATACCTTCTCAATAAAGTAACACTTACTGGGCGACTAGCCAAATGGGTAATGATCCTGAGTGAATTTGACATCGAGTATGTAGATAGAAAAGCAATAAAAGGACAAGCCATCACAGATCAATTAGCAGATGCTCCCATGATTGACAATGTTCCTCTAAGTTCAGAATTTCCAGATGAATCCATTTTAACAGTGTCACATGCAAAGCCATGGCAACTGTACTTTGACGGCTCATATACACAGCATGGGGTAGGAGCTGGCATCCTCTTTATAACTCCTCAAGGGGATTCCATACCAAAATCATACCGCTTATCATTTCATTGCACTAATAATATAGCAGAATATGAGGCATTGACAACTGGATTACGGATTGCAGTTTAGTGGAAGATCCAGGAACTTCGTGTTTTTGGGGACTCTCAACTTGTAATCCATCAAGCAACTGATGATTACCAAACAAAGGATGAAAAATTAATGCCTTACAAAAAAATGGTGGATGACCTGAAACAACATTTCACAAAGATAGACTTTGAGCAGATACCAAGAGAGAAGAATCAAGCCGCAGATGCCATGGCTACAATTGCTTCACTGATCGATCTACCTCCAAATGAGACCCGCTATGAGTTCTTGGTGGATAAGGTTTTGGTTCCTTCATATGAAATCATTCCTACTGAGATGGTATGTGTCGTCAGTCTTGAGTCCCAGTTATATGGTTCCATCTTCACATACCTTCGTGACAATCCCCTACCTCCTGATTTATCCAACAACCAACGTCGCACTTTCATTCGCCAATCTTCTCGATACATCATTTTAGCTGATATCCTATACCGGCTTGGTTTAGATGGCACTCTTCTTAGATGTTTAGAAAGCGACGAAGCTCATATTGCATTACGTGAAGTACATGAAGGGATATGTGGTCCACATGCTAGTGGTCCTACCTTAGCTAAGAAACTCATCAGGACTGGATATTACTGGCCCAATATGGAAAAAGACTCATATCAGTTTGTCAAGAAATTTAAGCAATGTCAAATTCATGGAGACCTCATCCATGTGCCAGCACAAGAACTTCAACCAATTGCGTCTCCTTGGCCCTTTTGTCAGTGGGGACTCAATCTCATAGGCAAGATTCACCCTCCTTCTTCCAATGGTCATAAATTCATTATCACTACCACAGAGTATTTCACAAAATGGATTGAAGCCGTACCTCTTACACAAGTCACTGGAAAATAGATTGTTACGTTCATCCTCAACTATATCATTTGCCGATACGGTATTCTTGTTTCCATTATCACTGATAACGGGCGTCCCTTCAAAAATCAGGATGTTCGTGAACTCTGTGACCGCTTCCATATCTCCCATCATTTCTCCATGCCATATTACCCCCAAGGTAATGGTCAAGCTGAGGTGTCTAATAAGACAATCCTTAAAATCCTAAAAAAGACAGTCGACGACGCTGGCTGTAATTGGCATATTCAACTTAATCCTACACTTTGGGCATACCGCACAAGTGTCCGCACACCTATAGGAGCTACACCCTATTCACTTGTCTACGACACTGAAGCCATCTTGCCTATTGAGGTCGAGCTACCCTCTTTACGAGTCTCTTTGCAAAACATTATCAGTGATGAAGACTATAGGGTCTCTCGCTTACAAGAACTTGAACTACTGGATGAACGAAGACAAACTGCTTTTAATCATCTCAAGGCTTACCAACAACGAATGAGTCACAGCTACAATCACAAGGTCAAGCCTTGCACATTTGAGGTAGGTGATTTGGTTCTTAGAGAAAACCCCAAAAATCAACAAGACAGAGAGAAGAAGGGCAAGTTCAAATCAAATTGGCTTGGTCCTTACATCATTACAACAGCATATGGATATGGGGCATATCAGCTCTCAACTACAGAAGGTGAACCTTTGGAGGATCCTATCAATAGCATGCACCTTCGTAGGTTCTACACATAGCTCTTTGGAATATCCTGATTCAAAAAATACAAAAAAATTCAAAAATTTCAAAAATACAAAAAAATTATAAAACAAAAAAATTGTTACTTGGTGAAAACTTGGCAAACAGGCGCCTTGTGACACAGAAAACATTGAAAAATCAAAAAAAGTAAAGAGAAATAATTTCATCCAACAGTGAAAACCACTTCAGTGGTGCCCTGGGCAAGTACCATGGTGAAAACTGTGTCACCAGCGCCATGTGTAGAGACATTGCTCCTCCCTCCTTCAAGATTCACTTTCATCCTTTCACGTTGCACACACTCACAACCTATTTGTTCATAATAACTTACCCATTCCCATTATGGCTTGTTATTGATCTACCTAAGATTGGTTTGTCATCCATAATAACCTTCCTTTTCACCCTTTCCATCCATAATAAATCAGATCCTATCTGTGGCTAAGGCTAATCCTACGTCTAGTGATGGGTGTGGAACTGAGAGCATCACATGTTTCGAGGAGTACAGTTTCTTCCAGTTTTCTTCAGTCTATACGAGCACAATCCGCAATAAAGCAACAGTTGCATCGCCAATCCGAAATAAAGTTTCATCTTCTCTGCAATAAAGTATCAGTTTCATGGATTCAGTCAGTTTCAGATAAGACACAACAACAACAATGGGCTTCAACAAATCAAATCTTTCAACAGACTTAGACAACATATGGTTTTGTGCTATCTATCCTTTTTGTGAAAGTAAACATTGTGACCACAATCAAATAAGACTTATACAAGTGACAAGAGACACTAAATTTGAGGACTACAATGGATGTTGGTGTCGAGTCTTGGTTTTCTTTTTGATTTTATCTTTTGGTGACATGTCTTTTAGCTTTTTCAGGATGTCTCTGACTAGAGATTTTATCTCCAGGATGTCTTTGACTAGAAAGGCGGGGATGGAGTATCGTCACCTATTTATATTTGTTGTCTGTGGATTGTCTTTTAGTAATGCTATGACTTGTCCAAGGATATGAGGACACTGTAAGTCTAGTGTGAACTGGGGCATTCCTTGTTTGTGACTGTCTTATCTCCATGCAAACAGGTACAATGACTTTCTGGGTCAAACATATGCCTCGATTGTCATAACCTACTTGCCATAATAAAGCTCAATGATGATAACGCACAAGAAGCTCTTTCACTTTCATATCTTCTGTCTTCCATCCCCCTTTCTTGATTGATCTCCATCGTCCTTCTCGAGTCTGCGTAGCCTTCTATTACATGACTGAGTATAATGACACACCAAAAACATTTGCATTTCATATAGTTGCACCTGCATTACCACATATAAGCATTTCATACATACATATAGATATCACAACTGCATCACATCCTGCACACAACACTTGTTAGCACAATTTACATTTGCATTATCATATTCATCTGCATTACATACATTCACATTTGCATCATGCATACACATATAAAACATAAAAGAACAGAAATATGGCATTTCATCATGAACATATTTGCATCCATATCATAAGCATCACATAGAAACATACATCATCGAAATACATAGAAGCATCACATAGGTACACATGCATATAGCTGCCGCAAAAGATGAATCATCTCATATATATAATCAAAAGTGTCATGATACAATGATGTCAAAATCATATGGCTACAATCACCCGCAGGTGTCTACATCATCATACAAAATGGTACAATACTGATACATAGGGAGCCCTCTATGGCTATGATGAACTCCCTCCCTCGGAGCCACCTGGCCTCGATAGAATCTGAGCCCCCGAAGGACCCACCCCATGATCATCCCTCCTGTCCCCTCTATCTGGTGGTGGTGGAGGACCCATAACCCCACCGCTAGATGCCTATCACCTCTAGATCCCTCTCGTAGTTGTCGTTGTCTGCGATGTTCTATGGAAGCTCCTCGCCCGCTGATCAGCTGGCACTGCACCATAATAGAGATCCCGCCAGTAGGCAATCTCCTCCCCTGCCCGCAGGACATAGGCGTATCCAGCCCCTGTGGCCTCTGCCGCCTGCCTTCCAGCCCTCAATGATGTCTTAGCCTCTATGTAGTGTTGAATGGCCTGGTCCCACTCCTGCTTAGTATCTCTGAGCCGCCTCTTGAGTCTATCCCTCTCCCTCTCCAGGTCCTGGATCTCATCTGCCTATCCCTGGCAGATCTCCCTCAGCTCAGTCAGCTCATCCTCCTCTGCCTTAGCCCCCTGTGGCTCCCCCTGTATGAGTGCCTGCCCCTGTGCCTGTGTCTGTACTAGTGGCTGTACCTGTACTTGTCCCTATACTTGTCCCTGTCCCTGCACCTATTTGGGACCCTGTGCTACTGGCACCTGTAGTGGTAATCCACCAAAACCCCTCACCGCCCGAGCCTGTCTGTCCTCTCCACCCTCCCTCTGTGGTGCCACCCTCCTCTCTCCAACTGCCCCCCTCCTCCTCCGTCGGCCTCTCTCCCCATCATCTCCATCATCATCACCATCCCCACCACCATCTCCATCTAGTATTTCTCCTAGATCTGTCAGTTGTGGGAATGGATGCTCGGCCCAATATGTTGTGTACTCTGCATCCATGCCGGCATCCTCAATCTCTAGCCATATGTCTCAGGGTAAGGGCATCATCTCCACTAGCTGTGTAACAGCCTAATCATATGATGGTAGTGGCCCAAACTATGCATGATCCCTAACTGTCCGTGCATACATGCTTGAACCCTGTGGCATCCGCTGGATCCGGCCAAACTGCCTACCCACCCTATCAACTAGCTGCCTCTCCAGTACATAGGGCATCTGCCCAATCAGATACCTGCTCCAGAAGGTGTAGGGAAGCTCTACTACATCATCCTCCCACTGCTCACATCCCAGGTACGGCCTCCATATAACCATATCAATATCATCTATAACCCGCCACTAGTGCTCTAACCTACCAATCCATGGTTGCGAGGTGATCATGTCGTACAAATGCACGAAACTGCGTCCATGACCTCTGCCCCTGAAGTGTATCGGTCGCATCACCGGTAGATGCTCATAGGCCCACACCTGTAACAATGTGACCTCGCAACCCAATCCCACTGACCCATGGTACACAAACTGATGTAGCTCATAATATAGGTGTGCCAACATGCACAGTCCCCAGGCATATCTGGTGTGCTGTGTCACCAGTGTCTCCAATGTACCTCCCCAGCCCATAGCCAACCCTCGTGTCGCTCTATCCGAACACAAGAATCCACTGATCGCTCCTCCTACCACTGCCGGTAGTGCCAATCCTGTCTATGTCATGGTATCCCATGCCACATGCCCTACCCTCATCTCCAGTCCTGGGTCCTGGAACACTTGTCTAAGGGCCTCCCTGTCTCCATCTCGATCGTACGGAATCATAAAGTGTTGCTTCTATTTTAGTGACACTCATTGTTCATCACAAAGTGTTGCTTCTATCCTAGTGGTACTCCCTGTTCATCACAAAATACTACATGTTTGGCACTCCCTGTTCATCACAAAGTGCTGCTCACATTTGCACTCACTGTTCTTTACAAAGTGCCTCGATCTATCTTATCCTAGGGTCTCTGCTCGAGTGAATCCTCTTGAGTAGTTTCCTAATTGGCAACGTATGTTCTATCATAGAATTGTCAATCCTAGCTCTATTTGTTATCCTAGTCTTCCCTAGAGGACCTGCTTGAGTGTATCCTCTCAGCAGCTTATCCAATCGACAGCGTATGTTCATCACAAAACTACTGATTTGACCTAGAAGACACAAATTCACATTTTTGGACACAAATGCGCTTTCCTGACATAAACACGCTTAGAGACTGCATAAACGCGCCTGAAGCACACAGACGTGCCTATGCTCTGCATAGACGTGCCTAGATGACACAAACGTGCCTTCCAATCATAGACATGCCTGCACAGTGCAGACGCAGCACAAACACGCCTGGCACAAACACATACGTGCCTAGCGAGCACAGACACGCCTGGACATTTTTGACATTTTTTGGACCCTAACCTAGAGTGCATTTATTACCCTATCTAGCATGCATTAATGACAACAATAAATGCATCAAAGTACAAGGAGGTTTTACGGTACTTACCGGCTCTCCTGTCTCTGCTGGCCTCTGGAGTTGGCGAACGCGATCGAATCTATGAACAAATGCCATCGTTGCTGACTGTTGCTGCTCTATTTTCGCTCTGCACTCTGCTCTCATGGATGTGTGGATGACAATGAGGATGTATTTTCCCTCGTGGTCTATTTTATAGACTACCCTAGCCCTAGCCCTCGTCTCCTGAGGCAGTCTTCATTATCCCGTGACTCTGTCACTTTATCCGGTCAATCCATTCTATCTCGTCTTTCTTATCAAGAGATTGTCTGTGATCTTTTCAGACATTTTTTCATCCAATCTCTCGAGGGGGCATATCATTCCCATCTTGGGGCAACTCTGTATCAGTTCATCTTATCTTCTTTGAAACAACGCGACAAGCCGCATTGTCTCAAAGAGGGGCAAAATGTAGACACCCAAAATTGTCATGTCTAATTAAATAAATATTTTATTTATTTAATTATCTAAGCTTAATTCTTCTATTAATTAAATAAATCTTTATTTATTTAATTAATTCATTTATCCTCTTCTAGCCTTATTTCTCATTTAAATAAATACATTTATTTATTTAAATTAGCCATTTTTCCTAAATTAAATAAATATCTTATTTATTTAATTGATCTCACTCCTTCTATTAATTAAATAAATCTTTATTTATTTAATTAATTCATTTACCTTTTCTACCCATGACACATGTCATTCATCTCTTAATTCATACACTACCTACCTCTTTCATTATTTTATTATTTCTTTTACCTACCCTCTAATCATAGCCGACCTCCTTTTACACCTCTCAATCTTATCCCTCCATTTCATATTGTGTCTTCTATATAAGGAGATGCTTCCTTCATTATCAAACCCTAACTACCTAACTACTTGATCAATTGACTACTTGGCATATGTGATCCTACTTGCAACCACATTTCGTTCTTTGTTGAGCTCTTGTGCACATAAAATCTGAGAGCAAATATATCAAGCAAGATCAATGGAGATAGGAAGAATGAAGATCCAAACCCTATTGGACATGTGATGGTATAATCTTTGTGATTTCATTTGATTTGCATTGTCTTAGGTAATCTTCATATGTTATGGTGGATCTTTGTTGTTGTTAGGCTAGGGTTTTGTGGTTGAATTCATTTAGCCTTTCAATATCGTTATTATTGTTATCCATTTTCACCATATACAATGATTATTAGGTGTCTCATTTGAAAAGCCATATAGATATGCGCTTTATGAATTTTCATCATGTTAGATTGTTGTTATGGAAAATTAGTAAAACCAGTTAGTTGAGTTCTTAAATCATGAAAGTCACATATTAGTATTAAACTAAATATGTTATTCGAGAAAAGAGGTAGATGAACCAAAACACATGGAAAGATAGAGAGCTTAGACGATATAAACATGAAAATTCTAAACCATAAGAAATGGAATGCAAGTTAATGATTACGCTTTTTAAATGTTTTAATAACTGAATAAAAGAATGTGTACTCATTTTTAATCAATTTTTATGTAAAGATACATACATGTGTTACACCTTCTTAATATTTAATTATTGTCTTTAAAAGTACTAGAAAGATTGAAGCGAAAGATTGTTTTCATTTCAGATATATATTTGTTTATCCATGAAAATTGCTTCCTGTTAGATAGGATTGGTTGTAACAAAAGATCGATTCTTTCTATTTCTATTCAACGAAAGATTGCCTTCTTTAACATTATTTTTTATCTTGCAAGAAATAGGAAGCTAGAATTGAAAAGCGAAAGATTGTCTTTTGTGTATATTTATTCTAGAATTATATGAACAAAACTAGATAGGTTTGTGTTTGTGGAAAGTTACCTTCTAGGACGGGTGTCGAATGTGGAATTATAGAGAGAATAGTTTGCTTTTCCAAACTATCTTTTATTGCTATGCATGGCATTATACTCGGTCGAGTAACTTATTGACCATTGAAATAGATGGATTTATTAATGCTCTCTACCACATCCTTGATTGATCTTTCTTATTTCTTAATGGAATTAGAAAATTGAAAATGCATGTATCATCTAGGCATGCACCCGATTCCATCTTGTCTATCAAATTATTCTTGCTAAGCAATTCATGCAGGGTCGGGTATTCTTGATTGACTAAGAATTCCAAGGAAGCGTAAGCTTCAAGGTTCGGTGGAAAAAGCACTTGAATCTTGTTCTTGTCTCCATTCTAAAGATTGAATTGAAGATAGCTTGGGTTGCAAATCAAAGGACGCATCTCACCCTTTACTTTTTATTCTTTTGTT
Organism: Cryptomeria japonica; assembly: GCF_030272615.1. NCBI lineage: Eukaryota > Viridiplantae > Streptophyta > Pinopsida > Cupressales > Cupressaceae > Cryptomeria > Cryptomeria japonica. The sequence continues at coordinate 385,764,003 of NC_081412.1, read as the reverse complement.
ATTGAACTTAAGGCAACTTGAAAAGCCTAAGTATTGTATGATTGAGATACTACTTATATCGATTTATTGAATGAAGAATCTTTATCTTTTATAGAAATTTTTCATGTTTATTACGATATAAATGGAATGATCAAATGAAGCTATGGAAGGAAAAGTGGAATGAAATAGATTTATTAAAGGAATTATGAGTATTTCAGCTATTATTGAAGTTAGCATGATTTACGTCTTTACATCCAGTCTAAAGTAGAGGATGATGCTAGTGGTAGGTCTGTTGGGTTAGGTCCCCTAAATATTAATGCGCACTTCGATAATCATGTTGTAACTCTTCTTGGTCTCAAGCCACTTACGCAAGGTAGTCTTCTGGAACTCGACTTATCAGTCTGAAGTTATGATGATACTACCATGAACTCCCTTGAACCTGTCAAAAATTTATCCTTGGTTAATTAACAGTACTCCTCAAGACCAACCTTTGAGGATACCTACCTTCTCCAATGACTATACATTAGCCTTCTATCTTAATATAGTTGAACCAATGGACTCTTCCACCAGTGAACAAAGTGGGAACATGACAACAACAAATGTTAAGTATCTTAGTCACAAAAATAAAATAAAAAAGAAAAATAAGAGATCTAAAGGAAAAAACCACACCGTGGCGGTGTCAGAATAAAAAATAGTGAAAATAAAGGACGTGCCTAATGATGAAAACCTCTCTGAGGCACCTGAAGGTGAGATACTTGACATTTTGCCTGATCACTTTCAAGAGAGATCATCAATGCTAATTGAACCTACACAGCCAGTAAATATTGGAACAAAAGAAGCTCATCACACCATACATGTAGCTCAATCCTTGTCAGCTGAAGAACTAAAAGAATTTGTTGATTTCTTCAAGGAAAAGAAGATCAATTTTGCATGGACATATGCTGATATGTCAGGTCTGGATCCTGACTTAATCATGCATCATCTCTCTATTACTCTTGGAGTTAAACCTGTTAAGCAAAAACTCCAAAAAATGCATCCTCGCGTTGCATTGCTTGTTAAGGATGAGCTAGAAAAATTGCTAAAAGTTCGATTCATCAGAGCAATTGATTATGCTAAATGGATATCTAATATTGTACCTATTTCTAAACCCAACAAATCAATCTGTGTTTACACTAATTTCAAAGATTTAAATAAAGCCTATCCGAAGGATAATTTTCCACTACCCAATATAGACATGATCATAGACATGATTGTTGGCTATGAAATGTACTCTTTAATGGATGGTTTTTCAGGATACAATCATATCAAAATTGCACCCGAGGATCAAGAGAAAACAACATTCACCTGTGCATAGGGAACCTTCTGCTGGAATGTAATTCCCTTTGGTTTAAAGAATGTAGGTGCTACTTATCAAAGAGCCATAACAACGATTTTTCATGACATGATGCACAAAAACATGGAGGATTATGTCAATGAAACTCTAGTTAAGTCCATGGAAATATAAATACATCTATCTGAACTAGGTCCAATATTAGATAGAATGGAAAAATTCAAGTTCAAATTAAATCCTAAGAAATGTGCATTTGGAGTTACATCTGGTAAGCTCCTAGGATATATTATTTCAGTGAAAGGAATTAAAGTGGATCTAGAAAAAGTTAAGGCTATCATGGAAATTCCACCTCCAAAGAATATTAGTCAAATGAGAAGTTTACAAAGACGCCTCCAATCAATAAGATGCTTTATTTATCAGCTAGAAGATAAGGCTCAACCATTCACAAAAGAATTATGAAAAGGAGTCAAATACAACTGGGATGAAAATTGTGAACAACATCTAAAACAAATCAAGGACTATCTTTCAAACCCACCTATATTGATGCCACCAATTCAAGGTAAACCATTGATTCTATACATATCAACTATAGATACATCACTGGGGGCACTTCTGGCACAATAGGATGAGAATAAAAAGGAAAGAGTTATATATTATATTAGCAGGACCTTGGTGTCCTATGAGATGAACTATACTATAATAGAAAATTTTTATTTGGAATTAGTCTTTGCATCACAGAAATCAAGACACTACATGTTAGCATATTCTATCAAGCTAGTGGCTAAGATTGATCCGCTCAAATACCTTCTTAGCAAAGCAACACTTACAGGAAGATTGGCTAAATGGGTCATGGTTCTTATAGAATTTGATATTGAATATGTAGAACACAAAGCCATCAAAGGATAGGTCATTGCAGATCAGCTTGTTGAGGCTCTGCTTGAAGACAATCAACCTTTGCACATAGAACTTCTGGATGAATCCATCATGCACCTTACTCAACAATCATGGAAAATGTTCTTTGATGGGTCTTTCACTCAACATGGTTTTAGTGCTGGAATACTTTTTATTACTCCTAAAAAATATTCAATCCCAAAGGCTTACAAGATTCTCTTCCCTTGCACAAACAACATTGCAGAATATGAAGCTTTGGTAAATGGGATCAAGCTAGCTATCGAATGAAAGGTTGTTGAATTACACATCTATGGAGATTCTCAGCTAATCATCAACCAAATCAATGATAAATATCAGACCCCAGATGAGAAACTGATGCCTTATAAGAGAATGGTTAATGATCTCAAGAAATACTTTACCTTCGTATCATTTCAATAGATTCCTAGATCAACAAATAGAGCAATAGATGCTATGGCTACCTTGGCATCTATACCATAGCTACAAGAATCTAACTTCCACTTTGAGTTCATTTTGGAAGAGTTACATTATCCTGCCTATGATTCTCCTGAGTCCCAGATGGTCTGTTCTATTATTGGACATGACTCATCTCACTACAACCACATTTACTCTTACTTGTGTGACCAAATTATTCCTACTAATCTTACCCGTAATAAGAAAAGGAACCTAATCTGAAATGCTTCACGGTATGTCATCATCGCTAACGATCTATTTAGGTGAGGCTTGGATAGTACTTTTCTTAGGTTTCTAGAAACTGAAGAGTCCCAACGTGCATTATTTGAAGTCCATGAAGGTATTTGTGGATCTCATTCAAAAGATCTAACTTTAGCTCAAAAACTACTAAGGGTTGGCTACTATTGGCCAAATATGGAGAAAGATGCTATAAAATTTTCTAAAACTTGTGAGAAGTGTCAAGTACATGGAAATCGCATACATGCTCTAACAAGGGATCTAATACCTTTCATCACACATTATCCTTTTCAAAAATGGGTCTTTGACCTCATTGGCCAAATATATCCTGCATAATCTAATAGACACAAGTTTATTATAACTGTCACTGAGTACTTCACTAAGTGGGTAGGAGCGGTTCCGCTAATCAAAGCAATCGGTAAACAAGTAGCTCTGTTCATCCTTAACTATATCATCTGGAGGTATGGGATACCTTCTTCCATTGTGACTGAAAATGGAGGACAATTCAAAAACAAAGATCTAGATGAGCTCTATGAAAATTTCAAAATCAAACAGCACTGGTCATCCATATACTACCCTCAAGGTAATGGACAAGCTGAAGCATCTAACAAAATATGTTGACTATCTTACATAGAACAATAAACAAATCTGGAAAGGATTGACATCTGCAGCTCAATCCTACACTATGGGCTTATAGAACAAGTATCAGAACACCTATTAGGGCTACACCTTTTTCTTTGGTGTATGGGTCCGAAGTAGTCTTACCTATTGAGGTAGAAATATCGTCTTTGAGAGTTTCTTTGCAAGGTCTTGTTACTGATGAAGACTACAAAATATCTAGATTGCAAGAACTCGAGTTGCTGGATGAATGTCGACAAGTGGCATTTGATCATCTAAGAGAATGTCTATAGGTTATAACAATAAAGTTCGACAACAAGAATTTCAAGTTGGTGACCTTCTTTTGAGAGAAAATGCTAAAAACCAACAGTTTCGAGACAACAAAGGGAAGTTTGAACCTAACTGGCTAGGTCCTTACATCATTACTACAATCTTTGGCTCTGGTGCCTATTGACTCTCAATATCAGAAGGAGAACAACTCCATGAATCAATCAACACCATCCACTTGAATAAATTCTTCACTTATTATTCTCTGCTCTAGCAACCTGTATAGCTAAAATGTCCTGAAAAAAAAAAGAAAAAAAAGGGAGAAAGGATCTTTGTCGAGCAGGTGAAAACTTAGTAAATAGGCACCTCTTGTACTCCAGCGCTCCATCTATCAACACAAATTTGGCATTTCCCATTTTCATTCCCGCTTTCCTACATTTTTGCTTTCACTTGCACATAATTTCTAGTTGCTTTTGTGACATCCTGGTTCTTTTGGAACCATCATGGCTTGAAACCGATCAATATCCTAATCTTAGGGTAATCAACTACTCAACTTGAATGTCCTAAGTAATTTGACCTAGTCATCTTCTTGATGGTAGTACCAGGTCATCCAATCCAAGTTAGTCACCTGTCTCCTATCCACTACAGAGTTTTATCACTGAGTAAACAAGAAAAACAAGACTACTGAAAACAATCATTAAACCGTTTGAGATATGCATGAAATTTTCTTTGAGTGTTGTCTTTTTAAATTGGTTTTCAATTATTATTCCCTCTGAGTAACTCGAGGAAGTCTATCTTGACTAAGAGGAGCGAGGATTGGGGGCATAATACTTTTCTTTGTTTTTTGCTTGTAAGAATGATTCCGATGATCTGGAAACATCTAATCAGCTAGGTGTCTGTGATAAGTTCCTTTGCATCAAGGTGAAATTGCCACACATACCTCAACTCCACTTATTTGTATGCTACAGGGAGGTTGGAGTCATTTCTTCATCTGTTTGAGGTAATTTCTTTAATGTGCAATTTGGATTAATGGATAATCTGTCCAAAGATATGAACGAAAAAAGGGTCATTGCGGACAAGATAATTAATATTGCATATAAAAAGAAAGGAACTCTATTTTTCCTTCTTTGTTTGTAAAACGCTCAGTGATGAAAATTAAGCATTCCAAATCCAGTGACTAGGTTTAGGTTGCATTCATTCTAAATTTTATAAATTTCAAGTGATTTAAGCATGATACCAATGATCTCTTTATCTTTTGAATGAGAGTTTGAAGCATCATCATTTCTCAACTAAGTGGTATCTATTTTTCATCATCATTTCTCTGATCGAGTAATTGTGTATCGAGATGTTAGCTGCATACATGAGCATCTTATATAGATCCATACATTCCATTATATATTTATTTGCATTCATATTATTGCATGAAAAATAAACATTTGCATTACTAGTTACTCATTTTCATCATTCATTTGCATATGAAAAAGAAACAAAAAAATGAACATCCATATTCATTTGCATTACATACATCCATACATCCATACTAAAAGATATGCATACATATAGAATACAACATATAGAAAGACATCTCATAATCAATCAACACAAGTATGATGAAATCAATCAAGAGCTCGTATATATCATCATAATCTCAATGTCTCATAGTACAAATGATATCAACTATCAAATACAATGTCTCATCGGAGCAAGCATCGTATAGGATACAAAAATGGGGTATATAACAAAATCTAAGAGATATAACAAGCTAGCTCTCTACCTCTCCCTCATCGCCAGGTGGAGGAGGTGGTGCTTGTTGACCAACGTCTTGTCTGGTTGCCCTAGCTCCCTCAAATCGAGCCATATAATGAGAATACAGAACAACTTATTGTGCTACTAGGACTGCTACGCTATAAGTTGCGACATAATAGGTTGCCCGACTTGTCTGATGTAACACCTCTCGCTGAAGAGCATCATGCTCTACTATGACCTCTGCAAGTTGTCAATCACACTCTACTCTAACCTCTGCAAGTTGTCGATCACGCTCTACTCTAACCTCTACAAGTTGTCGATTTCACTCTACAAGCTGCATCTACGCCACTGTCAACTGTGACTACAAACCTGTCAACCTCGATCTCAAAGACCATACTACGTCTGGTACTCCCTTCTCTCTCCCAGAATCTCCACCCCCCTCTCCGCCACCCTGCTCATCTCTCTGCTACCTAACCTACCTAGGAACTTCTCTCTCCTCCTCACATCCACCCTTTACTACCCTACCACTGCTAGCCTCCACCCCAACAACTCCTAAGGATCCACCCTTCCCTCTTTATCGATGTCTAGCTCCAACTGGTACCCTGCTGCTACTAGCCCCGGGATCACCCCTTCCCGCCTAGGTACCTCTGCTCTCTGTCCCTGTACCTAACCTGGTACCTGTTCTTGTGCTGGTGCCTCATCCTCAACCTCCTTTATACGAGGTGCGTTCTCTCCGAGATCTGTAAACCGAGGAAAATGATGTCTCTGAAACCAATCTCTGTACTAGGGCAATACCCCTGTGTCTGCTACATCCTCTAGGTAATCCCACCTCTATCGATGTAAACCCACTAACTCCTACATGCTCAGTGCATATTATAGTCTTGGTGCCCATCCTCATCTATCCTCCTCTCCATATCGAGCATATGATGTAAACTCTTGGGATATACCCTGTGGTCTCCCATACTGCCTCATCACCCTATATACTACAAACCACTCAATGATAGCCACTACTCTGCCAATGAGAGGTCAAGTCATGAACATGTCCTTCCTTTGAGCTCTCCAATCATCTCACAACTCTAGACCCCTATACAGTCTCCATACGATGACAATCAAATCATCCAACTACCTCCTCCAATAGTCAGTCTTGCCAAGATAGGGTTGAGTAACATAACCTGAATAACAATAAACAATAGGTTGGTGTGCCTCTCTAGAATCATCTACTATTAGTCTGCATACTGGGATATGCTCCCATGCCCATATCTGTAGCACTATAACACCTGCTTCCATGCTCTTACCCTCCCAATACACAATCTTGTGCATCTCATGATACATATGAGCAAGCAAACATGATCCCCACCCCAATCTCTCAAGACAAGTCAACAACCTCTCAAGCATTCTAGCCCAACCACAAAGAAAACCTTGTTGTCCTCTATCAGGCATAACAAAACAATTGATAATACCTGCTAAAACACATGCCAGAGGGTACTGCTCACCATATCTGCTCATCAAATCATCCCAAGTAATGGCGCGCTCAAGAATAGTCTCATCATGGAATATCCGTCTCAAAGCTAAAACACTTGGTCACTAAGTAGAATCATAATCAACATTGTCTCCAACAAACAAAATCCTCAAAATCCTATATATGTCCTCCGACGTGAGCGTCATCTCTCCAACTGGTAGATGGAAGGTGTTATTCTTTGAATGAAAATGCTCTACTAATGCAGTCAACATCCTATGAATCACACGGATATCAGGCATCTGTAAAAGATATCCAAATCCACATAAATCAATATGTGCTCTCTCTGCATCTGATAACCCATTGACTAGCATCATCATCAACGGATATACACACCAAAACAGGATATCCGGCAACTGAATCTGCAGAATCAAACATAAAAATTATCAGCACGTAATCCAAATTGTGCTAAAAATATGTTAAACATGCTCGCGAAGCCAAATACACAAAATGCAAAATCAAAAATTAATGTTTAGACCCTAAAAAATACTTGTTTTTATATGACTTTTCACAGACAAGCAGAAACTTGTACGAGTAAAGATTACCCCCCGCATGAGTAAACATCCCCAAACGACAAAACATAACTTATCGCATGATACAATGGTCAACCAAGAATAATCTCATATGAGTCATGGGACCAAACCAGATGACAAAACTTAAATGCTCAAACAACAAAACAAAAGATGAGCAGTTTGTCGTACGAGAAACAGTGTTAACCAGCACGACAAAATGATGCAAACGACTTCAAACCATAAATAAAATGCAAAAAATCAACAAAAAATCAAAATTTAAGAAATGTAAAGGCTTAAGATTGATCACTTACCCCTGGGTTGTAGTTTTGCGGTCGGTTATGTCATCTCTGGAGCTCAAATCGATGCTCCTGGATCGGAATGGCCATTTTTCTTCACATAGGGTTTTTCAAATTTCAAACTTTGAGAGGTGGAAATGAATTGAAAATGACACATGAACCCCCTATATAGCCTAAACCCTAATTTTCAAACTTGCTCCGATGGACGTAAAACTTGGACCCTAAGCTAAATCAACTGTCTTGAGTCCATTTTCTAGATTGAAATCAAAATCTGACGTTAATTTTCTAGTCAAAATTTCACAACGTTGACCACTTAGCACTTTCATCCTCAAGTGAATTTTTGAATCATTTTGCACTCGCTTCAATTCTAAATCTCAATTTTAAATTCTCCAGTCAACTCTGATTTTAATCTTCAATATCAATCTTCGTGCTTAAATAATTATCATCGGTAAAAAAATGCCTAAAATCATTAATCCCTCGCTATCTTTCGATTTCGCTCTTGAGGGGGCATACTCATTACACCTTTTCAATGATCATCATCATCAAAAGTCGAGAAATTTTTTCAAATCTTCATCTAAAGTTGAGCAAAAATCTTTTCAAATCAATTAAACCTTGTTACTAGGGGCATCTTAACTAAATCACATTATATCAAGTTGAGATTCTTCAATGTCAAATAGATCTATCTCTAGGGGCATATGAATCTTTGTCCTTATTTGAATCAATCTTCAAAATCGATGTTCAATTTCAGTCACATCAAAATAAAGCTAGACATTTTCTCTTGCTAATTGGTTCTTGTTCAATCAAGTTCAAAATTGGTTTTATCGCTTTGCTCAGTCGGTTCTTGTTCAATCAAGTTCAAAATTGGTTTCGCTTTTGCTTTGCTCTATCTAGTTCAATCAAGTTCTAGATCGATGCTTGTTTCTTGATCAATCAAGTTCAAGAATGATATCTCGCTCTTTGTCGATTCTTGTTCAATCAAGTCCAGGATCGGTATCACTTTAATCAATCTGTTCAGTTTCATCACTTCAAATCAAGCTGAACATCTCTCTCTTCATCAGTTTGCGATCCATCAAGTTCAGAACTGATTTCTTTTTGACATCAACTATTCTTTGAACCAACGTGCTGCTTGCACATTAATTCAAAGAGGGGCAAATGTAATACCCTAAAATGGTCATCTAAACCATGGGCCCCTAATCTCGACAACATCACCAAGGTCCTAACCAAAGACAATTAAATTAATCTTGAGCACACAATTAATTTCTTAAATCATCAATGTCACATGGAAAATTAATCACTCTGAATTAATTAAATAAATATATTTAATTAATTGATCATTCCAAGTAAATCATTTTTAAACAAATATCCTATTTATTTTATTAAATATCCTAGTATATTTAATTAAATAAATCAATTTGCCATTAAATCATCAAAAAAAGAATTAATTGGAAAAAAGAGTTAAAAACTGAGAAAAGAAATCAAATGAAGATAATATTGAAAATCAAATTAAAAATTGAAAAAAAAAACTCAGGAAAGCAATTAAAACAATGAAATCTCAAAATTGAATAAAATAGAGAATAAATTAGTTTTTTCTGATTTTATCTTAATTTAGTTCAATTTCCTTTAAAACTGAGAAAAACAGCCAATCACATCAATTCACCTGGATTGTGCTTCCTCTTGGAAAATCTTGACCACTCATCATCATTTGATCTCAGCCGTTGGTTTCTTTCTGAATTTTCTATAAATTCAGGCTCTCATCTCCTAATCAAAGATCCTAGAGAATATATTGTTATCTTGTTGTTTTTGCTCTAGGTTCATTAAGATTTCATATTGAGAATATTTGCATATTAGCTATTGCATATTTGATTAAAACATTTAGCTTAACTATTCATTCATACCTTAATCATGTTAGCCTAATATTCATTAATCTTGCATATCTTGCATTTATCTAGCTTAATCTTGCATCCATTTAGCTCAATTTCATACTCATATAGATTAAATCCTTCGTTTGGGTGATGTTTAGTCATTGGTATTGCATATAAACATCTGAGAGCAAGACTAAACTCGCATCTACTAGAAGGCAATAGGTCGCTTTGTCATGGTTTATTGTTCATTGTTGATTGATTTACTAACCATGCATCTAATGACTTAATTGAAGTGTTGTGTGTTCCAAATACAAATACAATCCACTTTTCACACACACAAATTGATGTCCTGATTGAAATTGTAGTAGAGACTATCTTGGGATTGAGTGTTGGAGCAAGCAGGAAATGTGGAGAAGAAGCACATGGCACATGAGGATCATCATGAAGTGCGTTTAGAGCATTTGAATTTGGTTTCTCAATGGGGAACAACATAGTGGTGGGAGTCATCCCCTGACACTAGGTAGGATTTTCTAACACATGAGCACACTTTTTTATGCACTTAGAAGTTAAAAGTTTTGTTGAAAAAGATATCGTACATCTAAAAGCAATCTTCTCATAATTGACTGGATACCTCCAACATCTTTTACTCCTCCACAAAGAAATCTTAGTCGAAAGGCCTTTTGAAAGATCCATTTAAATGCAAAGTCTAGCATATGTGGAGCGTTCATAGTTGACTGTTTCTTTTCAAATGCTTTGATATCTACCCAAATCGTTGTTGATAAGGAAGATGCACCCACAAAAATGCAAAGGAAAATATCTTCGTTCGAGGGTCGAAGGAAGGAAAGCATGACTTCATGCATACAGAATCCCCATGACAAAATCAAGGTCCAACATTAAGCATCAAATCCTTATCATCCTCAAACTCAAATTCTAGGATTAAAAAACTCTACACACAAGGGAAAATGCTAATTTCATCAACCATAAATTTTCTCCTATTATCACTTATCTAGGTGTGTAGCATTTATCCTCATGCTTAGCGGGAGAGGGTCAAAGAGGGCGTCAAAACCATAGAGCTAGAACCTGCAATGTTGAGGATTGACACCACTCCAAACTAATGA